>NC_134360.1:173952501-174267501 GCF_048569485.1 Anomaloglossus baeobatrachus | reverse complement strand
GATTTCTTCCAGTTTATTAGGAGTCCCGAGCGCCTACCAAATTCTTTAATAATATTCATTGCTGGGCCCACCGATGTCCCCACCTCCCTGAGATACAGCAACAAATCGTCCGCATAGAGGGAAACCTTATTCTCCAGACCGCCTATCTCAAACCCCCTTACGCCAGCGGATGCACGAAGCATAGCTGCCAATGGTTCAATTGCCGCTGCAAATAGTAATGGAGAGAGAGGACAGCCCTGTCTCATGCCCCTGGCCAAATTAAAAGACGAGGAGGTACAACGATTAACTCGAATCCTGGCCCTCGGAGAGGCATATAACAATTTGACCCAGCCAATAAATCTGGAGCAAAGACCCAATTTCGCCAAAACTACCCATACGAAATTCCATTCAATACTGTCAAAGGCTTTGGCTGCATCTAATGACAGGACTGCCCTCTCCTTGTTTCTCCCTTCAGAACTTAGCTGTATCCCCAGGAATAAACGTCGCAAATTAATGGAAGTAGATTTATTGGGGATGAATCCAGTCTGATCCTCGTGGATCACTGACGTGATCACCCGGGATAATCTGTTAGCTGGAATTTTAGCGATTAATTTAATATCTAATGTAAGCAGCGAGATGGGGCGATAGGAGTCAGGCGCAGTCGGATCTTTCCCGGGTTTTAAAATCAGAACAATAATAGCCTCCCCTCTCTAGGACTTTTAGTGTTAAACAGGCCTTGCCACATGACTATGTAAATTGTCTAATTTGGCTTCCTTTCCTAACACGTGTTTCAGGCATTTGACCCTCATCAGTGCAAATCAGGATTTCTGATTTTGCTGATCGAGCAACTGCTGATGGGGTCTTGGAGAATAAACCGCTCTCTTGATGGAGAATGGAAAAACAGGCCTAAGGAGGCTTATAGGCCATGCAATGCTCCTCTGTGAATTATGTACGCATGGCCTATAAGTCTACTTATGCTGGCTTGCCACTCATCACAAAGAAACGTTCCACCTTAGACACTCATGAAACTTGTACATGCTTGTGATCTAGTGTATAACCATGCTGTAGTAACTATAGCACCATCCTAAAGTAAATAGGATATACATATAACATTTGACATAGTTTTGAATTTTTAGACGTACGACTGAATAATAATAATTATTATATTTATAGCGCCAACATATTCTGCAGCGCTTTACAATTCAACGGTACATGAAGAAAATGTTAGGCATGTTGAAGGGGAAAGTGGAAGGATTGACCATGTTAAATGTCAATATGCCCTATCCTTTGTAAGCTGCAACCAAAACCACTTGCACTTTCAGCCAAATTGAAAATGCACATGTACGGGAAGTTCATTATAAATCGCCATCAGCGAAGTAAGCATTTGACCACTTTTAGGGCTCATATACACTTTTGCAGTAAAAATATATATATATTTACTATAATAAAATAATATATATATATATATATATATATATATATATATATATATATATATATATATATATATATATATATATATATATATATATATATATATATATATATATATATATATATATATATATATATAAAAATTGAAAAATACAAACCCTATTGCAAAACCCTCATAAGTTTTGCTGCAGTATGGTACTTCTGAAGCAGGAAAAAAAAAAAAGTGTGCGCTCATACTGTTACGAGAGTGATTGTTAAAATTAAAGAAGGTTGCACATCGCCTTTAATTCAGTGTTGGTCCTCAGGTATGACTGGAGGGATGCAAAACTCACTCGGGTTGGGAATTTAGATCCCCTTGTTTACAGGAATTATGGAATATAACTCCCAACTAATGATTCCTGTAAATAAATGCCCAGGATAAGCCATCAAAGATGAAGACCTAGAAAAAAAAGAAAACTTGGCATATTATTATGCATTTACCTTTCAAGGGCTCGGTGACGTCCTTTCCTGAGAAGACGATTGGTTGGGTAAAGGACACTGGAATGGTGGGAGCTACTTCCTTCTGAATTGGTTTGGAGACTACTTTTTTGGGAGGCGCTACTATGATGTCCGTTTTGGGAGAAGGTGGCAATATGGCGCCTGTTTGCTTAGCCAAAAAGTTAAGAATGTCATCTTTAAGAATACGTCCATCCCGGCCGGTGGCTACCACCTCACTTAGCTTTATCTGAAGAAATTGAACAGCAAACACATAAAACATCGTAAATTAATTCACCCATTATCAAGAGTGAATTTTGCATGATCTTAAGTGCTAACATTCTATTGTTATTCTTATTTTACCGATATCTGTAGATGCAGCCACCTCTGCAAAAAGTAAAACCCCAGCGGGCTGCGGTGGCTGCCAGATGCCATTCACTGGATATATATTCCTATGGCTAATTTTAAATTCAATATGGCCAACAATTAGAATTGAGAGAGACCTAAGAAAAGAACTAAAAAAAGAATATCATGGCGTTTAGTCAGCAATATTACTATTTATATTAATTTTTATTTTCACTCCTATATACTGCACAATCACTGAACAAAAACCACAGAAATAGTAGTAAATAGTGTAAAATGATAATAAAAATAACAACTGTAGTATAGATGCCTCAGCAAGTCCTCTATTTCTCAACAGAATAACTTAACATTCAAAACAATGCTTCAAAAACAGGTTTCGCCTGTGCAGACATCTTCAGGGGTTTCTCTTATATTTCATTTCAGTAGAGGGGGGGGTTGTCCAGATGAAGACTAAGGCTCTGTGCGCACTAGGCGGATTTTACCGCGGATTTTCTGCATGTTTCGCTGCAGAAAATGTTCATAACTTTTCTGCAGTGATTTACCAACAAAACCTATGGGAAAACAAAATGCTGTGCGCAGTAGGCAGATTTTGACAGCTACAGGTTTTGCTGCGGGATTCCCGAAGCAAAAAGAATTGCATGTCACTTCTTTTCCGCAGGCAGCTGTGGTATTTCACTCCATTATTGTGAAATTCCGCAGGGAATAACCTGCGGAAAAGCCGCACCAAAACGCATGGGGATTTCGGTGCGTTTTTTTTGCGTTTTTTTTCCGTGGGTGCGGAAATGTTTCAGAGCCTGCGGAATTTTCTTATGAAAATTCCATTTTCCAGTGCGCACAGGACCTAATTGTCTCATATCTTAAGGTGGGCGAGTAATATAAACTTCTAACACAGCTGATTGGCAGCACAAGATTTGTCAGGTTGTTTGAAGTGCTAATCAACTGTATCACAGGAGGGAGCACCCCAGGTTGGGTATGATTATCTAGTGCCCTTACCCTTTATAGAAATCAAATACAGGCTTTTTAAAAGTATTGGTATCACGTTATACAATATGGCTTCAGTAACCCCTGAAGAAGCCTGAAGAAATGAAACATGTCTAGGGCGAAAATGGGTTTATTGAATTGTGAGGTAGATTATGGAACTTAGCCTACAATTAAATAAAGAACACACTGCAAACATCCACCACTTCAACCGTGATTGCAAGGTTTCATTCATTTATTAATAGTGTAGAATGCAGGAGTGAAAATTAAAGTAGTAATACTTCTGAGTCCATGGCGTTTCTTAAATCATTCTTTCAATATAATTGTAAGTAAAAAAAATTACAATTTGCACAGTCAACATTAATAGAGCAGGGGTGATAGGCAATTTTTGGTTCAGATTGCAAGAATGACAACTAAAATATAAATATTAGCATTTTAGACTTAAATTATGCTCTGAATACATGGTGATAAGACTGGAAAAAGAAGCACTGATGGGGTATTACCAGATACACAAGAGTAATATATAAATATATAAACTCATCTAATGTGGTTGTGAAAGTCACAACCACTGCCAGGCATAAGATAATGGTGTCTGCCGCAGCCTCACGTGGATGAGTATTCAAACAGGAGAAGAGAAGTGGGTTAACGCCGCGCATCAGCCAAATGAAGATGTAGAGTTGTTGATAAATTAATATCTTTTTTATTTCATAGGTCTACGCGTTTCGAGGTTGAAACCTCTTCCTCAGGACCAGAATATCAACAAAGCAACATGATGCTTTGTTGATATTCTGGTCCTGAGAAAGAGGTTTCAACCTCGAAACGCGTAGACCTATGAAATAAAAAAGATATTAATTTATCAACAACTCTACATCTTCATTTGGCTGATACGCGGCGTTAACCCCTTCTCTTCTCCTGTTCGAATACTGAATACATGGTGATCATGGAGACATAATAGTCTTCAGAAGCAATGTAAATGTTTTAATCTGTCATGTGGCCTTTACTAATAGAAAGCAAGGAGACTTACATTATTCTCCATCGCCAGGCGTCTAACAGCAGGAGTGGCCAGCGTCTTGTGTCCCTTTATTTCTTGGTGTGTGTGCTCCTGGGAAATTGCAGGAGTCTCCACCACATCTTCTTCAGATGCCACATCTAGGGAGCAGAAATCTTTTTTAAATAATATTTATCTGGAGAAACGTGCCTTATACACGGCTAACACACAAGAAATGTTTCACTTTACCTATAAATAAGAACCGTATATACTTAAGGCTGTGTGCACACAGTGCGTTTTTTCGGCATTTGTTCTTGGCAGATTTTCAGAAGTCTGCAAGGAAAACCTGATATCAGCAAAGTCTGAGAATTCTGAAGTGCTGCGCACAGTTTCAGGATCGTTTCCTTGCAGAGAAAAAAAAAAAAAATCTGCAGCATGTCAAGTCTTTTTCAGCAGCGTTTTCCTGCCAGAACATGCAGATTGTCTGCAACCAATAACCTCAGTAATCATCTCACTGTACAGCACCTTTCATGTTCAAAAATGTATGGCTGGAGGATGCCTAGTAATAGGAACAACCCAAGACCCATGCGTAAAAGGGGTTTTCCAATCATCTCCAAGTTCTTATCCCAATATTTAACCTCTTCACCTAAAGGCTGCTTTACACACAACGATATCTCTGGCGACCTCGTTAGCGATGCGACACTCCCAGATCATTGTTACGATTTGCCGAGATCGCACATAGGTCGTTTTGTAGCGGTCACACGTACACATCTCATAAAAGACGCTACATCGTTCAGCGATTTATTGTTTGACCAAGGCGGTCGTGTGGATGTTTTCGTCGTTGGCAGGGTATCAAATGTAGCAATATGTGTGCTGCTTTCCAAACGACGAACAATATTTTGAGACTGAACGACGTGTCAATGATCAATGATTTTGACCCTATTTGCGATCGTTCGGAGTTGCACGTAGGTGTCACACGCAATGACGTCGCTAACGATGATGGAAGTGCGTCACGAAAACCGTGACCCTGATGACATATCGTCAGATAAATCATAGCGTGTAAAGCGGCCTTAACAGTAATTAAGAAAGTAAGTGTCCAAAACATCACAAGTATTTCTAAAAAAGGATTAAAAGAGGTATTCCCATATTTGTTACATCACAGCAACAACTATGCCCCTACTGGTCTTGTGGGGTGGTTAACCAAGAGTGTTTGTGTCCAAAAGAAAGAAGACACAGAATTTAGCTAGAAATAGTCTAGTAATCACTGGGAGTTTGAGGCAGGGGATGCAAGCGTGACCAGGCCCAGAAAATAGTGAAGCCCACAAGTAAACAGATGGAACATGATTAAGACAGAAAGTCGACACGCGTAGTCCCATGCTACTGCTATGTGAATGACTTTTTGACATCTACAGCTGTAGATCGGGTTTATATACGATTTTAATTGAATATCAATAAATGTGGACTTTTTAATATCCTGAGGTTTGCGCTGCATTTCCTTTTTTACCTAAACAGATAAATCCCCCGGTGGGCCACTGTGCAGGAGAAGGCCACTTACCCCTCTTCATGAGCAGTAGTTGACACAATTAACTTGATTCACAGCAACTGATCATTCATTCAACAAACTACCAAGTTTAGTAATATATATCGCAGTGTAGGTAAATTTGTGAAAGATGTTATATTTGTATGTAGCTGAACAGTGGCCCCCAGAGTCAATGTTACTGGTGGGCCCTTCCCAGCCCACTCCTACACTGCCCACCACTGGCCGACACCATTCCTAAATTTACATACATCCTTAAGCCTCCTTTCCACGTCCGTGTCTCCGGTACGTGTATGGCCCGTTTCCTCACATGCTGGAGACACGGGCACACGTAGACCCATTAAAATCAATGGGTCTGCTCTCACGTGCGTGTTTTGCCATGGACCGTGTGGAGCCTACATGTGCCCGTGTTCTCCACACGTAGACAAGTCTGTTTCTCTCTGGCATCACGGGTGTCACACGGACCGCACGGATGTGATCCGTGTGACACGCACCGGAGAAAACTTACGTGTCTGTGAATTAAAAGGAATTAATAAACTCTCCTTCTCCAGCACTGCTATCACTTGCTTCCGACCCCTGCTCATTATGCTAATCACATATTCACTGCACTGTGGGCCGGAAGCAGCAGCAGCAGCAGCGGGGAGTCGGCAGGACCGGAGACCATAGATCAGCACCACGGACAGCAGCGACCGGGACAGGTGAGGAGAACTATCCTGTTCTCCGTGTGTTATCAGGGATAATACAAGGAGAACACACGGGTGCCATAAACACGGCGGGCCATACGCACCTTTGACACGTCCGTGAAAAATGCGTGTGATTTTCACAGACGTGTGAAAGAGGCCTTAAATGCACCTATTGTGTAGCAGTACACCCCATTAGCTATACAAACTAGATGACAATCAGAGGTTAGCCGCACCAAAAGGACATTGGAGTCCCATCAATGGCTGCCCAATGACATCATGGCATTGTACTGCCTGAACCAGGTGAAAGAGGAAGGGACGCTCGTCACTGGAGCAAGGACAGGTGAGAGGAAAGTGCTCTAAATGCTTGTTAGCGCATAGGGGCCACCATTATAAAATGCTGTTGAGAACGGATATGGGTTATTAGGTGCTGGATAAGGACCACAAAAGGGAGGACATTACTAATGTATGGAGCCACAAAGAGTGACACTACTAAGAGGGGACATAAAGCACTCATTAATGTTGTACGGGTGCCTTAGAGGACCAATGCTACTGTATTTCGCCATAATAAAGAATTTCGTACAGGGGCTACAAAGCATGAATTCTCTATTGGGGACACAGGATGACATTTCTATTGTGAGGGGGTACATCACTAGGGTAATGTATTGTATTTTTTGATCTACTGTTACTGTAGGGGAAGTGGGGAGCAAAAGCAAGGTACTATAACTGCAGTGCCACAGGGTGTCACTAAAGTGTTTGTGTATAAGAGGTTAGGTGGGCTAGAAGTGGTCAGCCATTAATATGTGAGACTCAGATTCTGCAAATTGTGGCTGGAAAGAGTTATAGCTGTCAGTACCGGATGAAAATGGAAGAAGGGGGGGGGGGGAAATTACAAAAACAAAAGAGGACAAGTAGTTACTGCTACTGACGTCGTCACTGGTAGTGTTGAGCAAGTAGTTGACTATTCATACTTGCTATGCTGTTAGTGAGTACTGTCCGCTACTCGCATATTCGTAACGGGTACCGGGCGCAATGTAAGTAAGTCAATGGGAAATACTCGCTAAGTATCGAGTAACCCGAAAGCCGTACTTTTCGTGCGAGTAGCGAATATTACGACTTTCGGATTACTCCCTACTTAGCGAGTATTTCCCATTGACTTACATTGTACCCGCTACTCATTACGAATATGCGAGTAGCGGACAGTACTCGCTAACAGCATAGCGAGTACGAATAGTTAACTACTCGCTCAACACTAGTCACTGGATTTATCTGTACTGTATACATATAAGTGGTCTGAACAGCACCAGTATAATACAGTAATCTGCCACCATATGGTCACTGGTGGTAATATCGTTCCAAGTTTGGAGTTTTATTTTTGTGTTAATGATCACTGAATGATTATTCAGTTATCAGTGTTCAGTATGTGCTGGCAACACGTTGTCATGGTGTAGCGGTATTTGTCCTATGCATGTGGTATTATTAGTATATTGGGTTTTGTTCTGCATCTGTTTAAAATGTTGACAGTGGAACTGCAGGGGCGATATATTTATGTTGCTCCTTGGGCCCATAAGTGTCTAGTCATAACATTGGTTCAGGAAGTCTTACGCTATACTATTGCTATGGAGAAAAGATGCATGTGTATGCATGGTCCATATTACTCTCAAATGTGTTTCCCCCCCTTTTGTAAAAGCAAATACAATCCATTTTTCAGCCAAAAGGGAAAAAAGAGAATTTTGTTTACTTACCGTAAATTCTTTTTCTTATAGTTCCGACATGGGAGACCCAGACCATGGGTGTATAGCTTCTGCCTCCGGAGGACACACAAAGTACTACACTAAAAAGTGTAGCTCCTCCCTCCGAGCCTATACACCCCCTGGATGACCACATCTAGCCAGTTTAGTGCAAAAGCTGAAGGAGGACATCCACCCACAAGTAGAGATAGAGTAAAACCCGGAATAACCGGAACCTCTGTCTACAACAACAGCCGGTGAAAACACACGGAACAAGAACTGCCAACAGGCAACAGGGAGGGTGCTGGGTCTCCCATGTCGGAACTATAAGAAAAAGAATTTACGGTAAGTAAACAAAATTCTCTTTTTCTTCATCGTTCCTTATGGGAGACCCAGACCATGGGACGTCTCAAAGCAGTCCATGGGTGGGAAATAAATAGAAACTGAGAAGTAGGCAAAACCTAACTTCACAAATGGGCAACAGCCGCCTGAAGGATGCGTCTGCCCAAGCTCGCATCTGCCGAAGCATGAGCATGCACTTGGTAGTGCTTCGAAAAGGTGTGCAGACTAGACCAAGTGGCAGCCTGACAGACCTGCTGAGCTGTAGCCTGGTGCCTGAAAGCCCAAGAGGCACCGACAGCTCTGGTCGAGTGCGCCCTAATCCCCGGCGGGGGGGGCACCTGAGAACATTGGTAGGCATCGGATATGGCCGACCTAATCCAACGAGCTAGGGTCGGTTTAGAAGCCGAGAGACCCTTGCGCTGACCTGTGGTCAGCACAAAAAGAGAGGTGCACCGCCTAAGGGCAGCGGTGCGTGACACATAGATCCGGAGCGCCCGCACCAAATCTAAAGTATGCAACGCTTTCTCAAAGCGATGCACAGGGGCCGGACAAAGGGAAGGCAATGAAATGTCCTGGTTAAGGTGGAAAGGAGACACCACCTTAGGGAGAAAGTCCGGAGTCGGACGGAGAACCACCTTGTCTTGGTGAAAAACCAAAAAGGGTGACTCCGAAGAGAGCGCAGCCAAATCAGAGACTCTCCTGAGAGAAGTTATCGCCACCAGAAAGACCACTTTCTGTGAAAGACGAAACAAAGAAACCTCCCTAAAAGGCTCAAAGGGGGGTTTCTGTAAGACCGTGAGGACCAGGTTGAGGTCCCAGGGATCCAGAGGCCGCCGGTAAGGCGGAATGATGTGAGATGCGCCCTGCATGAAGGTGCGCACCTGGGCCAGGCGGGCGATACGCCGCTGGAACAACACTGACAGAGCCGAGACCTGTCCCTTGAGGGAATTGAGGGATAGTCCTAGCTGCAGACCGGACTGTAGAAAGGACAGGATGGTCAGCAAGGAAAACGGCCAAGGAGCATGGCCGGAAGAGCGACACCAGGACAGGAAAATTCTCCAAGTCCTGTGGTAAATCCTGGCCGAGGAAGACTTCCGAGCCTGAGTCATAGTGGAGATGACCTCGGAAGGAATGCCTGAAGCCGTCAGGATCCAGGACTCAAGAGCCACGCCGTCAATCTGAGAGCCGCAGAATTCTGGCGGAAAAACGGACCTTGTGAGAGAAGGTCTGGGCGGTCCGGGAGATGCCACGGCACCTCTACGGACAGACGGAGCAGGTCTGGGTACCAAGCTCGCCTGGGCCAGTCTGGAGCAATGATTATGACCCGACGGCCCTCCATTCTGATCTTGCGCAAGACTCTGGGCAAGAGAGCTAGAGGGGGAAACACGTAGGCCAGACGGAACTGGGACCAATCCTGAACCAGCGCGTCCGCCGCCAAGGCCTGAGGATCGTGGGAGCGAGCCACGTAAACCGGGACCTTGTTGTTGTGCCGGGATGCCATTAGATCCACTTCCGGAGTGCCCCACTTGCGGCAGATAGATCTGAACACTGCCGGATGCAGGGCCCACTCGTCCACGGTTTGACGGCTGAGATAATCTGCCTCCCAGTTTTCTACGCCTGGGATGTGGACTGCGGATATGGTGGACTTGGAGTCCTCTGTCCACTGAAGGATACGTTGAACTTCCAACATTGCCAGGCGGCTGCGTGTCCCGCCTTGGTGATTGATGTAGGCAACTGCTGTCGCGTTGTCTGACTGGACTCGAATGTGCTTGCCCGCCAACAGGTGGTGAAAGGCTACGAGAGCTAGGAGCACAGCTCTGATTTCCAGCACATTGATCGAGAGGGCTGATTCGGACGGAGTCCAAGTGCCCTATGCTCGGTGGTGGAGAAACACTGCTCCCCAGCCGGATAGACTGGCGTCCGTGGTGAGAATCACCCAGGACGGGGCCAGAAAGGAGCGTCCCTGGGACAGAGAGAGGGGCCGAAGCCACCACTGAAGAGAGCTCCTGGTCTGTGGCGACAGAGCCACTAGCCTGTGCAAGGAAGAGGTCCGCTTGTCCCAACAGCGGAGGATGTCCAGCTGCAGGGGACGCAGATGGAACTGGGCAAAGGGAACCGCTTCCATTGACGCCACCATCTGACCCAGCACCTGCATGAGGTGCCTGATGGAATGACGGCGGGGCCTCAGCAGAGAGCGTACCGCCAGATGAAGGGACTGCTGTTTGACTAAGGGCAGCTTCACAAGTGCCGGCAGAGTCTCGAATTGCATCCCTAGGTACGTAAGTTCCTGGGTCGGGGTCAGAGTGGACTTGGGCAGATTGACAAGCCACCCGAATTGAACAAGCGTGGCGAGAGTGAGCGAGACACTCCGCTGACAGTCTGCACTGGATGAAGCCTTGACTAGAAGGTCGTCCAGGTAAGGAATCACTGCCAACCCCTGGAGGTGCAGAACCGCAACCACTGCTGCCATGACCTTGGTGAATACACGAGGGGCCGTGGCTAACCCGAAAGGGAGAGCCACGAATTGGAAATGTTCCTCTCCGATTGCAAAACGTAGCCAACGCTGGTGTGAAACTGCAATTGGCACAGGCAGATAGGCATCTCTGATGCGATGGATGCTAGAAAATCTCCCTGGGTCATTGAGGCAATGACCGATCGCAGAGATTCCATGCAAAAGTGCCGCACTTGAACATGCTTGTTGAGAAGCTTGAGATCCAGGATGGGCCGGAAGGAACCGTCCTTCTTGGGGACTAGGAAGAGGCTTGAGTAGAAACCTCTGAACCGTTCCCGGGCGGGAACCGGTACAATTACTCCGTTGGCCTGCAAGGAAGCCACGGCCTGAGAGAAGGCGGCGGCTTTGGAGCAGGGGGGAGTGGACAGAAAAAATCTGTTTGGCGGGCTGGAAGAAAATTCTATCCTGTAGCCGTGGGAGATGATATCCCGCACCCACTGATCGGAGACGTGTTGGAACCACACGTCGCCAAAGTGGGAGAGCCTGCCACCGACCAAGGACGTTGCTGGCGCAGCCAGATAGTCAAGAGGAGGCTGCCTTAGTGGCAGCGGCTCCTCCGCTCTTCTGAGGACGCGGCTTCGTGCGCCAGCTAGGTTTTCGATCCTTGGCTGAGTTAGTGGACGAGGCTGAGGGCTTAGAGGATGACCAGTTAGAGGAACGAAAGGAACGAAACCTCGACTGGTTCCTGCCCTGGACAGGTTTCCTGGTTTTAGTTTGTGGCAAGGAAGTACTCTTCCCGCCAGTAGCTTCCTTAATAATTTCATCCAGTTGTTCACTGAACAGCCGGGACCCAGCAAAGGGGAGCCCAGCAAGGTACTTCTTAGAAGCAGCGTCTGCTTTCCACTCTCGAAGCCACAAGATCCTGCGGATCGCGAGGGAATTAGCGGAAGCCACCGCCATGCGGTGAGAAGCCTCCAGAATGGCAGACATGGCATAGGATGAAAAAAGCCGAAGCCTGGGAAGTTAAGGCAACCATTTCGGGCATAGAGTCCCTGGTGAGGGAATGCATCTCCTCCAGAGAAGCAGAGACGGCTTTAAGAGCCCACACCGCTGCAAAAGACGGGGAGAACGAGGCCCCTGCCGCCTCATATACAGATTTGGCCAGAAGGTCAACCTGGCGGTCAGTGGGATCCTTAAGTGAGGTGCCATCGGCCACAGATACAACTGTCCGGGCTGAGATTCTAGACACCGGAGGATCTACCTTTGGTGAATGAGCCCACTCCTTGACCACCTCTGGTGGAAAGGGAAAACGTTCATCAGAACTACGCTTTGGGAAGCGTTTGTCAGGACAGGCCCTGGGCTTGGTCACAGTGGCCTGAAAACTGGAGTGGTTAAAAAACATACTCCTTGCTCTCTTAGGTGAGGTAAACTGGTGTTTTTCTACCAGAGAGGCTTGTTCCTCTGACACTGGTGGATTGAGGTCCAGTACGGAATTAATGGACGCAATCAAGTCACTAACATCCGCATCCCCTTCAGATAAATCAATGGGGTACATAGAGGTAGCGTCCGAGCCCACAGTAAAGGCATCCTCCTCGCCCTGCAATTCAGCTCGTGAATCAGAGCCGTGGGACGAGGAAGGAGAAGAGTCCCTGCGTCTCCGTTTAGGAGGACGGGGTCCGGGAACAGATGAAAAATCCCCTGTGAGCTCTGCAGAGCGAGTCGGAGCAGCAGAGGCGCCCTGAGAAGGGGGCTGATGCATGGTCAGCAGAGTCCGGGACAGCTGTCCCATGGAGTCGGCAAAGGACTGGGAGATAGCTTTAGAAAACGATGCTACCCAAGCCGGGGGTTCAGCCGGAGGGACCCCTGGGGAGACTCCAGGCTGAGGCACCACCATGTTAGAGCAGGCATCACAATGTGGATATGTGCTCGGTTCAGGCAGTATGAGCTGACATGCAGTGCATATAGAGTACAGCCTTGCAGCCTTGCTCCTAGTGAGAGACATGCTGCTGAGGTGGAGGCTCTGCAGTAAAGAACACACTCCTTCAGAATGACCCCCAGAGAGTGTATAATAAAGCCCACAACCAGAGGTTGTGGCTTACCAGACCGTTTTGTGTGCCCTCCGGATTCCACAGCTTGGACCCCCAGACAGATGCAGAGCTGCAGCAGCCAGCGCCGATCAGTGTGTAAACGCTGATAAAATGGCGCCGGAGTGAGGAGGGGGGGCGGGGTTTAGTCCAAGAGCGGGAACCGGAGGGCCAAGGAGAAATACAGGGGAGGGAAACATCTCCTCAGAGAGGAGTGTCCTCCCCTGAGCTGAACGGCCGGTGGGCGGCGCCGCACTGTCCCCCTGCATGACTGACATGCAGGGGCAGTGAAAACAAAACTAGGCCGAAGCCGGGGCCTAAATTTTCTCATGCGGCCGACGAGCAGGCACCCTCGGCGCGGTTCTCAGGAGAAAACCAGAGAACCGGCCGGAAATCACAGCACAGTGACATAACACACTCTCCCCACAATAAATGCACAAGGGACCCTTCAATAACGTCTCAATACTTAGCTTATGAGACGCAGGGCCAGGTCCCTGAGGGGTGAGCGCTCCGTCCGGCAGGGTCCTGAAAGGGCTGCGGATGGAGACCGGTCTCCTGCAAAGCAGAGAGAACCGTGATGGCTCCCACTTCAAGCCAGAGCCTGAGGGATGGTGAAGGAGCGCAGCATGTAAGGCTCCAGCCTTGTAAATCAACTTTAGCAGCACCGCCGACACAGTGGGGTGAGAAGGGACATGCCGGGGGTCCAGCTTGGACCCGCTTTTCTTCCAACTCTTTGAAATCAAAAATCAAAAATCAGATGAGAATGCATGTGTGTGTGACCTCCTGAACAAAAAGCATTGAACTGGCTAGATGTGGTCATCCAGGGGGTGTATATGCTCGGAGGGAGGAGCTACACTTTTTAGTGTAGTACTTTGTGTGTCCTCCGGAGGCAGAAGCTATACACCCATGGTCTGGGTCTCCCATAAGGAACGATGAAGAAAAAGACAATCAAAGGCATGAATATAAAAAGAGTGAAAGATAATGTGGCTGAAAAGTGGTGTTGCACCAAACCATCTTTAATTGTCTCTTCAGGGAGGAAGGAGACGAACTCTAGTGCCACATATTGGATGTAGCAATCCTAAAAGTCAAAAGTGGCCCTTTAACGAGACTTTTCATAAGGCTCAGGTCTCTGCAAGGAGAAAGGTTTTTCCATTAGACCAAACCATCTTTAAAACACCTTCCACTAGTTTGAGCATGTTAAGCTGGCCAAATAATAGACTAATGGCTGAAAAGCTGAATAAAACAGTGTTTATTTTGTAATTTCTCCTCTTCGTTGCGGAGATATTAGCTTAAAAAATTAAGTTTATAACCTATGACTGGAGTTTTCCACAGACTAGTCTCTGGGGGTGGGTGTACTTCTCCTGCATGAGGCTGACCAATCATAAGTAGGCAGCATCACAGCAGGGGAGAAAAGGACACGCCCTCCTCCATTTCATATGTCCGATTTTGGTCTAGGATTAAGAGGACATGAACATTTTTTTTGAATGGCTAGAAATATTTATAGTGATATAATTGAAAAAAATAGTTTTGTTTTTTTTCCTAACCAGAACCACAAGTATTTATGAAAAGAAAATGTTTCCTTCAAATTCTGCAGATTTTTTTTTTCTAAATCTGCACTACAGTATTACTAACTTACTTACAGTATTACTATTACAGTGTTAGGGATAGCACCTATAGTGCAATTTCTGACAGCACCAGGATGGGAATGGTGCAGTCGTATGCGGGTGTCACACGGTACGATATATCGTGCGATATGTCGGCGGGGTCACGTCGTAAGTGACGCCCATCCAGCATAGTTTGATATATCGTACCGTGTGACAGCTACGAGCGACGGTGAACGAGCAAAAATACTCACCTTCTCGTTGCTCGTTGACACGTCGCTCATTTTCAAAAAATCATTCCTTATTCTGTTTGCCGGGGCAGCACACATCGCTCCGTGTGACACCCCGGGAACGACGAACACAGCTTACCTGCGTCCCGCCGGCAATGCGGAAGAAAAGAGGTGGGCGGGATGTTACGTCCCGCTCATCTCCGCTTCTATTGGCCGGCCGCAGTCTGACGTCGCTGTGACGCCGAACGTCTCTCCCACTTCAGGAAGAGGATGTTCGCCGCCCACAGCGACGTCGCTCAGCAGGTAAGTATGTGTGACAGGGGGGTTAACGACTTTGTGCGCCACGGGCAACTAATTGCCCGTGACGCATAAACGATGGGGGCGGGTACGATTGCTCGTGCGATCGCACGATAGCCTAATGCGAGTGTCACACAGTACGCTCTATGTGCACATGTTGCCTTTTTTTGTGACCACAAAGATGCAGCGTTTTTGTGCATTTTTTAGCAGCACAAAAACGCACCCGCGGTAAAAACGCATCTAAAAAACGCATGCGTTTTTTGCTGCGTTTTTGTTCCTGCGTTTTTTCCAATGCATTGCATGGGTGAAAAACGCTGGCAAAAAACGCAGAAATAATTAACATGTTGGTTTTTTTTGGTCACCGCAAACTGCACTGTGCGGACAGCAAAAAAGAAATCTCAGACTTTGCTGAAGAAGGAAGTGCATGCAGTTTTAAGGCCAAAAACACACCCGAAAAACAAAAAAAAACGCGCAAAAATTGCAGCGTGCACACATACCCTTACTTTGCATGAAGCATATGACTGTAAAATCAAGCTAAGGTGAAGAATAATTAATTCGATTAAAAATCTGGCTGAGACGTCTGACACATGGTGAGGTTATTCACAAACCTTTCAAAACATCAGTTTCAATATCCACCAGAGGTTTCCCAACCAGAGCCGTGTCCTCTACATTGTAGTACAGCTTCCTGACCACCCCATCATAGCGACTGGTGATGGTCACTGAGGCTTTGTCACTTTGAACTTCACATATACTATCAAACTGGGACACGGTGTCCCCTTCCTTCACATACCTAAAAGAAAGAAGAACAGAACTTGAGAATTAAGCATCTCACATACATCAGAAATTTGGGAACAAGAGGTGAGAAAAAAAAAATAAGAAAAATATCAAGAATCCCTTATAGGATTCATATATACTCCAGAGGTGATGGCATAAACGTTAATCGTCCCTGATGTCTTATGTTCCATAATTCTTGTCAGGAACCTTATTCTTGCTTCTAGCTGGACATATAATTTATACATTTGCAAGTACAATGCAAAATGGTATTTTAACCTTTACTAAATCTTTACATGGCATGGAGTGAATAAAGGAAAGGGATACTGACCACCAGGGATGAGTGAATAAATCTGCAGGACCCTGGTCCAGCAGCCACATTCTTGTATTCTTGGGTCACCGAATGGGAGTCCTTGGAACAGCCTCCTTCCTGCCGGTGAAGCGCCCACAGGGTTGGAGGGTTACCCGTCACCGGGCTGCGGTTCTACTCCTGGGTCGCCGCGGTGGCCTCGCCTGCTGGTTCCGTGACCCCGTCGGTGTCAAAGGCTGGGGATGATGGGGTAGTTGTTTGTGAAGCCGCCTGTGGTGCGTGAGCAGTATAAGCCGCCGCTGCGGGTGCTTCTCTCTTTTGGGGCGGGTGTTGACGCAGCTTGGGTGTTTCAGCTCGCCACAGGTAGAGCTAGGCCCCAGGGAGGACGATGGCAGTAGTAGTACTCGCCTATGGCGGAGGGGCGCGATGGTGAGGGCGCTGGCAATGACGGGACAACACAGAGGGTGCAGTTCAAGTTCTCTTTACTAACTGGAGTCACTCTGCCCTTGGTGTGCCACGTCCCACTGTGATGGGCCTCAGCCGATCATGGATACTTTGGAGGTTGAGGCCGGTGTTTCCTTCTGTGCGTCTCGTTTCGATGGTTTCCCTCCACCCAAGCTCCTGGGCCGTGGAACGGGTCACGGGTGCCTTCTGCACTCCTCGCGAACCCTGGGATCCCCCTTCCTTCCCAAGAACCCGGATTGAGCTCACAGCTCCAGACCACACGCCCCAAACTATCCGTGTCTGACCAGACGCTGCTGTGCCCGGAGCTAACTTCTGACTGACTTGTGTCTCTGATGGCTCCTCACTTCTCATGTAGAAGTCCCGCCTCCCAGATTCCTGAACTAGTGGGAAAGAGGTCCCATACCTCATGATCGTCACCCCAGCACCTACCCTAGTCTGGTCCCAGTGGAAGACCTCCCGGGTTGTGTGTTGGATGGGTGTTTTGATGGTGATTACCGGTGATGACCTCCTCCGTATCAGAGATGAGTACTGCACCTCGTGTGAGATGCAGTACCCTGTGGCGCCTGAAGCCTCAGGGGCGCCACACCGGCATCCTTAGCGCTTATTCTGATTGAAGGCCTTGTCGCGGTGTAATGCAGGCATGATGTTGTACCAGACCTACTAATCATAAGAGGCACCAGGAAAGCTGGTAGGTAGGCGGTTCCCAAGGATCCCTTCTGGTGACCATAGTATACGGACATGGCCGCTGTTCCAGGGTTGTGCAAATGGATTTGCTCATGTGTTTACTACAGATAAGCGCAATATTTTTCTTCCAAAGCCTCAAAAATACAACCTTGACAATATACTATAAGGTGCTTTTAAAATATAGATTATGAGGTATATAGTTTTCTCCAGGGTTCTGTCATGTTTTATTGCATGTATCCAAGAAAGGAGAAAAGTCTTGTGTATCCCACCTGTTGTGCTTACCCCACGGCTTGTTGATTCCAATTTATAACTGCAAAAATTGAAGTATTGGCAGGTAGTCTATCAAAGGTGGCTGGTCTCCTAGACAACGAGCGCAGCACTCGCAAGCTCTCTATTAGCGTTTGTAAGCGCTGCCCTGGAAATGACCGCATTGCTGGATTAGGCCATCTTCAGTGCCCCCAAACTATTGTGACGCAGAGGCAAAGCAGCCGCTGCTCACAGCATTAGAGAAAGCACAGTTCAGGCCAACAGGGCAACTATGCCGCAGGTCCAAAGGTCAACCACAAGTCAGGAGGCTGGGGAGTAGTGCGCTCCTGAACATCAATCAAAGAACAACCCCTTACAACAGCTTACCAATCCTTCACTGTCACCTCCCGGATTCCCTCTCCAATGTCTGACAAATTGAACTGTACGATGGAGCCATTCAAAGCTGAAAAATAAAGAGGTCATTAGTGGATCAATGATTACTATGTTAAGGCTTTATGAGGGAAAACATTCATTGGTAATGGGAATATTTTTCTGATAAAAATGTCACACTCAGGAATTTCAGCTTATACCACAACAAAGTACCGTAGATATTATGGCTGCAAGTACAAGGGACTCCTATACTGTCAATCGGAGGGTTGTGCCCGGTGTCCCATAAGTCACATATCACGTTGCTCTTTAATGCCTGACATTTGGTGCTTACCAGAGGCGGATCTGAAGTGTCTGAGTTGCAGGGTCACGGAAGGAGGCTGCTTCTTCCATGACTTCACTAGTAAAAACCGGTTACATAGGATCACTTGTCGAAAACTGGTCTGGAGACGCGAGTTTCCAAGACGGTAATCAATGTCAAAAACATGAAAAATAAGGAAGAAACATAAAACAGCAAAAGGTGAACGTTACAGCACAATCCCGTCCTAATACTGAGTTAGATCATTGATGCATAGTGATCAGAAAGGAGAACCGGACAGAGGCGGGGAATCATTCCTTCCATGGGTAGAAGGTCGCGCATTCAGCCTACAGCTCTCTCCTGACCTCCCATACAAGTGTATGCTCTATTTGGCGGAGCATGCATGTGTTTTCAATACTAAGGGGTACTTAACACGTTGTAACATCGCTACTACTATATCGTCGTGGTCACACTTGTTGTGACGCACATCCGGCACCGGTAGCAACATTGCAATGTGCAAATCCTAGGAGCGATGATGAACGAGCGCAAAACAGTCAAAAATTGCTAATCTGTGTCCCGTCGTTTATTTTCATAATGTCGCTCCTGCTGCAGGTACGATGTTGTTCGTCATTCCTGCAGCACCACACATCGCTATGTGTGACACCGCAGGAACAACAAATATCTCCTTACCTGCATCCGCCGGCTATGCGGAAGGAAGGAGGTGGGCGGGATGATACGTCCCGCTCATCTCCGCCCCTCCGCTTCTATTGGCCGGCCGCTTAGTGACGTCGCGGTGACGCCGAACGCATCTCCCCCTTGAAGGAGGGATTGTTCGGCAGTCACAGCGACGTCGCCGACAAGGTATGTGTGTGTGACGCTGCCGTAGCGATAATGTTCGCTACGGCAGCAATCACCAGATATCGCATGTGCGACGGGGGCGGGTGCTATCGCTCGCCGATGCTAGCAATGTCGCAACATGTAAGGCCCGCCTAAGAGTGTAGTAAACAAAAATACCCCATGTGAATAGAGTGGAGGCTAGACATGCATTCTCTGTCTGATTGCAGGAGACAATGCAGGGCTCAACTTTTTCCAGCAATCACAGAGGTAAAAAAGAAATGGAGATAAATGGGGGAGCCGTTCAACTACACAAGCGGTAGACAATATGACATTACTATAAGTTTACAGCGGAGGCTAAAGCTTCTGTAATTTGTGTCTGACAGCTGGGGCACCAGGTTTTTGCTCCCCGATCTGAGAGTAGCATAATGCAGAGACAGAGACCCTGATTTCAGCGATGTGTCGCTTACTGAGCTGTTTTCTGTCATTTTGATATAATCAATGTTTTCTCTTCTGCAGATCTAGCAGTTATACAGAGCTCATGAATATGCTGGACTACCTGCAGCACGTCAAGTAGTCCTGTAATGATAATCTACTGCTGATTAAACTGTGATTTTATCAAAACTACACTAAGCAGCCCAGTAAGTGACATCGCTGGAATCAGGATCTCTGTCCCTATGTTATGCTTCTCTTAGATTAGGTAGCAAAAACCTGGTGACAGATTCCCTTTAAAAAGCTAAGCCAATGAAAACACAGCTATGGCTGTGAAAAACAGGTGACCGGCAGAGAGAGAGAGAGAAAAAAACCCAACAGATTGCTGATTTAAGAACCTTTCACCAAATTGTTCACGCTGAAGTGGACACACGATGCAATGGCGGCTGCAAAGAGGAATAAAACTGTTTATTTTTTAATATTTTGCCTCTTTATTGTGCAGATACAGCAATCAAAGTATTTGGCACCTAATGAGTGGGTGTCAGATACTTTTCATGGGGGGGTGGGGACTTGTAATACTTCTGCCTGAGGGCAATCCAACTACTGCGTGGGGCCAAACGAAAGATTGCCCGCATTATGTTTTTTTGTGCCACCATCTGCAGCTCCCGTCAGTGCCTGGAGATACGCGCTGGCCACAAGAAGTGGAGCCGTAGGAGATCGTATGGAGAGCAGAGGATTACATCTTTTTTTTTTTTTTTCATTCAACAAAGTGAATGAAATAGGGTGGAAAAGAGGAAATTATAATGAATAAAGGGTGGGAGAGAGGGCATGTAAATACAAAGAGTTGGAGGAGTGGGATATGCACTATTGAGGATGCAGGAGAGTGACAGGTACTGAACTAGGGACCATGAGGATTTTCCAGTGTCAGAGCCGGGAATGGCGGTCACATGGCCACGAATACGCGATATGCAGACTCCCGGCCCAGAATCCGACCAAAGGGGCACAGCCTCACTCAGTGCAAGTGTATGGGGCGAGGATTCCTAAGTCTGTGGTCACACAGAGGGACTGTAGACTTATGCATTTATACCAGAAAAGCCCTTTAAAAGGCGGGTGCGTGTCTATTCAGAGGCACAGTATGGCAGGATTTATTATTATTCAGGAAACATACGTCTACATGTGACTTTTTAATTTCAGGGCAGCGGTGATCAGTCCCAGGTCCAGGAGTTAGGACAATGACATGAAGGTGTGACAAGATGAAGAAAAAGGCTGGAAAGAGAGAAGAAGACGTCAGCGGCAAGTTACTGGATGGAAATATATTCTGTATAGGGATGCATTTACACAGACCACCCGGCGCACTAGACCACCATTATACCAGTATAGGCAGACGTGTATAAACATTAAACGATGAGCACTGAGCGATCTGTCCCATATCACACAGCATCCTCCCTGTGTTATATTAGTGTCCTCTACTTATATATAGAGCGGTTTCTTATTATATAGTATCCTCTATTATGTGTAGCACAGCGCCATCTATCATTTTGCACCTGCAGATGTGCAGCGGAGCACCTGTGTGTTAATCACGTGACCTCTCAAGGGAATCATGTAACATATCACCATACAAGTGCTGGGGTCTCAAACCAGGTAATATGCCCAGGCCCTGCCTATTCTTCATTCGCCCCCAAGAGACCACGCGCCGCCGCCTCCTCGCTGGGGAACGGAGACCACGCGCCGCCGCCTCCTCGCTGGGGGGACGGAGACCACGCGCCGCCGCCTCCTCGCTGGGGGGACGGAGACCACGCGCCGCCGCCTCCTCGCTGGGGGGACGGAGACCACGCGCCGCCGCCTCCTCGCTGGGGGGACGGAGACCACGCGCCGCCTCCTCGCTGGGGGACGGAGACCACGCGCCGCCGCCTCCGCGCTGGGGGACGGAGACCACGCGCCGCCGCCTCCGCGCTGGGGGACGGAGACCACGCGCCGCCGCCTCCGCGCTGGGGGACGGAGACCACGCGCCGCCGCCTCCGCGCTGGGGGACGGAGACCACGCGCCGCCTCCGCGCTGGGGGACGGAGACCACGCGCCGCCTCCGCGCTGGGGGACGGAGACCACGCGCCGCCTCCGCGCTGGGGGACGGAGACCACGCGCCGCCTCCGCGCTGGGGGACGGAGACCACGCGCCGCCTCCGCGCTGGGGGACGGAGACCACGCGCCGCCTCCGCGCTGGGGGACGGAGACCACGCGCCGCCTCCGCGCTGGGGGACGGAGACCACGCGCCGCCTCCGCGCTGGGGGACGGAGACCACGCGCCGCCTCCGCGCTGGGGGACGGAGACCACGCGCCGCCTCCGCGCTGGGGGACGGAGATCACGCGCCGCCTCCTCGCTGGGGGACGGAGACCACGCGCCGCCTCCTCGCTGGGGGACGGAGACCACGCGCCGCCTCCTCGCTGGGGAACGGAGACCACGCGCCGCCTCCTCGCTGGGGAACGGAGACCACGCGCCGCCTCCTCGCTGGGGAACGGAGACCACGCGCCGCCTCCTCGCTGGGGAACGGAGACCACGCGCCGCCTCCTTGCTGGGGGGACGGAGACCACGTGCCGCCACCTCCTCCCTGGGGGGACGGAGACCACGCGCCGCCGCCTCCTCGCTGGGGGGACGGAGACCACGCGCCGCCGCCTCCTCGCTGGGGGGACGGAGAGCACGCGCCGCCTCCTCGCTGGGGGGACGGAGAGCACGTGCCGCCGCCTCCTCGCTGGGGGGACGGAGAGCACGTGCCGCCGCCTCCTCGCTGGGGGGACGGAGAGCACGTGCCGCCGCCTCCTCGCTGGGGGGACGGAGACCACGCGCCACTATCTTACAGGGATAGGTCTTTTCATCAAAGCCAAAAATAACTAGAAAGTTAGAGCCAACCATAAACAGGACGAGCACTCGTAATCCAATACATCTGCAGAATGATCTGAGGTAAAAGGGCAGAAACAGACCGGTGTGCACAGCGGAGTAACCAGGAACATCCAGCAGATGTGATAACTGCTCAGATGAATGGAAAATAGACCCAAATCCCATAGTGACATTGGCAATGTGTGTAACCCCGGGCGCTCAGCAGTGATGGCCCCAGCACAGGTGAGGCTCAATAACACCCGCGCGCTCCAGCGATCACACACAGGACGCCTGGTGCACGGGCTGCACAGCACTGGCAGGGGGCGCTCGGCTGATCCTCCTCACATCTACAATGCACACAGCTGCTGATCTCACCAGGCGGCCGAATGACCGGCTGCAGGTCCTCAGCGCTCTCACAGCCGCCATCTTACCCGGAAACACTAGAAACACCAATCCAGTTAGGAATATGGTGCGGACAGCCAATCAGCAGAGAGTAGCGGAAACAATGTGTCAATGCCAAGGAGAAGGGGGCGGGAGTGAGGTGTGCGAGGCCAGCAACCAATCAGAGTGTCCGCATAAACCACTGCCCGACTGATAGTGATTAGGGCGGAGCTTGCAGATAAATGAGCATGACTGTTACGTCGGTGGGCGGTGTCTCTATCCAATATGTCGCCGTACTGGCTGTGTCAGCCATGTTTTTGGCTATATATGATTGAAAATCTGAAAAACACGTCTGCTGACATTCCGCGGACGTTACACGTTACGTTTCTTGTAATCAGAGACGTTCGTCCATGTTATCAGTAATGTTACCAGCTATTATAACTACACCAAGGCTGTGCGGCGTCCTGTGCTGAGATCGCGGCCGCTCTATAGTGATTAGATTGCGATAGCTAGGTCGCTGCGGCTCAGATGTCATTTCCAGGAATCTCTCCAGAAATAAAACACAGTGCACAGTATCTCTCCGGTAATGAGAGGGTTAACTACCTAACCGGAAGGGGCGGGCACTACAAGTGTCAGGAGCCGGCGGCTGCACTGAGCACTGAGAGGACCGTGAGAAGTGAGAGCAGAGCTGGGTCATAGACTGCAAAGCCTGGGAGGTTGGGTGGAGAGCTGGGCTGAGGGTGCGGAGACGGGCGGTTGGGTGCAGAGCCGGGCTGAGGGTGCGGAGCTGGAAGGTTGGGTGCAAAGCCGGGCTGAGGGTGCGGAGCTGGAAGGTTGGGTTGAGAGCCGGGCTGAGGGTGCGGAGCCGGAAGGTTGGGTGGAGAGCCGGGCTGAGGGTGCGGAGGCGGGAGGTTGGGTGGAGAGCCGGGTTGAGGGTGCGGAGCTGAGAGGATGGGTGCGGAGCCGGGCTGAGGGTGCGGAGCCAGGAGGTTGCATGGAGAGGCGGGCTGAGGGTGCGGAGCTGAGAGGATGGGTGCGGAGCCGGGCTGAGGGTGCGGAGCTGAGAGGATGGGTGCGGAGCCGGGCTGAGGGTGTGGAGCCGGGAGGTTGGGTGGAGAGCCGGGCTGAGGGTGCGGAGCTGAGAGGATGGGTGTGGAGCCGGGCTGAGGGTGCGGAGCTGAGAGGATGGGTGCGGAGCCGGGCTGAGGGTGTGGAGCCGGGAGGTTGGGTGGAGAGCCGGGCTGAGGGTGCGGAGCTGAGAGGATGGGTGTGGAGCCAGGAGGTTGCATGGAGAGGTGGGCTGAGGGTGCGGAGACAGGAGGTTGGGTGGAGAGGCGGGCTGAGGGTGCGGAGCTGAGAGGATGGGTGTGGAGCCGGGCTGAGGGTGCGGAGCCAGGAGGTTGCATGGAGAGGCGGGCTGAGGGTGCGGAGCTGAGAGGATGGGTGAGGAGCCGGGCTGAGGGTGTGGAGCCGGGAGGTTGGGTGCGGAGCTGAGAGGATGGGTGTGGAGCCAGGAGGTTGCATGGAGAGGCGGGCTGAGGGTGCGGAGACGGGAGGTTGGGTGGAGAGGCTGGCTGAGGGTGCGGAGACGGGAGGTTGGGTGGAGAGGCGGGCTGAGGGTGCGGAGCTGAGAGGATGGGTGTGGAGCCAGGAGGTTGCATGGAGAGGCGGGCTGAGGGTGCGGAGACGGGAGGTTGGGTGGAGAGGCGGGCTGAGGGTGCGGAGACGGGAGGTTGGGTGGAGAGGCGGGCTGAGGGTGCGGAGACGGGAGGTTGGGTGGAGAGGTGGGCTGAGGGTGCGGAGACGGGAGGTTGGGTGGAGAGGCGGGCTGAGGGTGCGGAGACGGGAGGTTGGGTGGAGAGGCGGGCTGAGGGTGCGGAGACGGGAGGTTGGGTGGAGAGGCGGGCTGAGGGTGCGGAGACGGGAGGTTGGGTGGAGAGGCGGGCTGAGGGTGCGGAGACGGGAGGTTGGGTGGAGAGGCGGGCTGAGGGTGCGGAGACGGGAGGGTGGGTGGAGAGGCGGGCTGAGGGTGCGGAGACGGGAGGGTGGGTGGAGAGGCGGGCTGAGGGTGCGGAGGCGGGAGGTTGGGTGCAGAGCTGGGCTGAGGGTGCGGAGGCGGGAGGTTGGGTGCAGAGCCGGGCTGAGGGTGCGGAGGCGGGAGGTTGGGTGCAGAGCCGGGCTGAGGGTGCGGAGGCGGGAGGTTGGGTGCAGAGCCGGGCTGAGGGTGCGGAGGCGGGAGGTTGGGTGCAGAGCCGGGCTGAGGGTGCGGAGGCGGGAGGTTGGGTGCAGAGCCGGGCTGAGGGTGCGGAGGCGGGAGGTTGGGTGCAGAGCCGGGCTGAGGGTGCGGAGGCGGGAGGTTGGGTGCAGAGCCGGGCTGAGGGTGCGGAGGCGGGAGGTTGGGTGCAGAGCCGGGCTGAGGGTGCGGAGGCGGGAGGTTGGGTGCAGAGCCGGGCTGAGGGTGCGGAGGCGGGAGGTTGGGTGCAGAGCCGGGCTGAGGGTGCGGAGCTGGGAGGTTGGGTGCAGAGCCGGGCTGAGGGTGCGGAGCTGGGAGGTTGGGTGCAGAGCCGGAAGCATCGAGTGCATAATCTGGAGGCTTGGGTGCGGAGCTGGGAGGCTGGTGCGGAGCTGAGAAGTGGTGATGGTGGCCATTGTGCATATCCCTCCCTGTATGCATGAGTGTATACGAGATTATATTGTCTGTAGGCTCTTGGAAAACTACAACTGACAGCAATGGCTGTACAAGTATATACTACTAAAGGTGTTGTCCGCTACCGGTCCCCTCCTTACATAGCCTCTCATATAGAGAGGTGTGTATAGATGAGAGGACTCCTGGACCTGCAGCGTTGTCAGCACTGTGTCTCGAAGCACACGGTTGTTATGTGACCACTGCAGACAATCGGCTGTCACTGATGGGTTGCAGAGTTCTGTCAGACAAAACTGAAGGCTGCAGCTTATTAAAGGGAACCTGTCACCAGATTTTTCCCTATTTAAACCAAAAATATCCCCTTCTGCAGCTCCTGGGCTGCATTCTATGAAGGTGCACCTTGTTGCTGGCCCCCTTTTCAGACCTCCAAAACAACTTTATAAAATATTACCTTTTCGTATGCAAATTAGTTTGGTTGGACAGATGGGCGGGCTCTATTTCGCCTTCTGTCCCCCCTCCTGCTGCTGTTCACCGTCCCCCAGTCTTGATTTGCATGGATGATGACGGCCCCGTCATCCACGTTGATGCCGAAGTCTCGCGCAGGTGGAGAGGCCACTATCGCGGGCCTGAGCAGAAACTATCCCTCTCGCGCGCCGGTGATGTTATTGCGAAGGTACGAGATTATGGGTGGCGCTGTGCATGACCTCACCAGCGTCATCCTACTACCCGCCCATAATCTCGAGCCCATCTGGCCTACCAAACTAATTTACATACGAAAAGGTAATCTTTTATAAAGTTGTTTTGGAGGTCTGAAAAGGGGGCCAGCAACAAGGTGCACCTTCATAGACTGCAGCCCAGGAGCTGCAGAAGGGGATAGTTTTGGTTTAATAGGAAAAAATCTGGTGACAGGTTCCCTTTAAAGGTTGCTGATTGTCTGCGGTGCTCACAGGGTCGGCTCCAGGCTTTTGTGAGCCCCGGGTGAAAGAGTCTGTTGGCCCCATGCACATGCAGACACGGACTTACACAGATGCGTATATACACAGTTGAAGACAAATTCATAAAAATACATATAAATATACACAGTCATGTACACTGACGTACACACACACACACACACACACACACACACACTAGAGCTATTTAATATGGTGAAGCCAGCAGCAAACCTAGCTCACCTCTTGTTTCCTGTCCTGCTCCGGTGGGCATGTGGCTGTGCACACTGCACTGCGTGATGGCTGTCACTAACAGATGTGGCCATGCACGGTGTACACAGACTGCTGTAGATACATCACTTGGAAGGCTGGGAGCATACACATTACTGTGATGGGTGCATACAGCTCTGAGGGGTATACAGTACCTGGGTGGGGAGACATACAGCCCCTGGATGGACATACAGCATGAAGGTGGGGGGGGACATACATCACTGTGGTGGGGGGGGCATAATTCTCTGGGGCTTTTGTTCTTTAGTTGTGCCGTGGCTCAGGCTGCCGTGCAGTCACAACATTGCAGGACCAGCTCAGACAGTGATACCCCTGTGTTATTTCATTGTATTCCCTTTTTCATGGTGCTCTTGTTACCTCAGCAGATACTCATCTGAAGCATCAGTGACAAATCCTAGGACGATGGCAGAAGAGGGTGGACCTGTGGATGTTGATGGCAGCATTATGGAGGGGGTGAGGGAGCGCTTCATAATTCTCATAGTCACGGACAGAACTTAGTTTTGTTTTGATTTAAAATTAGAGTCAAGTTCCCCCTCGTACACTGATGACAAAGTATTATAGGGGGGGGGTTAAAGAGACCCAGTATTTAAACTGCATGTGTCATTTTATAAAAGTTTTTATATAAAGCTGTGCTCAAAAGTAACATCCTCACCTGTGACCTGTTTACTTGTAATCAGTGTGCGCGTAAGCGCTGAGTGAGTTTCTGGAATCCAGACAGACTCTCTCATCCAGCCACTGACGTTTTTGGATTGTGAGTCATGGGGAAAGCAAAAGAATTGTCAACGGATCTACGGGAAAAGATAGTTGAACTTTATAAAACAGGAAAGGGATACAAAAAGATATCCAAGTAATTGATAATGTCAGTCAGCAGTGTTCAAACTGTGATTAACAAATGGAAAATCAGGGGCTCTGTAAAAACCAAACTACGATCAGGTAGACTAGCAAAAATTTCGTCCACAACTGCCAGGAAAATTGTACGGGATACAAAGAAAAACCCACAAATAACATCAGCTGAAATACAGGGCTTCCTCAACTAGCGGTGGGGCTGTTTTCAAGATGCACAATAAGGGGGCACTTGAAGAAAAATAGGCTGCATGGTCAAGTCGCCAGAAAAAAGCCGTTACTGTGCAAATGCCACAAAGTATCTCACTTACAATACGCCAAACAGCACAGAGACAAGCCTCCAAACATCTGAAACAAGGTAATTTGGAGTGATGAGACCAAAATTGAACTTTTTGGCCACAACCATAAATGTTACATTAGGAGAGGTGTTTAGCAAGACCTGTGATGAAAGGAACACCATTCCTACTGTAAAGCACGGAGGTGGATCGCTGAGGATGTGTAAGCTACAAAGGCACAAGAAACTTTGTCAAAGTTGAAGGAAAGATGAATGCAGCACATTAGCAGCAAATACTGGAGGCAAATTTGCTCTCATCTGTCTAGAAGCTGCGCATGGGACGTACATGGACGTTCCAACATAACAACGATCCAAAACACAAGGCCAAGGTGACCTGTCATTGGCTACAGCAGAGCAAAGTGAAGGTTCTGGAGTGGCCATCTCAGTCTCCTGACCTCAATATCATGGAGCCACTCTGGGGAGAATTCAAGTGCGCAGTTCATGCAAGAAAGCCCAGGAATTTACAGGAACTGGAGGCTTTTTGCCAAGAAGAATGGGCAGCTTTACCATCTGTGAAATAGAGCCACATCCACAACTACCACAAAACACTTCAAGCTGTCATGAGATGTTAGAAGAGGCAATGCACGGGTATTAAGAACTGGGGTGTGTGAACTTTTGATCAGGGTCATTTGGATGTTTTTGGTTCTCATTATGATTTACAAAGAGAAAACACAGTAGTTTGGCACTAAATGGCTTCACCCAAACACTCACCATGAGTGGGAAAAGATTTTGTGTTGTCATTCATATTCTCTAAAAAAGGCGAAGAAAGCAAAACTGTATAACATACATTGCTTATTATTCCTAATTGGTTAGAGCCCAGGTCCTGAGACCCCTCACCCATCGATCAAAACGCAGGTCTGAAATGTGCAACTCCTGCAAGAGCCTTGTGTACAGGCATCGATCATATGCGTTCGATAGTAAGTCTGTGGGTCTGTACCTTCACTCTGAGCGGTTTATGGATCCATGGACTTACTATTGAGCCTCACCAACTCCTCTCAGGTGGGAACTGCGCTCTTCACAGCTATGTCCCTATCTGCTCGATTAACGGTAACATGATTCTTTCTGGAGGCAGACCTCTGATGATAGCTCACATACTATTTTTTAAAAATTTTTTTTTTTTTCCTTGTCTGAATCGTTCTGTTATAGGGAGGTCAGATCCTGCGTATCTGCACTTCTCTGAGCTGTCTTCTGGGTATTCGAGTCCGAGTGTCAAAGATCCGAGCAGGCCGAAGCACACCGGGATTAAGGTGCATCTTATTATTTTATTTTTTTTGGAAAAAGACTAAAAATGATGGCCTATAAGTAATCAATGACTGATCGGTAGGGGATGCGACCCTCTGCACAACGGCCAATCTGCTGTTGTCGGGGCCGGCTGGAACGGCTCAAGTTGAGGAGATGCACAGCTCTGACAATATCTAGTTAATGCACATCGTCCCCAAAATTGATTAGAATAGGATGTGGATATACAGTACCCAGCTGCAAAACTCTACAGCTGAAGGAGCTGTACTGTGCGGCTCAACAACTGAGCAGTTCTGGCAGACCCCGGGAACACCTGATCGGCAGGCGCAACCACCCCCCACCACGATCAGACACTGGTGGCCTATTCTAAGTATAAGCAATCAATGTTAAAATAATAAATATATATATATTATATTATATTATATTATATTATATTATATTATATGTGTGGTAGAGCCACTCTCTCAGCAGTAGGGGATGGATGCAGGAACACCTCACGTGTCGATTTCACCTGGTTTATTATCAGCAGCCACAATCCATTTACAAAAACAGAACTGCTTCCTCCAGCACAGGAAGTTACAGAGCACCCTGAGTGTGTCCAGAGGCCTGGCTTTTACCTCTGGGACCACACCCCGAGGTGGATATATGGTGAACAGCCATCCCACCCATCTCTTTAGCTGTCCACAACAAACCCGGCCCAGGTAATACAAATTAACCCTCTCAGCACCTAATGTGCTGGCGTACTACATCTGGGTCCACATCACTGATTGCAGCAGTCGCAGCGACACATCTCCCCTCGTGTACATCACCAGTGATCACATCACAGAAATTATATATATATATATATCTCCCTCCCCCTCTCTTCCACATTTGTTGTGGTCCAGGTAGGGAGTTTCATCCCTTATTTTCTTTATGCATGTGACATGATTAGAGGGTTATTCCCAAAATCAGTATATAGTCTTGCAATGATGTACACATTTATTAATTTGCGTTGATATATCTCCTTTTTAAATCTGCCCCATTTTCAAGATATCAACCCCCACCAAAGAATGGGCTCTGTTTACCATCCAGTTATTAGACCTGTTGTGCTGTAGATCCTTTGCTCCTGATCAATCATGCACAGGCAGTATCTCCTAGATAGCTTCCCGCCAGTATAGCTCAGCTCTACCGCCACTTCTGTCATATGTATTCAGTCTGTGTAGCTTCTATGCTTTTGTACACTACCTCGCCTGACACAGCTTATCTTCTGCCATCTACATCAGTATAAACTGAAAAATAAGGAGCGCTGATAGTGTAATACCAACAGATCAGTGAGGTAGATCAGGAAAAATACACTCACCTGAAAAGGTTGTGAGATAGTCACAACCACTGATAGAGCATAGGATGAAGGCGTCTGCTGCAGCCCCACAAGGATGTGCATACAAATCAGAGTGAAGAGGGGGTTAATGCCGCGCATCAGCCAAAATGAAGATGTAGCACGTTGATGTTATAAACGTATTCTTTTATTCCATCGGTCTACGCGTTTCAAGGATATACCTCTTCTTCAGGACCAGTGCTATATTGACCAGATACTATGTTGATGCACTGGTCCTGAAGAAGAGGTATATCATTGAAACGCGTAGACCGATGGAATAAAAGAATACGTTTATAACATCAACGTGCTACATCTTCATTTTGGCTGATGCGTGGCATTAACCCCCTCTTCACTCTGATTTGTCTCTACATCAGTATAGCTGATGTGCGCAACTGTCCTACATTCCTCCAAAATGGAGCTTTGTAATAACTTGGCTCAGCACATCGGTCACAAGCATTGCTGACCTTTGCTGGATGCCTGCAACAGACAGCGCAGAGATGTAAAACTGCAAATGCTGCTCTATTGATGCATAGGGAAGAAGATAAAATTGGTCAGAGTTATATACATGGCTATATAATGCACAGAAGACTAGAGTGACTTCTATTCAATGATGATGTGCCAATTTATATCTGGTGGATGCAGCAGAGTCATTAACTCAATGGGGATAGTCACTAAAGGCCCTGTCACACACAGATAAATCTGCGGCAGATCTGTGGTTGCAGTGAAATTGTGGACAATCAGTGCCAGGTTTGTGGCTGTGTACAAATGGAACAATATGTCCATGATTTCACTGCAACCACAGATCTGCCAAAGATTTATCTGTGTGACAGGGCGTTAACACACGAGTTGGATGGGTCTGCAGCACTGAGGAGGAGCAGGGTGCTGCTGAGAAATGTAGTTTTAGCAGTGTAAAAGACTGCCCATTCAGCTATATGAAACTTCTTGCACAGAATGGCAGAAATAAATGGAAAAAAAGACACAAAGGTACAAGAAAGAACTTTGTTGGGATTAGTTAGTATATTAACATTGAGTATGTATTTACTGTGCTTTGTAATAAATAATATAATTGGTGGAATAACCTTTTAAAGGTCTGACTGACAGGTTGTTTATTAGCGGTCTTCCTTTTCTTTCTCTGCATCTGATGTGCTGTAGAAGGGAATTAGCTTAGCTAATTAACTGAACTAGCCACGTGTTGACGTTATTAGACATGTGCCTATATAGAAATGAGGAGGAAGATTTATGTCTGGGTCAAAAACTTCATAGGAGAGGAGTTTCCAGCACCAGGACAGGGATGATCAAATAAGACAATCTGCTTTGATGTAGATTAAATTTCTTTTTCGCTCCTAATTGGGAGACCCAGACAGTGGGTGTATAGCTACTGCCTCTGGAGGCCGCACAAAGAACTACACTTAAAAGTGTAAGGCCCCTCCCCTTCTGGCTATACACCCTCCCGTAGGAGTACGGATTCCTCAGTTTTAGCTTTGTGCGCAGGAGGTCAGACACGCACGCATAGCTCCATTGTTTTTAGTCAGCAGCAGCTGCTGACTATGTCGGATGGAAGAAAAGAGGGCCCATATAGGGCTCCCAGCATGCTCCCTTCTCACCCCACTGTATGTCGGAGGTGTTTGTAAGGTTGAGGTACCCATTGCGGGTACGGCGGCAGGAGCCCACATGCTGATTCCTTCCCCATCCCTTTTTACAGGGCTCTGGGTGAAGTGGGATTTACTGGTCTCCAGGCACTGAGACCGTGCTCCATCTACAGCCCCTGGAGAAGATGCTGGATGGAGCGGAGTACATCAGGGACATGGCCCTGCTTCCTCAAGGTACTCTGTGTCCCCGTGCATTTGGCGCTCACACCGCAGCATGCTGGGTGTTGTAGTGCGCCGGGGGACATCAGCGCTACGGCGCTTGTGCCATGGCCTCATTCAGCTTCGCTGAAGCAGGCACACTTATGGGAATCGGTCGCGCCGGCCGCTGGGACTGCGGCGCGGCTGGCACTTGTGGTGCGCCGGGAACTTCAGCGCGGCCCGCGCTTTTACGGCGGCCGCGCTGATAACTCGAGTCCCCGGCTTTTGCGGCCTGCTTCCGTTCGTTCCCGCCCCCAGACCTGCCAGTCAGGAGAGGGGCGGGACGCTGGCCAGTGCATCAGCGCCGAGGGCTGGAGTCGTTTTTACATACTCCAGCCCTCACAATCGGCACAGAGGGGACACTGTTTCCCGCACTTCTGTTTGGGAACTCCCACGGACCGCCCCTCTCCACAGACGCCGGCAGCCATTCCTGCTGACACGCTGAGCTGCAGAGGGGAGCCGGGGAGACCCAGACAAGGAATTCTGCGCCTCTTACCCGCTATTCAGCGGGCGGTAAGCAGCCCTCAGGGCTCACCCCCTCTTGTGCCAGTAGTATTCTTAGTATTTTGTTTCTACAAATACTTGGTATTACATAGCGCTGGTCGCCCTTTGGCTATAGACTCTCTCACATTGCAGAGAGCCAGCAGCATGTCGTCCGTAAAACGCAAGGGTGCCAAGGCACAGACATTATATGCTTCCTGCACCGCATGTGGGACTTTTCTACCAGCAGGCTCCACGGACCCCCATTGTGTGCAGTGCTCGGCCCCTGCGGCGCTTGCACAGTCGGGACCTCTGCTGGACGTGACCCAGGGTGTACCACCTGTGAATGCTGTCCAGGTGACAGGAACTGAGTTTGCAGCTTTTGCTGACAGAATGTCTCTCACTATGTCACAAATTCTTGACACATTGCGAGCTAGGCCTGTACTTCAGGCCACGGACACTGTGCAATCATTGCCCCCTGGTCCCCCTCAGCTCCAAGCTCCGGGACGGGCATATACACCTCAGGGTGAAGACTCTGACTCGGACGATGGCCCCGGGCAGCCTAAGCGGGCTCGCTATGACGGGCCTTCACATTCATCTCAATGGTCAGGATCCCAGCGAGATGAATCTATGGGTGATGAGGCGGACGTAACTGATCAGGATTCTGATCCTGGGACCGCTCTCAATCTAGATACACCAGATGGTGACGCCATAGTTAATGATCTTATATTTAACATCAATAAGATGTTAAATATTTCCCCACCAGCTCCTCTTGTAGAGGAGTCAGCTTCGCAGCACGAGAGAATCCATTTCAGATACCCTAAGCGTACATTAAGCACTTTTCTGGACCACGCTGACTTTAGAGACGCAATCCAGAAACCCCACGCTTATCCTGAAAGGCGTTTTCCTAAACGGCTTAAAGATACACGCTACCCTTTTCCCCCTGAGGTGGTCAAGGGTTGGACCCAGTGTCCAAAAGTGGATCCTCCAATTTCCAGGCTTGCAGCTAGATCCTTGGTTGCAGTTGAAGATGGAGCGGCACTTAAAGATGCCACTGACAGGCAGATGGAGCTCTGGCTGAAATCCATCTATGAAGCGATTGGAGCGTCATTAGCGCCTTCTTTTGCGGCCGTATGGGCACTCCAAGCTATCTCAGCCGGGCTTGCGCGAGTCGACTCAGTCACACGTGCATTTGCCCCGCAGGTAGCACCATTGACCTCGCAAATGGCGGCATTCGCGTCGTACGCGATTAATGCTGTTCTTGACGCTACAAGCCGCACGGCAGTGGCGTCAGCCAACTCCGTTGTTTTGCGTAGGGCCCTGTGGTTGAGACATTGGAAAGCAGATTCTCATTCCAAGAAGTGCTTAACCAATTTGCCTTTTTCTCGTGACCGATTGTTTGGAGAGCGTTTGGATGAAATCATCAAACACTCCAAGGGTAAGGACTCATCCTTACCGCAACACAGACAAAACAAACCCCAACAGAGGAAGGGTCAGTCTGGTTATCGGTCCTTTCGAGGACCGGGCAGGTCCCAATTCGCCTCGTCAAAAACGACTCAAAAAGACCAGAGACGCTCAGATTCTTGGAGGTCTCAGTCACGCCCAAAAAGGACAGCCGGAGGAACCGTTGCCAAGACGGCGTCCTCCTGACTTGCGGTCTCCGATTTCCACACCCGCGGTCGGTGGGAGGCTTTCCCACTTTGGCGACATTTGGCTGTCACGCGTCAAAGACCGTTGGGTGAGGGATATTCTGTCTCACGGGTACAGGATAGAGTTCAGTTCTCGTCCGCCAACTCGTTTCTTCAGAACTTCTCCACCACCAGACCGAGCCGATGCTCTGTTGCAGGCGGTGGCCGCTCTAAAGGCGGAAGGAGTGGTGACCTCCGTCCCTCTTCAGGAACAAGGTCACGGTTTTTACTCCAATCTGTTTGTGGTCCCAAAAAAGGACGGATCGTATCGACCCGTCCTGGATCTAAAGTTGCTCAACAGACACGTAAAAGTCAGGAGGTTCTGGATGGAATCCCTACGCTCCGTCATAGCCTCAATGTCTCAAGGAGATTTTCTAGCATCAATAGAATCAAAGATGCGTATCTCCACGTGCCGATTGCACCAGAGCATCAGCGTTTCCTACGCTTCGTCATACACGACGAACACCTACAGTTCGTAGCGTTACCTTTCGGTCTGGCAACAGCCCCCCGGGTCTTCACCAAAGTCATGGCAGCAGTAGTAGCTGTTCTGCACTCGCAGGGTCACTCGGTCATCCCGTATCTAGACGACCTGCTTATAAAGGCACCCTCTCAAGAGGCATGCCAACACAGTCTGAAGGTGGCACTAGACACTCTCCAGAGTTTCGGGTGGATTATCAACTTTCCAAAGTCTCATCTAACCCCGACCCAATCTCTGACTTATCTTGGCATGGAGTTTCATACTCTCTCAGCGATAGTGAGGCTTCCACTGGACAAGCAGTGCTCGCTACGGACTGGAGTGCAATCTCTCCTTCAGAGCCAGTCGCACTCACTGAGGCGCCTCATGCATTTCCTAGGAAAGATGGTAGCAGCAATGGAGGCAGTCCCGTTCGCGCAGTTTCATCTGCGCCCTCTACAATGGGACATTCTACGCCAATGGGATGGGAAATCGACGTCCCTCGACAGGACTGTCTCCCTCTCTCAAACTGCCAAGGACTCTCTGCGTTGGTGGCTTCTCCCCACCTCATTGTCACAGGGAAAGTCGTTCCTTCCCCCGTCCTGGGCAGTGGTCACGACGGATGCGAGCCTATCAGGGTGGGGAGCGGTGTTTCTCCACCACAGGGCTCAGGGGACGTGGACTCAGAAAGAGTCCACCCTGCAGATCAATGTTCTGGAAATCAGAGCAATCTATCTTGCCCTGCGAGCCTTCCAACAATGGCTGGAAGGCAAGCAGATTCGGATTCAGTCGGACAATTCCACGGCGGTGGCGTACATCAACCACCAAGGGGGAACACGCAGTCGCCAAGCTTTTCAAGAAGTCCAGCGGATTTTGACGTGGGTGGAAAGCAGAGCGTCCACCATATCCGCAGTTCACATCCCAGGCGTGGAAAACTGGGAAGCAGACTTTCTCAGTCGCCAGGGCATGGACGCAGGAGAATGGTCCCTTCACCCGGACGTGTTTCAACAGATCTGTTGCCGCTGGGGGACGCCGGACGTCGATCTGATGGCGTCACGGCACAACAACAAGGTCCCAATTTTCATGGCACGGTCTCACGATCACCGAGCGCTGGCGGCAGACGCCTTGGTTCAGGATTGGTCGCAATTCCGACTCCCCTATGTGTTCCCACCTCTAGCATTGTTACCCAGAGTTCTCCGGAAAATCAAGTCCGACTGCCATCGAGCCATACTCGTCGCTCCAGATTGGCCAAGAAGGTCGTGGTACCCGGATCTGTGGCATCTCACGGTAGGCCAACCGTGGACACTACCAAACCGTCCAGATTTGCTGTCTCAAGGGCCGTTTTTCCATCTGAATTCTGCGGCCCTGAACCTGACTGTGTGGCCATTGAGTCCTGGATCCTAGCGGCCTCAGGTTTATCTCATGAAGTTGTTGCCACAATGAGACAGGCTAGAAAACCATCCTCAGCTAAGATCTATCACAGGACGTGGAAGATATTCTTAGCGTGGTGCTTGGCTCAAGGGTTTTCTCCCTGGCCATTTGCATTGCCAATTTTTCTTTCCTTCCTGCAGTCTGGGTTGGAAAAAGGTTTGTCGCTTAGCTCGCTTAAGGGTCAAGTCTCCGCGCTATCCGTATTCTTTCAGAAGCGCTTGGCACGGCTTTCTAAAGTACGCACTTTTCTCCAAGGAGTTTGTCATATCGTTCCTCCTTACAAACGGCCATTGGAACCCTGGGATCTGAACAAGGTTCTCATTGCTCTCCAGAAGCCGCCTTTCGAGCCGTTGAAAGAGGTTTCCCTTTCTCGGCTTTCACAAAAAGTAGTTTTTCTTGTGGCGGTCACGTCTCTTCGAAGAGTGTCCGAGCTAGCGGCGTTATCTTGCAAATCTCCCTTCCTGGTGTTTCACCAAGACAAGGTAGTACTGCGTCCAATTCCGGAGTTTTCTCCCAAGGTGGTTTCTTCCTTTCATCTCAATCAGGATATCACTTTGCCATCTTTGTGTCCGCATCCAGTTCACCAATTTGAAAAGGGTTTACATCTGTTGGACCTGGTGAGAGCACTCAGGATTTACATTTCTCGCACGGCGCCTCTACGCCGTTCTGATGCGCTCTTTGTCCTAGTCGCTGGTCAGCATAAGGGATCGCAAGCTTCCAAATCCACCCTTGCGCGGTGGATCAAGGAACCAATTCTTCACACATACCGTTCTGCTGGGCTTCCGATTCCATCTGGACTGAAGGCCCATTCTACCAGAGCCGTGGGTGCGTCCTGGGCATTGCGGCATCAGGCTACGGCTCAGCAAGTGTGCCAGGCGGCTACCTGGTCGAGTCTGCACACGTTTACCAAACACTATCAAGTGCATACCTACGCTTCGGCAGATGCCAGCCTAGGTAGACAGGTCCTTCAGGCGGCGGTGGCCCACCTGTAGGAAGAGGCTGTCTGACAGCCCGTTCATGTGGTATCTTTTTACCCACCCAGGGACTGCTTTTGGACGTCCCACTGTCTGGGTCTCCCAATTAGGAGCGAAAAAGAAGGGAATTTTGTTTACTTACCGTAAATTCCTTTTCTTCTAGCTCCAATTGGGAGACCCAGCACCCGCCCTATTTGTTCTTAGGGTTTCGTTTTTCGGGTGCACATGTTGTTCATGTTGTTTCTTAAGTTCTCCGATCTTGTTATCGGATTGAATTTGTCTTTGAAACTGTTATTGGCTTTCCTCCTCCTTGCTTTGGTACTAAAACTGAGGAATCCGTACTCCTACGGGAGGGTGTATAGCCAGAAGGGGAGGGGCCTTACACTTTTAAGTGTAGTTCTTTGTGCGGCCTCCAGAGGCAGTAGCTATACACCCACTGTCTGGGTCTCCCAATTGGAGCTAGAAGAAAAGGAATTTACGGTAAGTAAACAAAATTCCCTTCTTTTACATTTTAATTGCAGTAAATAATTTTTCTCCCATTGGTCAATCCCTTTTAAGATACTGTAAAATTGTATTCTGTAATGTTAGTTCTCTTTAAGAACCTTCAGTGCAGTGGCATGAATAGCACCCATTCCCACCTCCTTAGCATTGATTGCAGAGGGATACTGGCTAAGGTATATCTCTTTCCATATTTATTGATTGTCCAATTTTTCATAGGCCACAACATTTATCAGGACTGGAGACTGTGCGAGATTTGTGTGCCGGCCAATTGGAAAATGCTGCAATAGGATCTACAGAAATAAACTTTATCCCGGGAAGAATAAAAGGAGGATCTCTGATCGCTGATACAAAAACTGCCGGGTTAGTAAGCAAATTCACTTTTTTTTTTTATTTTTTTTTTTTTATTTTCTTAATGCTCAGTGTTTGTATTAAATAATTCCAAAATGTTTTCCAAACTTTTATTAAAGTAATTGGACTTAATTCTTAAAGGGGATCTGTTAGCAGATTTTACAATACAACCTGCATCAATTATTGCCTAGAGCTCTCAGATCTGATATACTTCCTCTAAAAGTATTACTCCAGCATTTTTCGCTTTGTGTTTTTTTTTTTTTTTGTTTTTTTTTCCGTTTTTTATTATTAATGCATTGCTGCAGGGAAGCTTTAAAGGGAACCTGTCAGGTCCTGTATGCACCTAGAACCACGAACAGTTCTGGGTGCATATTGCTATTCCCTGTCTAGCAGTCCCAGCCCATAGTAGCATATATAAAGAGGTCTATAGAAAAAGTATTTCTAAAGATCCTTTGATATGCTAATGAGCTCGGGGACTAGTCACAAGGGCATTAGTTCCTGCACTCATTCTGCACCACCTCTCAACGCCAGGCTTGGGGGTCAGTGCGCATGATCAGAAGTCCCGGACTTTCACTCATGCACACTACACCAGTTTGAAGCCAGGACACTTTACACACAGCTTAACCCCTTCACGACCGGCCGATTTTTCGCTTTCCGTTTTTTTTTTTTTCACCATTCTTTTTTTGAATGACTTAACTTTTTTTTTTTTATTTTTCAAACGGAAAACTGCAAAAAAAATTCCAAATGCAAAAAAATTGCAAAAAAAGTGCGATAGCACTATTTTCTTTGTCGCTCCATTGGGAGACCCAGACAATTGGGGTGTATAGCTTCTGCCTCCGGAGGCCACACAAAGTATTACACTTTAAAAAGTGTAACCCCTCCCCTCTGCCTATACAACCTCCCGTGGATCACGGGCTCCTCAGTTTTATGCTTTGTGTGGAAGGAGGCACACATCCACTCATGCATTCTCAACTTAGTTATGTCGGTTGGAAGAAAAGAGGGCCCCCACGGGGCCCCCGGCATGTTCCCTTCTCACCCCACTACGTCGGCGGTGTTGTTAAGGTTGAAGTACCCATTGCGGGTACAGAGGCTGGAGCCACATGCCGTCTCCTTCACCATCCCTTAAGCGGCTCTGGGAGAAGTGGGATCCTAAGCGGTCATCCATTTACTGGGACCGTGCTCCATCCGCAGCCCCTGTGGGAACCTGCCGGGCCGGAGCCTCTTCAACCTCAGGGACCGGGCCCTGCAACTCAAAGGTACTCTGTGTCCCCATAGGGGACTGTGCAGGGAGCGCACCTTCTTCCCGGAAGCCGCGGCGGCTGCTAAATTCAGGAGGCCGGTGGACTTCCGCGCCGACCGTGCCTGCTTGTCGGGTGCGGTCTCAAATTTAGTCCCCGGCTTCATCGCGGCCTAGTCGCAAAAATCCCGCCCCCGGGCCTGCCTGTCAGGGGTAAGGGCGGGATTACCGACCTGACGTCGGATGTGAGGGCTGGAGCATCCTGCATGTTTCCTCCCCCCTCACTGATCACTGTGGGGACCCCAGATTCCCGCACTTTTGCTGGCGCCGCCCACGGCTCCACTCCTCCCCTGAGAGCTCTGGCAGCCATTTGGCATTCTGCCGGTGGAGGATTCTCAGTGAACAGCTCTGCAGCTCCGGGGGATCCAAGGCAGGGAATCTGGAGGACACACTCCGCTCGTTAGCGGTCGGTAAGCCACACCGGTCACCCGATGCTGGTCCCCCTAGGGTGCCGGATTAGATACGTATATATCTATATCTATCTGTTCGGTGGGCTGTATACCCCTTTCCCATATACCCTCAGTGATCACTCTCCTAGGAGACAACAGCATGTCGTCCACAAGGAGCAAAGCTGCTAAGGCACAGGGTTTTTTTTGCGGCCTGTACCTCTTGTGGGGCTATGTTACCTGCGGGTTCCACCTACCCTCACTGTGAGCAATGCTCGACCCCTGTTTCGCTTGCTCAGCCGGAGCCTCGGACACTGGTGGGCCCCTCGGCTCATGTAGACCCCCCTGCACCCCCTGACCAGGCTGCAGGGACAGAGTTCGCCTCTTTTGCTGAGAAACTCTGAGTCACTTTCTCAATCCATTGCACAGTCTATGGACAAATGGTCTTCTAAGCTGCTAGAGGCTTTGCAGTCCAGACCGGACCCTTCACAGGCCCCGGCCCCGGTTGGCTCGTCGCCTCCAGGCCCCTCTCGGTCCGCGCCACAGCGCGCTCATAGGTTGGCCCCTCGGTCTCAGGCGGAGGACTCCTGCCCGGACCGCAGCCCCCGACCGGCTAAGCGGTCTCGCTGGGACTTTTCCCCGACTTCCTCTCGCTGCTCGGGATCCCAGCTTGAGGACTCTCTGGAGGACGAGGCGGATGTCGCAGCTCAGGGCTCTGACCCTGACGTCGCCCTTAACCTTGATACACCTGAGGGGGACTCCTTAGTAAATGATCTTATCTCGTCCATCAACCAGGTGTTAGATCTCTCTCCCCCGCCTCCTCCTGTAGAGGAGTCGGCGTCTCAGCAGGAGAAACACCAGTTTCGGTTCCCCAAACGTACACGCAATACGTTTTTTGATCACTCTAACTTCAGGGACGCTGTCCAGAAGCCCAGAGCGGTCCCGGACAAGCGCTTTACTAAGCGCCTCACTGACACGCGTTACCCCTTCCCATCTGAAGTCGTTAAGGGTTGGGCTCACTGTCCCAAGGTGGATCCTCCAGTCTCAAGATTGGCGGCTAGATCCGTGGTGTCGGTTGCAGATGGCTCATCGCTAAAAGATGCCACTGACAGGCAGATAGAGCTCCTGGTGAAGTCCATCTATGAGGCCACGGGCGCGTCTTTTGCCCCGGCCTTTGCAGCCGTGTGGGCACTCCAAGCTATCTCGGCTTGTCTGACTGAGATTAATGCTGTCACACGTAAGTCTGCTCCGCAAGTTGCATCTTTAACCTCTCAGGCGTCAGCCTTTTCATCCTACGCCATGAACGCCGTCCTGGACTCTGCTAGCCGTACAGCTGTAGCATCCGCTAACTCTGTGGCAGTCCGCAGGGCCATGTGGCTGCGCGAATGGAAGGCAGATTCGGCTTCCAAGAGGTTCTTAACCGGTTTGCCGTTTTCTGGCGACCGTTTGTTTGGCGAACGATTGGATGAGATTATTAAGGAATCCAAAGGAAAGGATTCCTCCTTACCCCAGGCCAAACCTAAGAGACCTCAACAGAGAAAGGTTCAATCGAGATTTCGGTCCCTTTCGTCCCTCCGCCAAGTCCCAATCCTCTTTGTCCAACAGGCCGGAGAAAGGCCAGAGGAAACTCCTATGCGTGGCGATCCAAGTCTCGCCTACAAAAGGCCGCAGGAGGCACTGCCTCCAAGACGGCTTCCTCATGACTCTCGGCCTCCCCTGACCGCATCCTCAGTCGGTGGCAGGCTCTCCCGCTTTGGAGACGCCTGGTGGCCACATGTTCAAGACCGATGGGTGAGAGACATTCTGTCTCATGGTTACAGGATAGAGTTCAGCTCTCGTCCTGCGGCTCGCTTCTTCAGAACCTCTCCGCCCCCCGCTCAGGCCGACGCACTTTTTCAGGCAGTAGCTGCTCTAAAGATGGAAGGAGTTGTTATCCCCGTTCCCCTTCAGGAACGTGGTCGCGGATTTTACTCAAACTTGTTCGTGGTGCCAAAAAAGGACGGGTCATTCCGTCCTGTTCTGGACCTCAAGCTGCTCAACAGACATGTGAGAACCAGACGGTTCCGGATGGAATCTCTCCGCTCGGTCATCGCCTCAATGTCACAAGGAGACTTCCTAGCATCGATCGACATCAAGGATGCTTATCTCCATGTACCGATCGCACCCGAGCATCAACGTTTCCTGCGTTTCACCATCGGGGACGAACACCTCCAGTTCGTGGCATTGCCTTTCGGCTTGGCGACAGCACCACGGGTTTTCACCAAAATCATGGCATCCGTTGTGGCCAGTCCTGCATTCTCAGGGCCACTCGTGATTCCCTACTTGGACGATCTCCTAGTCAGGGGCCCCGTCTCGGGTGGCGTGTCAAAAGTCTATCTGTCGCTCTGGCGACTCTCCAGCGGTTCGAGTGGATCATCAACTTCCCGAAATCCAAGTTGACACCGACCCAATCACTGACGTACCTTGGGATGGAGTTTCATACCCAGCAAGCGTTAGTCAAGCTTCCGAGAGACAAACAGCTTTCTCTGCAGGCAGGGGTGCAATCCCTTCTTCGGAGTCAGTCACACCCCCTTAAGGCGCCTCATGCACTTCCTGGGGAAGATGGTGGGCAGCTATAGAGGCAGTTCCCGTTCGCGCAATTCTATCTTCGGCCACTCCAATGGGAACATTCTCCGCAAATGGGACAGGATTTCGGCTTCCCTCGACAGGAAACGTCTCTCTTTCCCTTGCAACCAAGACGTCACTTCAGTGGTGGCTCCTTCCCAACTCTCTATCGCAGGGAAAATCCTTCCTACCCCCAACCTGGGCTGTGGTCACCACGGACGCGAGCCTGTCAGGGTGGGAAGCGGTTTTTCTCCACCACAGGGCTCAGGGAACCTGGACTCCGATAGTCATCCCTTCAGATCAATATTCTGGAAATAAGGGCAGTGTATCTAGCCCTATTGGCTTTTCATCGGTGGCTGGAGGGCAGGCAGATCCGTATCCAGTCGGACAACGCCACTGCCGTCGCATACATCAACCACCAAGGCGGCACTCGCAGTCGTCAAGCCTTCCAGGAAGTCCGACGGATTCTGCAGTGGGTGGAAGCCACAGCTTCCACCATCTCCGCAGTTCACATCCCGGGCGTAGAGAACTGGGAAGCAGATTTTCTCAGTCGTCAGGGCATGGACGCGGGGGAATGGTCTCTGCACCCAGACGTGTTTTCGAGAGATCTGTCGCCGCTGGGAACGCCGGACGTCGATCTCATGGCGTCCCGGCATTCATGGCACGGTCTCAGGATCACAAAGCTCTGGCGGCGGACGCGTTAGTTCAGGATTGGTCGCAGTTTCGACTGCCTTACGTGTTTCCTTCTCTGGCGATGCTGCCCAGAGTGTTACGCAAGATCAGGTCCGACTGCCGTCGCGCCATTCTCGTCGCTCCAGACTGGCCGAGGCAGTCATGGTACCCGGATCTGTGGCATCTCACGGTGGGTCAACCGTGGGCGCTTCCAGACCGCCCAGACTTGCTGTCACAAGGCCCGTTTTTTCCATCCGAATTCTGTGGCCCTCAACCTGACTGTGTGGCCATTGAATCCTGGCTCCTAGCGTCTTCTGGGTTATCTCAGGATGTCATTGCCACCATGAGACAGGCCAGGAAGCCTACGTCCGCCAAGATCTATTATAGGTCTTGGCAAATCTTCCTATCCTGGTGCTCTGATAACGGTTTTCCTCCATGGCCGTTTGCCTTACCCACTTTTCTTTCATTCCTTCAATCCGGAATGGACAAGGGTTTGTCACTTGGCTCTCTCAAGGGCCAAGTATCGGCGCTCTCCGTGTTTTTTCAAAAGCGCCTAGCCAGGCTTCCGCAGGTCCGCACGTTCCTGCAGGGAGTTTGCCACATAGGTCCCACCTTACAAGCGTCCGCTGGAACCCTGGGATCTTAACAGGGTGCTAACGGCTCTTCAGAAACCACCTTTCGAGCCGCTGCGGGATGTCTCTCTATCACGTCTTTCGCAGAAGGTGGCCTTCCTAGTGGCAGTCACATCACTTCGGAGAGTGTCTGAGCTAGCAGCGCTGTCATGCAAAGCCCCCTTCCTGGTGTTTCACCAGGATAAGGTGGTTCTTTGTCCGGTCCCGGAATTTCTCCCTAAGGTGGTATCTCCTTTTCATCTCAATCAGGATATCTCCTTGCCTTCATTTTGCCCTAATCCAATTCACCAGTGTGAAAAGGATTTGCACTCTTTGGATCTTGTGAGAGCACTCCGTCTCTACGTGTCTCGCACGGCGCCCCTGCGTCGTTCAGATGCGCTCTTTGTCCTTGTCGCTGGCCAGCGTAAGGGCTCGCAGGCTTCCAAGTCAACCTTGGCTCGGTGGATCAAGGAACCGATTCTCGAAGCCTACCGTACTTCTGGGCTTCCACTTCCTTCAGGGCTGAAAGCCCATTCTACCAGAGCCGTGGGTGCGTCCTGGGCATTGCGGCACCGGGCTACGGCTCAGCAGGTGTGTCAGGCAGCTACGTGGTCTAGTCTGCACACTTTCACGAAACACTACCAAGTGCATACCTATGCTTCGGCAGACGCCAGTCTAGGTAGGCGAGTCCTTCAGGCGGCGGTTGCCCACCTGTAAGAGGGGGCCGTTTTTTCAGCTCTTTTTATTGAGGTATTCTTTTACCCACCCAGGGACTGCTTTTGGACGTCCCAATTGTCTGGGTCTCCCAATGGAGCGACAAAGAAGGGAATTTTGTTTACTTACCGTAAATTCCTTTTCTTCTAGCTCCTATTGGGAGACCCAGCACCCACCCCTGTGCCCTTCGGGCTGGTTGTTTTTTTGTGTACACATGTTGTTCATGTTGAATTGTTCTTTTGGTTCATGGTTTGCAGTTCTCCGAACATCCTTCGGATTGCATTTACCCTAGACCAATTTATAAGTTTTCTCCTTCCTGCTTTTGCACCAAAACTGAGGAGCCCGTGATCCACGGGAGGGTGTATAGGCAGAGGGGAGGGGTTACACTTTTTAAAGTGTAATACTTTGTGTGGCCTCCAGAGGCAGAAGCTATACACCCAATTGTCTGGGTCTCCCAATAGGAGCTAGAAGAAAAGGAATTTACGGTAAGTAAACAAAATTCCCTTCGTTTTTGAGATATTTCACTATATCGTAAAACTGATTTGTGTATGTGTGTGATGCCTCATGTCAGTGCGAGTTCGTAGCCACCAAACATGTATAAGTTTACTTTCATATAAGGGGTTAAAAAAAATCGTAAGTTTGTCCGAAAAAGTGGCGCATATTTTATGCCATATTCCGTGACTCGTAGCGTTATCATTTTTCGTGATCTATGGCTCAGTGATGGCTTATTTTTTGAGTCTCGAGCTGACGTTTTTAATGGTACCATTTTTGCGCAGATGCTACGTTTTGATAGCCTGATATTGCATTTTGCGCAAAAGTTGTGGCAACAGTCAGTTTGGCGTTTGGAATTTTTTTGCTGCTACGTCGTTTACTGATCAGATTAATTGATTTTATATTTTGATAGATCTGGCGTTTCTGAACGCGGCGATATCAAATTTGTGTGTGTGTGTGTATATATATATTTTTTATTTTTTTAACCCTTTAATTTTCAATGGGACAAAACGGGGGTGATTTGAACTTTTAGGGGTTTTTGTTTTTTGTTTTTTTTTTTTGTTTTGTTAATTTTACTAGTTCCCCTAGGGGGCTATAGCGATCAACAATCCAATCGCTCTGCCACATCTGCTGATCACAGCTACACAGCTGTAAACAGCAGATATGCTCACTTTCTGCTTCACTCTGCTCCGGGCCGAGTGAAACAAAGTAATTCATGGCAGGTACAGGAGTCAACACATGACCCTGTGCTACCTTGACAACTACCGGAAGTGACGTGATCACATCAGCAAAAAAGAATGTTATTATTTTTTTATTTTTTTTTTTTTTTTTAATTTAAATTGTGAAAAGTTTATTCAGAGGGTCATTTATTATTTAACCCCTCAAACCACCAGAATTCTGTTTGGTTCCCCTAAAGTATTAAGAAGTATTTCAAGCACAAAGAACAATGAGCTTCACATGTTTAGATTAATTATCTTTTTCCAGCCTTTTCTGACTAATTAAGACCCTCCCCAAACTTGTGAACAGCACTCATACTTGGTCAACATGGGAAAGACAAAGGAGCATTCCAAGGCCATCAGAGACAAGATCGTGGAGGGTCACAAGGCTGGCAAGGGGTACAAAACCCTTTCCAAGGAGTTGGGCCTACCTGTCTCCACTGTTGGGAGCATCATCCGGAAGTGGAAGGCTTATGGAACTGCTGTTAGCCTTCCACGGCCTGGACAGCCTTTGAAAGTTTCCACCCGTGCCGAGGCCAGGCTTGTCCGAAGAGTCAAGGCTAACCCAAGGACAACAAGGAAGGAGCTCCGGGAAGATCTCATGGCAGTGGGGACATTGGTTTCAGTCAATACCATAAGTAACGTACTCCACCGCAATGGTCTCCGTTCCAGACGAGCCCGTAAGGTACCTTTTTACTTTCAAAGCGTCATGTCAAGGCTTGTCTACAGTTTGCTCATGATCACTTGGAGGACTCTGAGACAGACTGGTTCAAGGTTCTCTGGTCTGATGAGACCAAGATCGAGATCTTTGGTGCCAACCACACACGTAACGTTTGGAGACTGGATGGCACTGCATACGACCCCAAGAATACCATCCCTACAGTCAAGCATGGTGGTGGCAGCATCATGCTGTGGGGCTGTTTCTCACCCAAGGGGCCTGACCATCTGGTCCGCATCCATGGGAAGATGGATAGTACGGCCTACCTGGAGATTTTGGCCAAGAACCTACGCTCCTCCATCAAGGATCTTAAGATGGGTCGTCATTTCATCTTCCAACAAGACAACGACCCAAAGCACACAGCCAAGAAAACCAAGGCCTGGTTCAAGAGGGAAAAAATCAAGGTGTTGCAGTGGCCTAGTCAGTCTCCTGACCTTAACCCAATTGAAAACTTTTGGAAGGAGCTCAAGATTAAAGTGCACATGAGACACCCAAAGAACCTAGATAACTTGGAGAAGATCTGCATGGAGGAGTGGGCCAAGATAACTCCAGAGACCTGTGCCGGCCTGATCAGGTCTTATAAAAGACGATTATTAGCTGTAATTGCAAACAAGGGTTATTCCACAAAATATTAAACCTAGGGGTTGAATAATAATTGACCCACACTTTTATGTTGAAAATTTATTAAAATTTAACTGAGCAACATAACTTGTTGGTTTGTAAGATTTATGCATCTGTTAATAAATCCTGCTCTTGTTTGAAGTTTGCAGGCTCTAACTTATTTGCATCTTATCAAACCTGCTAAATCTGCAGGGGGTTGAATACTACCTGTAGGCACTGTAGATGGGGGCAAAATTGGTAAATTGGAACGCGCGGGGTTAAAATTTCGCCTCACAACATAGCCTATGACACTCTCGGGGTCCAGACGTGTGAGTGTGCAAAATTTTGTGGCTGTAGCTGCAACGGTGCAGTTGCCAATCCCGGACATGCACGCACGCATGCACGTACGTACGTACAGCTTTATATATTAGATTATGTTGTGTCAGCAATAAAACACAATTTCATAAATTGTCATTTTGCTTTATGGAGTAACTGCACTGAAGCTTGTCTGGTTTAGGAGATAACTGGGGACTCTAGCAATCCTAAAGTGCTTCCAAAACTGTGTTTACAAGCTCAATAAAATGAGCTTGTAAGCACTGCACATGTTGTGCTGCCTAAGATGGGTGGTCTGTCTCTAAGGCAACAAGAAGTAAACAAGTGTTAATCTCTAAAGAACAGTACAAAATTTTAACAAGCAGTAAATTGAAAAATTGTATGTGTTTTAAAAGCACTATCCGACAATGTCTTTTATGAAGATTAGACTAACCCATTAACACTAGAAGTCCCAGGAATTTCAAGCTCCATAGGGTTCCAATGGTAGAAATGTCAAATGACCCCTCTCTGGGACTTCTCGTGTTTAAAGGAGTTGTCACAGCAGTCATTAATGACCAGGACAATGTCACTAGCTCCTAATATTGATTCAGGGTTCCAATGAGGTCCCTAAAAAAGGCCAAGTAGAGCAGAATACTATTCTAGCATGGCTTTTGGCTTTTTTTTTTTTTTTTTTTTTTTTTTTTTTTTTTTCCTAGCGACTTGAGGAGGAGCACATTGGTCGGACTCTTGTAAATCCAATATTGGTGATATGTAAAGATCCAGTCTTTTTAATTGACTACTAATTCTTCCACTGCTGTCTCCTGTAGGAGCGTGTGCCTATTACTTCAGGTCTCCCTTCCCTGCGTCCTCTTTGCTGAATCGCCTTCTGAACTGATTTTTAAAGGTGGCACAAACGCAGAGATGGCCCCACAGATTGACTATACCACGATGGTTTGTATGCGGCATACCTTGTAGCTCTACTCCTGTATACAACCGATTAGGTGTGACATATACAGTACCCTCCTATTTTCCACCTGTGCCCTCTCACATAGTCTGACTTCATAGCATGCAGCAATGCTGACCGCTATTAGGAATTATTTCCCATGATTCAGACAATAGTGTAACAATTGTGGGATCATAGAACAGAAAACTGGGCATCTCTATTAGAAATACAAGAATAAATGTGTATTGTTGTTCATGGTGGGGGGGGACTTAAGACCTCCCCTGAAAATAAGCCCTAGTCCATCTTTTAGAGCAAAAATATAAGATCCTGTCTTATATTTGGGGAAACACGGTATTGTGATAAACAAGACTCTTTATTTGCATCACTCATGCCTATTATTTTTTTTCCTCTTCAGGTTTTTAAGCAAATTGCCGAACATTTCTCTTTTAAATTAGATTGTGACATCCGGAAAAGGTGAGAACGTCTGCTTAACACAGACTTGAGATGCGTTCTGCAGTTACTGGGGATTACCATGAGGAAACCATTACATCCCAGTTCAAGGGAACCGGTCATTAGAATCATTGTCCCCAAACCCAGGAGGCATAAAGTTTTTTTTTTTTTTTAATTTTCTCATGGGTACCGCACTTTCAGTGCAGCAGCCGGGCACCTCCATTACCCTCTTGACCTTCAGATTATCCCTATATCTGCTGGTTAATAGCGTTGTCGTACATTATAGGTTCTATAATACTGAAACTTATTAGACTAATTCCATGCACGTCAGAGGAGGAAAAGTCAAAGTCTGCACTGGTCATAATGCAGCAGAAGCTATTCCTGAATTACTGCTATATTTCCTAACATACAGCATGTATACGGCCCCACAGTTATCTTCCCCATAAAAGCTTCAGCTTCACTGTCAACCCCCCCCCAATCATGTGAATCTACCAGATGCCTGCACTAATGATGAATTATCACTGCCGACGCCCGCCCCCAGCCATTGGGTGATGATCACTGCCGACGCCCGCCCCCAGCCATTGGGTGATGATCACTGCCGACGCCCGCCCCCAGCCATTGGGTGATGATCACTGCCGACGCCCGCCCCCAGCCATTGGGTGATGATCACTGCCGACGCCCCCGCCCCCAGCCATTGGGTGATCACTGCCGACGCCCCCAGCCATTGGGTGATGATCACTGCCGACGCCCCCCCCCCCCCCAGCCATTGGGTGATGATCACTGCCGACGCCCCCCCCCCCAGCCATTGGGTGATGATCACTGCCGACGCCCCCCCCCCCAGCCATTGGGTGATGATCACTGCCGACGCCCGCCCCCAGCCATTGGGTGGTTGCCATGTCTATATGTGCCCAGATGGCTTGAGGCTATAGAGAAATGCATTGCAGATTGGGCACCTCTGGGCCTACAGAAAGACCTTTGTGTCTGTGGCAAGTACTAGTGACAATAAACCTCTCCCTTATCTGCCTTTTCCATGTTTTGGGAAATTGCAGGGAAAAAAGTACGGTAATTAAGGGAGTTTCGTTGAAAATTGCACACAATCACAAAAATGTTGTATGTGGCATGATTTCTCATCTCTTTATACTAGTTAGACCCTTTCCTGTCTATTTCCCCCCCCCCCCCCCCCATTCCCTGTGTTCTTATAACATAGTTTCTTTGTCGCTCCATTGGGAGACCCAGACAATTGGGTGTATAGCTATTGCCTCTGGAGGCCACACAAAGTATTACACTTAAAAGTGTAAGGCCCCTCCCCTTCTGGCTATACACCCCCAGTGGGATCACTGGCTCACCAGTTTTGTGCTTTGTGCGAAGGAGGCAACACATCCACGCATAGCTCCACTTTTTAGTCAGCAGCAGCTGCTGACTATGTCGGATGGAAGAAAAGAGGGCCCATACTAAGGGCTCCCAGCATGCTCCCTTCTCACCCCACTGTATGTCGGAGGTGTTTGTAAGGTTGAGGTACCCATTGCGGGTACGGCGGCAGGAGCCCACATGCTGATTCCTTCCCCATCCCTTTTTACAGGGCTCTGGGTGAAGTGGGATTTACCGGTCTCCAGGCACTGAGACCGTGCTCCATCTACAGCCCCTGGAGAAGATGCTGGATGGAGCGGAGTACATCAGGGACATGGCCCTGCTTCCTCAAGGTACTCTGTGTCCCCGTGCATTTGGCGCTCACACCGCAGCATGCTGGGTGTTGTAGTGCGCCGGGGGACATCAGCGCTGCGGCGCCTGTGCCATGGCCTCATTCAGCTTCGCTGAAGCAGGCTTACTTATGGGAATTGGTCGCGCCGGCCGCTGGGACTGCGGCGCGGCTGGCACTTGTAGTGCGCCGGGGACTTCAGCGCGGCCTGCGCTTTTACGGCGGCCGCGCTGATAACTAGAGTCCCCGGCTTTTGCGGCCTGCTTCCGTTCGTTCCCGCCCCCAGACCTGCCAGTCAGGAGAGGGGCGGGACGCTGGCCACTTCTAAGAATCGGTCGAGCCGGCCGCTGGCAGCGGCGCGGCTGGCACTTGTGGTGCGCCGGGGACTTCAGCGCGGCCCGCGCTTTTACGGCGGCCGCGCTGATAACTAGAGTCCCCGGTTTTTGCGGCCTGCTTCCGTTCGTTCCCGCCCCCAGACCTGCCAGTCAGGAGAGGGGCGGGACGCTGGCCACTTCTAGGACTCGGTCGCGCCGGCCGCTGGGACTGCGGCGCGGCTGGCACTTGTGGTGCGCCGGGGACTTCAGCGCGGCCCGCGCTTTTACGGCGGCCGCGCTGTTAACTCGAGTCCCCGGCTTCTGGGCCTAGTCTCCCTTCGTTACCGCCCACAGCCCTGACAGTCAGGGTAGGGGCGTGACGCTGCATAGCACAGCAGCGCTGAGAGCTGGAGTATGTTTTGCATACTCCACCCCTCTCACTGTGTGCACTGTGACTCCGGATTCCCGCACTTTCTCAGGCACGCCCACGGCTTCCTTCTCTACAAGGACGCCGGCAGCCATTAGTGTCAGTTTCTGTAATACAGAGACAAGTGTGGAAGACCCTGGCATTCTGATAGTCACACAATCGCTGCAACAGGCGTTAAGCAGCACCTGTGGTGGTAACCCCACTAGTGCAGAAGTGCACTTATAGATATGCTTGTACTATATACATTGCACTGTTTGGTCGCACGTTGTATATACCCTCCTGGATTATGCGGAGGAGTTATCAGCATATTCTCTGTGTAAAACAAAGGTGCAGAACCACATGTTTTTCTATACAGCTGGTACAGCATGTACGGCTATACGGCCGGCAGGTTACATAGACTCCCATTGTATGCACTACTGGCCAGGGGATGAGGACGGTGTCTGCAGTATTTACTGACAGTTTTTCTGAGACTATGGCTATGATACTAGAAGCCTAGCAGTCCGGACATGTCTCTCACAAGGGCACTGTTGAATCATTGATCCATGGCCCCCCTCAGTGTGAATAACTAACAGCTCCGGGAATGTCACACGCATCCCAGAGTCACGGCTCTGCACGGACGTCAGTCCCAGACAGCCTAAGCGGGCTCACTATGAGCGGCCTCGGTTTCATCAGGGTCCTAGCAGAAGGACTCGCTGTGTAATGAGGCGGAAGTAGCGGCTCAGGATTCTGATCCTGAGACCGCTCTCAATCTGGATACACCTGCTCGTGACGCCATAGTAAATAATCTTATAGCGTCCATCTATAGAATGTGGGTTATTTCTCACAGCTCCTCCAGTGGAGGAGTCAGCTTCACGTATTTTTCTGGACCACTCTGCCTTCAGAGAGGCAGTCCAGGAACACCACGCTTATCCAGATATGCGCTTCTCCAAACGGCTTAGGATACACGTTATCCCTGTCCCCTGACTTGGTCAAGGACTGGACCCAGTGTCCCGAGCGGCATCCTCCAATCTCCAGGCTTGTAGCTAGATCCATAGTTGCAGTGGGAGATGGAACTGCAAACTCAAAGATGCCACTGACAGACAGATGGATCTCTGGTCGAAAGCCATCTATGAGGCTGTCGGCGCACCGTTGGCTCCGGCATTCTCTCCCTTGGGGCACTCAAAGCTATTTCAGCTTGTCTTACACAGATTGACACGGTTACACGTACATCTGTGCCGCAGGTGGCATCCTTAACCTCTCAAATGTCTGCATTTGTTTCTTACGCGATTCAGGTTGTCCTGGACTCTGCGAACCGTGCGGCGGTAGCCTCCGCTACTCCGTGTTTTTAAGCAGAGCCTGGTCTGCTCGTTAAGTGAATGGAAGGCAGATTCTGCTTCCAAAAAAGGTTGCCTAACCAGTTGCCTTTTTCTGCTGACCGACTGTTTGGTGAGCGTTGGATGTAACCATTAAACAGTCCAGGGGTAAGGATTCATCCTTTCCTCAGCCCGGACACAACAAACCCCAACAGCAAGAGGCAGTCGGGGTTTTCGGCCTTTTCGAGGCTCGGGCAGGTCCCATTTTTCCTCGTCCAATGTGGACTCAAAAGGATCAGAGGAGCTAAGATTCTTAGCGGGCTCAGTCACGCCCAAAAAAGCGACAGTCTGAAAACCCGCTTCCAAGGCGGCTTCCTCATGACTTGCGGCCTCGGTCGGTAGCAGGCTCTCCCGCCTTGGCGATATTTAGCTGCCATAGGTCAATGACCATTGAGTGTGAGACATTCTGTCTCACGGGTACAGGATAGAGCTCACTTCTCGTCCTCCAACTCGATTCTTCAGAATTTCTCCACCTCCCGGCCGGGCCGCTGCTCTTCTGCAAACAGGGTGCACTCTATAGGCAGAAAGAGTCATGACCCCCGTTCCTCTTCAGGAACAAGGTCACGGTTTTTACCCCAAATTCTTTGCGGTACCTATAACAACGGGCCGTTCCGTCCCGTTCTGGATCTAAAAACGCTCAGCAAGCTCGTGGACACCAGGCGGTTCCGGATGGAATCCCTCCGCCATGTCATCGCCTCAAGGTCCCAAGGATATTTCCTAGCATCATTAGGCATCAAGGATGCTTATCCACACGTGCCGATTGATCCAGAGCACTAGCGTTTCTACACTTCGTTATAGGAGACGAACACCTTCTGTTCGTAGCTCTACCTTCCGGCTAGCGACAGTCCAACTGGTCTTCGCCAAGGTCAGGGCAGCAGTAGTCACAGTCCTGCACTCTCAGGGTCACTCTGTGGTCCCGTATTTAGACGATCTACTTGTCAAGGCACTCTCTTAGGAAACATGCCAACACTGCCCGAACGTTGCGCTGGAGACTCTCTAGAGTTTTGGGTGGATCTTCAACTTTTTAAAGTCAGATCCGACCCCGACCCTGTCGATAACATATCTAGGCATAGAGTTTCTTACTCTCTCAGCGACAGTGAAGCTTCCGCTAGACAAACAGCATTCACTACGGGCTGCAAGCTCTTCTTTAAGAACCAGTCGCACACATTGAGACGCCTCATGCACTTCCTACGTGGGACGAGGAGTCGACGTCCCTCAACAGAGTCGTCGTTCTTTCTCAGGCGGCCAAGGAATCTCTACGGTGGTGGCTTCTTCCCACCTCTTGGTCAAAAAGAAGGTCCTTCCTATCCCCATCCTGGGCGATAGTTACGACAGACGCGAGTCTATCAGGGTGGGGAGCAGTTTTTCTCCACTACAGCGCTCAGGGTACGTGGACTCAGCAAGAGTCCACCCTTCAGATCAATGTTCTTGAACACAGAGCAGTGTATCTTACCCTACAAACCTTCCAACAGCGGCTGGAAAGCAAGCATATCCGACTTCAGTCGGACAGCTCCACAGCGGTGGCATACATCAACCACCAAGGAAGAACGCGCAACCGGCAAGCCTTCCAGGAAGTCCGGCAGGTTCTGATGTGGGTGGAAGACACGGCATCCACCATATCCACAATTCACACCCCAAGTGTGGAAACTAGGAAGCTGACTTCCTAAGTCGCTGAGGTGTGGCCGAAAGAGTATGGTCTCCTCACCCGGACGGGTTTCAGGAGATCTGGCGCCGCTGACAGAGGCCGGACGTCGATCTAATGGCGTCACGGCACAACAACAATGTGCCAGCTTCATGGCACGGTTTCACAATCATCGAGCTCTGGCGGCAAACGCCTTAGTTCAGCATTGGTCGCAGTTCCAGCTACCTTAGGTGCCACCTCTGGCATTGTTGCCCAGAGTACTGCGCTAGATCAAGACCGACTGCGGCCGCGCCATCCTCGTCGCTACAAATTGGCCGAGGATGTTGTGGTACTCGGTTCTGTGGTGCCTCACTGTAGGCTAACCGGGGGCACTACCAGACCAATCAGACTGGCTGTCTCAAGGGCCATTCTTCCATTTGAATTCTACGGCCCTCAACCGGTTGGTGTGGCATTGAGTCCTGGAACCTAGTGTCGTCAGGATTACCTCAGGACGTGGTTGCCACCATGAGACAGGCTAGCATACCAACGTCCGCCAAGATTGACCACAGGACGTGGAAGATGTTCTTATCTCGTTGCTCGGCGCAGGGTGTTTCTCCCTGGCCGGTTGCATCGTCTATGTTTCCTTCCTTCCTGCAATCTAGGTAGGAAAATGGGTTGTCGCTCAGTTCCCTTTAGGGACAAGTCTCAGCGCTATCTGTATTTTTTTCAGAAACGACGACTTCCTCAGGTACGCACGTTCCTACGGGGAGTTTGTCTTCTCAGCACTCCGTACAAGCGGCCGTTAGAGCCCTGAGATCTGAACAAGGTTCTAATTGCTCTCCAGATGCCGCCTTTCGAGCCTTTGAAAGATGTCTCCCTTCCCGCTTTTCACGGGAAGTGGCCTTCTAGTAACGGTCTCGTCTCTTAGGAGAGTTTCCGAGCTAACAACGCTCTCATACAAACTCCCTTCCTGGTCCTTCACCAGGACAGGGTAGTTCTGCGTCCGGTTCCGGGATTTCTCCCTAAGGTGGTATCCCACTTTCATATCAATCAGGATATCACCTCACCTTCTTTGTGTCCTCGTCCAGTCCATCAATTTCAGAAAGATTTGCATCTGTTGGTTCTGGTGAGAGCACTCAGGTTCTACTTCCCGCATGGCGCTCCTGCGCCACCCGGATGCACTCTTGTCCTTGTCGCTGGTCGGCGTAAACAGTCGCAAGCTTCCAAATCCACCCTTGCTCGGGGGATCGAGGATACAATTCTTGAAACCTACAGTTCTACTGGGCTTCTGGTTCTCTCAAGGCCGAAGGCCCATTCTACCAGAGCCGTGGGTGCATCCTGGGCATTACGGCACCAGGCTACGGCTCAGCAGGGGTGTCAGGCACCCACCTGGTCGAGTCTACTTACTTTTACCAGGCATTATCAGATGCATACCTACGCTTCGGCAGACGCCAGCCTAGGTAGATAAGTCATTCAGGCGGCGGTTGGCCACCTGTAGGAGAGGGCCGTTTGACGGCCCTATCATGAGGTATTCTTTTACCCACCCAGGGATTGCTTTTGGACATCCCAATTGTCTGGGTCTCCCAATGGAGCGACAAAGAAGAAGGGAATTTTGTTTACTTACCGTAAATTCCTTTTCTTCTAGCTCCAATTGGGAGACCCAGCACCCGCCCTGTTTTCTCTGGGTTTTTCTGTTTTTTCGGGTACACATGTTGTTCATGTGGTATGGTTCAGTTCTCCGATGTTTCCTCGGATTGAATTGGTCTTTAAACCAGTTATTGGCTTTCCTCCTTCTTGCTTTGGCACTAAAACTGGTGAGCCAGTGATCCCACTGGGGGTGTATAGCCAGAAGGGGAGGGGCCTTACACTTTTAAGTGTAATACTTTGTGTGGCCTCCAGAGGCAATAGCTATACACCCAATTGTCTGGGTCTCCCAATTGGAGCTAGAAGAAAAGGAATTTACGGTAAGTAAACAAAATTCCCTTCTTGTGTCAGATACAACTGTAGGGACAGAGTAAATAATATTGGGGTTTTTTTTTTGTGTGGTTTTGTTCTTTAGGGGCTACTACCCTCGTGGTGGAGGAGAAATCTTAGTCCGAGTTTCCCCTGTTAAATACTTAAAGCCAATTAACTTGACAGATCGAGGATCAGTCACAAAGATCTATGGCCGAGCATTTGTAGCTGGTGTTCTTCCATACAAGGTGAGTGCACATGCTCCAAGTAGTGCAAAAATGTGAGTGCAACTCGCCAGTTTGTGTCTGCATGTTAGAAATCAGGATGATACTTCATTCAAGACTCCATGCTTGGGGACCCCAATGTTACTTAATTGCTGTGGCATGTAGCTGTAGCCTATTATTTATATTCCCAAGCCCCAAGCTTCTGGCTCTAAGAGACATCTATGGGGTATCGTTGACTTATCTGGTTGTAATGTTATAAAAAAAAACGGAGAAAAATAAAACCAACGCATAGAATATGGAAGTCTATGGGACACGGAAGCAAACGTATTGTCATATGTTTGCATGTTTTGAAGTCTTGTTTTTTTTTTTTTTCTCCAGAAAACAAATGACATCTTGTCCAGATAATCAAGCTATGTCCTGAAAAGAAAAAAAAAATACATTTTATTTGCAACCATCTTCCATATACTGCCATATTCCATTATGTTACAAAAAAAACTGGCTATATATTTGCTTTAAAGGGACTCTGTCACCATCTGTCAGTGGTGTGGGTGGGGTTATATAGAGCTCAGCATTCAGAGAACTGGTCGCTGTGCAGCAGAGACAACAGTGATTTTATAAAAAAAAACTACAACACGCAATTCAGTAAGTGACACATCACTGGAATCTGGGCCTTTGCCCCTGTATTATGCAGCTTTCAAATTGGATATCAAAAATCTGGTGACCAATTACCTTTTAAAGGGAATCTGTCAGCAGGTTTTTTGAGATGTAATCTAAAGCCACCATTCTGCAAGGGTTAACACAGAAAACTCACGGATGCCTGTCTTGTCACAGTCCAATCTGTTTATGCAGTAGGCCTTATCATTACACGGACTACAAGGTCACGCGAGGCAGTCTGGTACGCCCCTTCCTCTGACACCTCACTGTCATTGTACAATCTCTAGAGCAGGGTTCCCCAACTCCAGTCCTCAAGGCCCACCAACAGTGCATGTTTTCAGGATTTCCTTAGCATTGCACTGCTGTTGGAACCAGCACCTGGGCAGGTAATTACATTAACACCTGTGCAATACTAAGGAAATCCCAAAAACCTGCACTGTTGGTGGGCCTTGAAGACTGGAGTTGAGGACCTCTGCTCTAGAGAGAGCCTGGTGTGGGCTGGGGCAGCTCCCTCAGCTCTGCTACATGGCTAAATCTAAAAATTCGGATTTTGTCAGAACTCCTGCACTTAGTAATCTAAGTGATACATGGTTGGATTCAGGATCTCTGCCCCTTCATCATGCTGCTCATAGATGAGGTAGCAAAAACCTGCTGACAGATTCCCTTTAAAATTGTATTATCGGGATCTATTTCACAATAGATCAGTGTTTTGGTTTTTTTTGTTTTTTTTTATTACAATATGAACACATGCAGTTATGACAGATTACTAATAGGTGGTGTTTGTATGTGGAATACATATGTCAAGGCTTTATACGTGAATGTGCATTTCCTTAGATGGTCAAGGACATGATCTCTGCTTCAGTACGTTGCATACGGCGAGAGCTCAGGGATCTCTATGTGAATATCCAGGGTGTTCAAGAAACTGGAGACAAAGCAGTAGGAAATGGCAGCGGCATTATGTAAGTTGTTTTTTTTGTTTCTCTTTAAATGCAAACACTTGATTAGCCAACCTACTATAAGCAGAAAACTAAACCTACTTCACTAGGAATGTTTCAGTGTCTCTGGGCTACGCACAGTTTACTGACTAGTCTACTATACATTAGCGCTGTGGTCATGTACTCTGCCTGAACTAATTATAAATGCAGCATAAAAACCTGCTCTGTATATAGACACCTGGTGTGTACTCACTACTGTAGATAACTTGGGCACCAGGTCATTATAGATCATAGAGGGATGTGGGGCCCGACCAAGGTGACCCTTAATTCCTGAATAAACATGATCAGATATCGGTTGCCTTCTATTTTTCCTCTTGTTTTACAGAATTGTTGCTGAGACATCTACAGGTTGTTTATTTGCAGGTTCATCTCTAGGACGCAAAGGTATTTGTGTTTGTTTTTGTTTTTTTTTTATCTTTCAAAAATTGTTTTCATAAGAAGCAGGCATAATATGAGTGAAATATGTTCCATTTATTTATTTATTTTTTTTTTTTTTTTAGGTGTACCCTCAGATCGCGTCGGTGCAGAAGCTGCAGAAATCCTTCTCCGAAACCTTCGCCATGGGGGCTGCGTTGATGAATATTTACAGGACCAGGTAATTTATCTTAATAAAAAAAAAAAAAAAAAAATTGAATAAATTACCATTCAAACGTTTGGGGTCATCCAGACAATTTTGTCCATGCAAAATCATACTTTTGTTTATCAAATGAGTTGCATAATGAATATAATATAAATATAGTCCAGACAGTGACGAGCTTAGAAATTAATGATTTTTACTTGAAATAATAATTTTCTCCTTCACACTTTGCTTTCGTCACAGAACGCTCCTTTGCAGCAATTCCAGCTTTGCAGACCTTTGGCATTCTAGCTGCTAATTTGCGGAGGTAATCTGGAGATATTTCACACCATGCTTCCAGAAGCCCCCCCACAAGTTGGATTGGCTTGATGGGCACTTTTTGCACCATACGATCAAGCTGCTCCCACAACAGCTCAATAGGGTTGAGATCTGGTGACTGGGCTGGCCACTCCATTACAGATACCAGCTGCCTGCTTCTTCTCTAAATAGTTCATGCATAATTTGGAGGTGTGCTTTGTCATTGTCCTGTTGTAGGATGAAATTGGCTCTAATCAGGCGCTGTCCACAGGGTATGGCATGGCGTTGCAAAATGGAGTGATAGCCTTCCTTATTCAAAATCCCTTTTACCTTGTACAAATCTCCCACTTTACCAGCACCAAAACAACCCCAGACCATCACATTACCTCCACCATGCTTGACAGATAGCGTCAGGCACTCTTCCAGCATCTTTTTAGTTGTTCTGCATCTTACAAATTTTCTTCTGTGTGATCCAAACACCTCAAACTTCGATTAGTCTGTCCATAACACTTTTTTCCAATCTCCCTCTGTCCAATGTCTGTGTTCTTTTGCTCATATTAATCTTTTCCTTTTATTAGCCAGTCTCAGATATGGCTTTTTTTTGCCACTCTGCCCTGAAGACCAGCATCCCGGAGTCTCCTGTTCACAATAGACGTTGACACTGGCATTTTGAGGGTACTATTTAAGGAAGCTGCCAGTTGAGGACCTGTGAGGCATCAATTTTTTAAACTAGTGACTCCAATGTACTAGTCTTGTTGCTCACTTTGCAGCGCGGCCTCCCACTTCTCTTTCTACTCTGGTTAGAGCCTGTTTGTGCTCTGCTCTGAAGGGAGTAGTACACACCGTTGTAGGAAATCTTCTTCTGTTTCTTCGCAATTTCTCGCATGGAATATCCTCCATTTCTAAAAAAATAAGCAAGAATAGACTGTCGAGTTTCACATGAAAGTTCTTTTTCTGACCATTTTGAGTTTAATGGAACCAACAAATGTAATGCTCCAGATTCTCAACTAGCTCAAAGGAAGGTCAATTTTATAGCTTCTCTAATCAGCCAAACTGTTTTCAGCTGTGTTTAACATACTTGCACAAGAGTTTAAGGGATTTCTAAACATCCATTAGCCTTCTAACACAGTTACCAAACACAATGTACCAATAGAACACTGGAGTGGTGGTTGTTGGAAATGGGCCTCTATACACCTATGTAGATATTGCATTCAAAAACAGACGTTTGCAGCTAGAATAGTCATTTACCACTAACCATGTATAGTGTATTTCTGTTTAATGATTTAATGTTAGCTTCATTGGAAAAAAAAGTGCTTTTCTATCAAAAATAAGGAAATATCTAAGCACCCTAAACTTTTGATCTGTGGTGTGTGTGTGTGTGTGTGTGTGTGTGTGTGTGTGTATATATATATATATGTATATATATATATATATATATATATATATATATATATATATATATATATATATATATATATATATATATATATATACACACACACATATATATACATACACACACACACACACACACACGTATGTGTGTGTGTGTGTATATAGATTATATATATATATATATATAATCTCTATATATATATATATATATATATATATATATATATATATATATATATATATATATATATATATATATATATATATATATATATATATATATATATATATATTATATTATATTCTCTATCCTTGAAGAGTAGGTTTTAAATAGACAAGTGTAGACAAGGCAGCTGTGAATGAATATATTAGTGGTGATCTAGTTAGTGCTGTCGGGCTGGTTATCAAGTGCAGGGCTGCAAGCAATGTCAGTTCGTTACACAAAGTTTGTTTTAATTTATTTCTTGTACACTTTTTATTCAGTACAGAATATAGAGACTTGTATGAAAAGTAAAAAGTTCCTCTTATTTGTACCATCCGTTAGATTCTGAGTTTTATTTCTTTTACACTACACTTTATTGGCTGAACGTCAATTAGTTTTTATAGACAATAAGTATACATTTCATTTTCTTTTCTCTTTTAATCTCCAGTTGATTATTTTCATGGCACTGGCAGATGGGGTCTCGCGGATCAAGACAGGACCCCTAACCTTGCATACACAAACGGCCATCCACTTTGTAGAATTACTTACTAAGGTAAGCATGACTTGGCAATGTCCTCTTTGAGACCGGCCACCTTCTAACTCTTATTTGGGCTCCTGAAATAAATATATATTCAGTTCAAACCGGTGTTCAAATAAATGTGACCAGAGGCAATTGCATTTGGGCGGCACGGTGGCTCAGTGGTTAGCACTGCAGTCTTGCAGCGCTGGGGTCCTGGGTTCAAATCCCACCAAGGACACTATCTGCAAGGAGTTTGTATGTTCTCCCTGTGTTTGCGTGGGTTTCCTCCGGGTACTCCGGTTTCCTCCCACACGCCAAAGACATACTGATAGGGACTCTAGATTGTGAGCCCCAATGGGGACAGTGTTGCCAATGTATGTAAAGCGCTGTGGAATTAATAGCGCTATATAAATGAATAAAATTATTATTATTATTATTATTATTATTTGAGTCAGAAAAATGTCCAGAATGTGTGTACTGCATTAGCCTAGTTGTGTGTTGTGTATCCACTCATCTGGTCACTGGCTGATACCAATGTATTGCGAGCTGATGAAAACCATCAGTGTGTTTATGTAGCTGCTGTCTGTTGTTGGTAACATGGTTTCTGTAGGACGTTTCTACATTTTCTGGTATAATCAGAGTTTTCGCCATAATGTGGCACAATGCAGTTAGTGTGTCATAGACGCCACTATTACACCTCCATACAATCTAGAAATTGTACAGATCTGTGTGCAAGAGACCTCAGGCTACATGCGCACGCTGCTTTTTTTCCTGCTTTTTTGCTGCTTTTTTGGCTGCAGTTTTGTCAGCTGAACTTTCTGACATCTGACTTCCCAGCAAAGTCTATGAGAAGTCAGATTTGTCATGCGCACGTTGCAGTTTGTCAGCGTTTTTTTTGTCAAAAGTTTGTGACAAAAAATGCAGCATGTTCATTCTTCCTGCGTTTTTGTCAACATTTGTCACCCATTGAAATCAATGAGGGCATCAAAAACGCAGGAAAAATGCATGCTAATCAAAAGTGGTGCATTTTACCTGCCTTTTACCTGCGTTTTCTTTGTCGCTCCATTGGGAGACCCAGACAATTGGGTGTATAGCTTCTGCCTCCGGAGGCCACACAAAGTTATTACACTTTAAAAAGTGTAACCCCTCCCCTCTGCTATACACCCTCCCGTGCATCACGGGCCCATCAGTTTTATGCTTTGTGTTGAAGGAGGCACACATTCACGCAAGCTCCACATTTTAGTCAGCAGCAGCTGCTGACTTTATCGGATGGAAGACAAGAGGGCCCCAGGGCCCCCGGCATGCTCCCTTCTCACCCCACTTTGGTCGGCGGTGCTGTTAAGGTTGAGGTACCCATTGCGGGTACAAAGGCTGGAGCCACATGCCGTTATCCTTCCCCATCCCTTAGGGGCTCTGGGAGAAGTGGGATCCTAACCGGTCACCAGGCACTGGGACCGAGCTCCCTCCGCAGCCCCCGTGGGAACCTGACGGACAGGAGACTGGATGTCATCAGGGACAGGCCCTGCTTCTCTGAGGTACTCTGTGTCCCCTTGGGGACGGCGCATAGAGCGCCTGTGGATCGGACGCTGCAGCAGCTGCTCTGTGTTTGGGGTCGCCGGGACTACCGCGCCGACCGCGCCTGTTTGCCGGCCGCGCTTATAAATCGAGTCCCCGGCTTTTGCGGCCTAGTACCGCATATTCCCGCCCCCGGGCCTGCCAGTCAGGGGCAAGGGCGGGACGCTAGACTGAACGTCAGCGGTGAGGGCTGGAGCATACTTAGTATCCTCCTCCCCCCTCACTGAGCACTGTGGGGCACCAGGTTCCCGCACTTTCTGAGGCACGCCCACGGCTCCCTCCTCCTCTCAGAACGCTGGCAGCCATTGTTATTATCGCTGCTGCCGGAGGAGAACTTCAAATAGAGCTCCACAACTCTGGGAGGCCCAGGCAGGGAATCTGGTGGACACACAACCGCTGAACGCGGTCGGTAAGCTGCACCTGTTACAGGTGCTGGCCCCCCTGGGTGCCGCAGTGTATATATATGTGTGTGTATGTGTATATATATATATATATATATCTCTCTATCTATCTCTCTATCTCTATCTCTATCTCTATCTCTATCTCTATCTCTATCTCTATCTCTGTCTCTGTCTCTGTCTCTGTCTCTGTCTCTGTCTCTGTCTCTGTCTCTGTCTCTGTCTCTGTCTCTGTCTCTGTCTCTGTCTCTGTCTCTGTCTATTATATATATCCATATCCATATTGGGTATACATTTGCTCTGCTCGGCCGCAGTATTTGCTTGGCTATATACCCTCACTGTTTGCTAAGAGGAGATAACAGCATGTCGTCTGCAGAAAGCAAGGGTGCCAAGGCACAGGCTTATTTTGCAACTTGTACCTCTTGTGCGGCTATGTTACCTGCAGGTTCCACCTACCCTCATTGTGTGCAATGCTCGGCCCCTGTGACACTCACTCAGCCGGAAGCCTCAGGCACTGGTGGGACCCTCGGCTCAGGTAGAACCACCGGCTGCCACTGTCCAGGTGGCAGGGACAGAGTTTGCAGTGTTGGCTGAGAAACTTTCTGAGTCCCTTTCACAATCCATGGCTCAGTCTATGGACAAATGGTCTGCTAAGATACTTGAAGCTTTGCAGTCCAGACCGGTAACACAGGCCCCGGGCACTGTTGAATCATTGATCCCAGGCCCCCCTCGGTTGGAGCAGCAAACTGCTCCTGAGGTGACACATAGGTCCCACGGAGAGGACTCCGACTCGGACCGCAGTCACAGACCGTCTAAGCGGGCTCGCTGGGGACCTTCATCCACTTCATCACGCTGCTCAGGGTCTCAGCATGAGGACTCTCTGGAGGATGAGGCGGAGGTTGCAGCTCAGGGCTCTGATCCTGACGGTGCTCTCAATCGTGATACACCTGAAGGAGACGCTATTGTAAATGACCTTATAGCGTCCATTAACCAGGTGCTAGAACTTCCTCCTCCAACTCCTCCTGTTGAGGAGTCAGATTCACAACAGGAGAAACACCAGTTTAGGTTTCCCAAACGTACAAGGAGTGCTTTTCTCGATCACTCTAACTTCAGGGATGCTGTCCGGAAGCACAGAGCATATCCGGACAAGCGCTTTACTAAGCGCCTTAATGACACACGTTACCCCTTCCCACCTGACGTAGTTAAGGGTTGGGCTCAGTGTCCCAAGGTGGATCCTCCAGTATCTAGGCTGGCGGCTAGATCCGTGGTATCAGTGGCAGATGGCTCAACGCTCAAAGATGCCACTGACAGGCAAATAGAGCTCCTGATGAAATCCATCTATGAAGCCATAGGTGCGTCTTTTGCTCCAGCATTTGCAGCCGTGTGGGCGCTCCAAGCTATCTCAGCTTGTCTGTCTGAGATTAATGCGGTCACACGCACCGCTACTCCGCAGGTCGTGTCTTTGACATCTCAGGCGTCGGCTTTTTCGTCCTACGCCATGAACGCTGTCCTCGACTCGGTGAGCCGTACAGCGGTAGCATCCGCCAATTCGGTGGCAGTCCGCAGGGCCATGTGGCTACGCGAATGGAAGGCAGACTCTGCTTCCAAGAAGTTCTTAACCGGTTTGCCATTTTCCGGCGACCGCTTGTTTGGCGAGCAATTGGACGAAATTATCAAGCAATCCAAGGGAAAGGACTCGTCCTTACCCCAGTCTAAACCGAACAGACCTCAGCAGCGAAAGATTCAATCGAGGTTTCAGTCCTTTCGGCCCTCAGCCAGGTCCCATTCCTCCACGTCCAACAGGTCACAGAAGGGCCAGAGCAACTCTTCTGCATGGCGGTCTAAGTCACGTCCTAAAAAGACCGCCGGAGGAGCCGCCCCCAAGGCGGCCTCCTCATGACTTTCGGTCTCCACAAACCGCATCCTCGGTCGGTGGCAGGCTCTTCCGCTTTTGCGACGCCTGGTGGCCACATGTCCAAGACCGATGGGTGAGAGACATTCTGTCTCACGGTTACAGGATAGAGCTCAGTTCTCGTCCTCCGACTCGTTTCTTCAGAACATCTCCGCCCCCCGAGCGAGCCGATGCACTTTTTCAGGCGGTAAACACTCTGAAGGCAGAAGGAGTGGTGATTCCCGTTCCACCTCAGGAACATGGTCACGGCTTCTACTCCAACTTGTTCGTGGTGCCAAAAAAGGACGGATCATTCCGTCCCGTTCTAGACCTCAAGCTGCTCAACAAGCATGTGAGCACCAGAAGGTTTCGGATGGAATCTCTCCGCTCAGTCATCGCCTCGATGTCACAAGGAGACTTCCTAGCATCAATCGACATCAAAGATGCTTATCTCCATGTGCCGATCGCTCCCGAGCATCACCGCTTTCTGCGTTTCGCCATCAAGGACGAACACCTTCAGTTCGTGGCGCTGCCATTCGGCCTGGCGACAGCCCCACGGGTCTTCACCAAGGTCATGGCAGCAGTGGTGGCGGTTCTACACTCTCAGGGCCACTCTGTGATCCCTTACTTAGACGATCTTCTAGTCAAGGCACCCTCCAGGGTGGCATGCCAACACAGCCTGACCGTCACTCTGGAGACTCTCCAGAGGTTCGGGTGGATCATCAATTTCCCAAAGTCAAATTTGACACCGACCCAATCGCTGACTTACCTCGGGATGGAGTTTCATACCCTTTCAGCGATAGTGAAGCTCCCGCTGGACAAACAGCGTTCACTACAGACAGGGGTACAATCACTTCTTCGGGGTCAGTCACACCCCTTGAGGCGCCTCATGCACTTCCTAGGGAAGATGGTGGCAGCAATGGAGGCAGTTCCTTTTGCGCAGTTTCATCTGCGTCCACTTCAATGGGACATCCTCCGCAAATGGGACAAGAGGCCGACGTCCCTAGACAGGAACGTTTCGCTGTCACGGACAGCCAAGACCTCTCTTCAGTGGTGGCTTCTTCCCACTTCCTTGTCGAAAGGAAAATCCTTCTTGCCCCCATCCTGGGCTGTGGTCACGACGGACGCGAGTCTGTCAGGGTGGGGAGCGGTCTTCCTCCACCACAGGGCTCAGGGAACCTGGACTCCGACAGAGTCCTCCCTTCAGATCAACGTTCTGGAGATAAGGGCAGTGTATCTGGCCCTAAAGGCGTTCCAGCGGTGGCTGGAGGGCAGGCAGATCCGAATTCAGTCGGACAACGCCACGGCGGTTGCGTACATCAACCACCAGGGCGGCACACGCAGTCGTCAAGCCTTCCGAGAAGTTCAGCGGATTCTGCTGTGGGCGGAAGCCACAGCCTCCACCATCTCCGCAGTTCACATCCCGGGCGTAGAAAACTGGGAAGCAGATTTTCTCAGTCGCCAGGGCATGGACGCAGGGGAATGGTCTCTTCACCCGGACGTGTTTCGGGAGATCTGTTGCCGCTGGGGAACGCCGGACGTCGATCTAATGGCGTCTCGGCACAACAACAAAGTCCCGGCATTCATGGCTCGGTCCAAGGATCTCAGAGCTCTGGCGGCAGACGCGTTAGTTCAGGACTGGTCGCAGTTTCGACTGCCTTATGTATTTCCTCCTCTGGCACTGCTGCCCAGGGTATTACGCAAGATCAGGTCCGACTGCAGTCGCGCCATCCTCGTCGCTCCAGACTGACCGAGGAGATCGTGGTACCCGGGTCTGTGGCACCTCACGGTGGGTCAACCGTGGGCACTCCCAGACCGACCAGACTTGCTGTCTCAAGGGCCATTTTTCCATCTGAATTCTGCGGCCCTCAACCTGACTGTGTGGCCATTGAGTCCTGGCTCCTAGCGTCATCAGGGTTATCTCAAGAGGTCATTGCCACCATGAGACAGGCCAGGAAACAAACGTCCGCCAAGATCTACCACAGGACTTGGAGGATCTTCTTATCCTGGTGCTCTGATCAGGGTTTCACTCCCTGGCCGTTTGTCTTGCCCACTTTTCTTTCTTTCCTTCAATCCGGAATGGACAAGGGCTTGTCTCTCGGCTCTCTCAAGGGACAAGTATCGGCGCTTTCCATGTTTTTTCAAAAGCGTCTAGCCAGGCTTCCGCAGGTCCGCACGTTCCTGCAGGGGGTTTGCCACATAGTTCCACCTTACAAGCGTCCGCTAGAACCCTGGGATCTTAACAGGGTGCTGACGGCTCTCCGAAGCCACCTTTCGAGCCGATGCGGGATGTCTCTCTATCTCGCCTTTCGCAGAAGGTGGCCTTCCTAGTGGCAGTCACATCACTTCGGAGAGTGTCTGAGCTAGCAGCGCTGTCATGCAAAGCCCCCTTCCTGGTGTTTCACCAGGATAAGGTGGTTCTGCGTCCGGTCCCGGAATTTCTCCAAGGTGGTATCCCCGTTTCATCTCAATCAGGATATCTCCTTACCTTCTTTTTGCCCTCATCCAGTTCACCAATGTGAAAAGGATTTGCACTTGTTAGATCTCGTGAGAGCACTCAGGCTCTACATTTCACGCACGGCGCCCCTGCGCCGTTCTGATGCGCTCTTTGTCCTTGTCGCTGGCCAGCGTAAGGGGTCGCAGGCTTCCAAGTCAACCTTGGCTAGGTGGATCAAGGAACCGATTCTTGAAGCCTACCGTTCGTCTGGGCTTCCGATTCCTTCAGGGCTGAAAGCCAATTCTACCAGAGCTGTAGGTGCGTCCTGGGCATTGCGGCACCGGGCTACGGCTCAGCAGGTGTGTCAGGCGGCTACCTGGTCGAGTCTGCACACTTTTACAAAACACTATCAGGTGCATGCCTATGCTTTGGCAGACGCCAGCCTAGGTAGGCAAGTCCTTCAGGCGGCAGTGGCCCACCTGTAAGAAGGGACCGTTGTTTCGGCTCTTTTCTTTGTCGGTCCTAATTGGGAGACCCAGACAATTGGGTGTATAGCTACTGCCTCCGGAGGCCACACAAAGTATTACACTTAAAAGTGTAAGGCCCCTCCCCTTCTGGCTATACACCCCCCCGTGGGATCACGGGCTCCTCAGTTTTATGCTTTGTGCGAAGGAGGTCAGACATCCACGCATAGCTCCACTGTTTAGTCAGCAGCAGCTTCTGACTATGTCGGATGGAAGAAAAGAGGGCCCATACGGGGGCCCCCAGCATGCTCCCTTCTCACCCCACTTGCGGTCGGCGGTGTTTGTTAAGGTTGAGGTACCCATTGCGGGTACGGAGGCTGGAGCCCACATGCTGATTCCTTCCCCATCCCCATTAGGGCTCTGGGTGAAGTGGGACTTTACCGGTCTCCGGGCACTGAGACCGTGCTCCATCCACAACCCCTGGAGGACCTGCTGGATACGGAGCGGAGTTTCCTCAGGGACAGGACCCTGCTTCATTAAGGTACTCCGTGTCCCCGTGCTTACCGCACGCACACTGCAGCATTGCTGGGTGTGTTAGTGCGCCGGGGTAAACAGCGCTGCTGCGCTTGTGCCGTTACTCACTACAGCTCTGCTGAGTGTGGAGACTTAGTACGATCGGCCGATCCAGCCGCTGGGATCAGTGTTTACTGCGTCGCGGCTGGGATTTGTGGTGCGCCGGGGACTTCCGCGCTGGCCGTGCATATATGACGGCCGCGCTAGATTACTACAGTCCCCGGCTTTTGCGGCCTAGTTCGTATCGTTCCCGCCCCCAGACCTGCCAGTCAGGAGGAGGGCGGGACGCTGTACAGACCAGCAGCGCTAAGAGCTGGAGTCTGTTTTACATACTCCAGCCCTTACACTAGGCACAGTGGGACGCAGTTTCCCGCACTTTTGTTTGTGGCACGCCCACGGTCCGCCCCTCTTCACAGGACGCCGGCAGCCATTCCTGCCTGCACGCTGAGCTGCAGAGGGGAGGCTGGGAGACCCAGACAAGGGATTCTACGACCTCACACCCGCTTTTCAGCGGGCGGTAAGCAGCCCTCAAGGGCTCTCCCCCACTTGTGCCATAGTGTACTTTGTATTTTGTGCTGGCAATACTTTACACTGTACGGTCGCTGGTGATTTCTGCTATATACCCTCCTTAGATTTCTCAAGGAGACAACAGCATGTCGTACGCAAAAAGCAAAAGTGCCAAGGCACGGACTTTATATGCTGCCTGTACCGCATGTGGGGCTGCTCTACCGGCAGGTTCCACTGACCCCCATTGTGTGCAGTGCTCGGCCCCTGTGGCTATTGCTCAGCCGGGGCCTCTGCTAGAGGTGACCCAGGGAGAACCACCTGTGAATGCTGTCCAGGTGACAGGGACGGAGTTTGCTGCTTTTGCTGACAGATTGTCTATGACTATGTCTAAAATTCTTGAAACATTGCAGTCTAGACCAGTAACTCAGACCATGGGCACTGTTGATTCATTGCCCCCTGGTCCCCCTCAGCTGGAACACTTCCTAGCTCCGGGGGTGTCACATGCACCCCAGGGTGACGGCTCTGACTCGGACGACAGTCCCAGACAACCTAAGCGGGCTCGCTATGAGCGACCCTCAACTTCATCACACTGGTCAGGGTCCCAGCGGGACGGCTCTCTGTGTGATGAGGCGGATGTAACTGATCAGGATTCTGATACTGGGGCCGCTCTCAATCTAGATACCCCGGATGGTGACGCCATAGTGAATGATCTTATAGCGTCCATCAATAAGATGTTAGATATTTCAGGGAAAACAGACTATTTGCTCTGCCACAGGATTAAGGTATGAGAGCCGTGACTTTGCGAACTGTGGTACAGAAGGAGTCATATACGTGGCAACCTGTACATGCCCCCTGGATTATGTCGGTAAAACCAAAAGAGAGCTGCGCAAACGCGTGGGAGAACATCTGGGAGATGTAAGAAACAACAGAGACACTTCGGTGTCAAGACATATCCGACAAATCCATGGAGGGGACACTAAGTCCATTGCATTTAGGGTCCTTGAGGTTGTTCCTGAACCAGAAAGGAAAGGAAATTGGAACCAGCTGCTCCTACAGAGAGAAAGCAGATGGATCTATAGATTTGAATGTGTACAACCAAAGGGACTGAATGAGCAACTTACCTTTGGTTGTTTTTTATAGATACAAGGGACTTCACTCTAGAAACAGCCTTACTGCTTATAGCATTAAAATAATACCCGCTCGGCCAGGATAGTCCCGTGAAGGGACAGGCTCGATTAATGATATAGAGGTGATATATCCGTTCACCCTCTTATTTTTCATTTTCTTTGTACCAATCTTTGTTCCAAGGAATACCTTTGCTCTGTTAAATGAAACTTGAGATAAAGGGGTGTTTGGCTTTTACGCCCCCCCCCCTTGCCTCCCTTGTCCTGGATATGCCGATGTACTGCATGGATCGAATATATGAGATTGATTACGGCATGGTGCAATTTCCAGTTCAATCGGGATAATAATGAAAAGAGAAAATGAGGGGAAGCTATTATACAATAATCCTAATTTCTTTTTCGCTCCTAATTGGGAGACCCAGACAATTGGGTGTATAGCTATTGCCTCTGGAGGCCACACAAAGTATTACACTTAAAAGTGTAAGGCCCCTCCCCTTCTGGCTATACACCCCCAGTGGGATCACTGGCTCACCAGTTTTGTGCTTTGTGCGAAGGAGGCAACACATCCACGCATAGCTCCACTGTTTAGTCAGCAGCAGCTGCTGACTATGTCGGATGGAAGAAAAGAGGGCCCATACAGGGCTCCCAGCATGCTCCCTTCTCACCCCACTTCATGTCGGAGGTGTTTGTTAAGGTTGAGGTACCCATTGCGGGTACGGAGGCTGGAGCCCACATGCTGCTTCCTTCCCCATCCCTTTTTACAGGGCTCTGGGTGAAGTGGGATCCTATCGGTCTCCAGGCACTGAGACCGTGCTCCATCCACAGCCCCTGGTATCTGCTGGACATGGAGCGGAGTATCTTCAGGGACATGGCCCTGCTACATGGAGGTACTCTGTGTCCCTGTGGGGACCGCGCAGACACACGGCAGCATTGCTGGGTGTGTTAGTGCGCCAGGGACAGCGGCGCTGTCCGCACTAGTGCCATCGCACACCACAGCGTTGCTGGGTGTGTTAGTGTATTGGGTGACTACTGCGCTAACCGCCGCTGCCATTTTTATTTAAGGCGCCGCTGGGATTTGTGGTGCGCCGGGGACTTCCGCGCCGGCCAGCACTGATATGCCGGCCGCGCTTATTAACTCGAGTCCCCGGCTTCTGGGCCTAGTCTCCCTTCGTTACCGCCCACAGGCCTGACAGTCAGGGTAGGGGCGTGACGCTGCATAGCACAGCAGCGCTGAGAGCTGGAGTATGTTTTGCATACTCCACCCCTCTCACTGTGTGCACTGTGAAACCGGATTCCCGCACTTTCTCAGGCACGCCCACGGCTTCCTTCTCCACAAGGACGCCGGCAGCCATTAGTGTCAGTTTCTGTACGATACAGAGACAAGTGTGGAAGACCCTGGCATTCTGATAGTCACACAATCGCTGCAACAGGCGTTAAGCAGCACCTGTGGTGCTAACCCCACTAGTGCAGAAGTGCACTTATAGATATGCTTGTACTATATACATTGCACTGTTTGGTCGCACGTTGTATATACCCTCCTGGATTGTGCGGAGGAGTTATCAGCATATTCTCTGTGTAAAACAAAGGTGCAGAACCACATGTTTTTCTATGCAGCCGGTACAGCATGTACGGCTATACGGCCGGCAGGTTACATAGACCCCCATTATATCCAACTCAGCCGGAGTCTCTGCTAATGGCCAGAGGATGAGGACGGTGTCTGCAGTATTTACTGACAGATTTTCTGAGACTATGGCTATGATACTAGAAGCCTAGCAGTCCGGACATGTCTCTCACAACATGGGCACTGTTGAATCATTGATCCATGGCCCCCCTCAGTGTGAACAACTAACAGCTCCGGGAATGTCACACGCATCCCAGAGTCACGGCTCTGCACAGACGTCAGTCCCAGACAGCCTAAGCGGGCTCACTATGAGCGGCCCTCGGTTTCATCAGGGTCCTAGCAGAAGGACTCTCTGTGTAATGAGGCGGAAGTAGCGGCTCAGGATTCTGATCCTGAGACCGCTCTCAATCTGGATACACCTAATGGTGACGCCATAGTGAATAATCTTATAGCGTCCATCAATAGAATGTTGGTTATTTCTCACCCAGCTCCTCCAGTGGAGGAGTCAGCTTCACGTATTTTTCTGGACCACTCTGCCTTCAGAGAGGCAGTCCAGGAACACCACACTTATCCAGATATGCGCTTCTCCAAACGGCTTAGGATACACGTTATCCCTGCCCCCTGACGTGGTCAAGGACTGGACCCAGTGTCCCAAGCGGCATCCTCCAATCTCCAGGCTTGTAGCTAGATCCATAGTTGCAGTGGGAGATGGAGCTGCACTTAAAGATGCCACTGACAGACAGATGGATCTCTGGTCTAAATCCATCTATGAGACTGTCGGCGCACCGTTGGCTCCAGCATTCTCACCCTTGGGGCACTCCAAGCTATTTCAGCTTGTCTTACACAGATTGACACGGTTACACGTACATCTGTGCCGCAGGTGGCATCCTTAACCTCTCAAATGTCTGCATTTGTTTCTTACGCGATTCAGGTTGCCCTAGACTCTGCGAACCGTACGGCAGTAGCCTCCGCTGCTCCGTGTTTTTAAGCAGAGCCTGGTCTGCTCGTTAAGTGAATGGAAGGCAGATTCTGCTTCCAAAAAAGGTTGCTTAACCAGTTGCCTTTTTCTGCTGACCGACTGTTTGGTGAGCGTTTGGATGTAACCATTAAACAGTCCAGGGGTAAGGATTCATCCTTTCCTCAGCCCGGACACAACAAACCCCAACAGAGCAGGAGGCAGTCGTGGTTTCGGTCTTTTCGAGGCTCGGGCAGGTCCCATTTTTCCTCGTCCAATGTGGACTCAAAAGGATCAGAGGAGATCAGATTCTTGGCGGGCTCAGTCACGCCCAAAAAAGAGACAGTCTGAAAACCCGCTTCCAAGGCGGCTTCCTCATGACTTGCGGCCTCCTCTCTCCGCATCCTCGGTCGGTAGCAGGCTCACCCGCCTTGGCGATATTTAGCTGCCATAGGTCAATGACCGTTGGGTGTGAGACATTCTGTCTCACGGGTACAGGATAGAGCTCACTTCTCGTCCTCCAACTCGATTCTTCAGAACTTCTCCACCTCCCGGCCGAGCCGCTGCTCTTCTGCAAACAGGGTGCACTCTATAGGCAGAAAGAGTGATGACCCCCGTTCCTCTTCAGGAACAAGGTCACGGTTTTTACCCCAAATTATTTGCGGTGCCTATAAGAACGGGCCGTTCCGTCCCGTTCTGGATCTAAAACTGCTCAGCAAGCTCGTGAACACCAGGCGGTTCCGGATGGAATCCCTCCGCCATGTCATCGCCTCAATGTCCCAAGGAGATTTCCTAGCATCATTAGGCATCAAGGATGCTTATCCACACGTGCCGATTGATCCAGAGCACTAGCGTTTCTACGCTTCGTTATAGGAGACGAACACCTTCTGTTCGTAGCTCTACCTTCCGGCTAGCGACAGTCCCACTGGTCTTCGCCAAGGTCAGGGCAGCAGTAGTCACAGTCCTGCACTCTCAGGGTCACTCTGTGATCCCATATTTAGACGATCTACTTGTCAAGGCACTCTCTTAGGAAACATGCCGACACTGCCCGAACGTTGCGCTGGAGACTCTCTAGAGTTTTGGGTGGATCATCAACTTTTTGAAGTCAGATCCGACCCCGACCCTATCGCTAACATATCTAGGCATGGAGTTTCATACTCTCTCAGCGATAGTGAAGCTTCCGCTAGACAAACAGCATTCACTACGGGCTGCAATCTCTTCTTTAAGAACCAGTCGCACACATTGAGACGCCTCATGCACTTCCTACGTAAGATGGTAGCAATGGAGGCAGTTCTTTTCGCGCAGTTTCATCTGCGTCCACTACAATGTGACATTCTCCGCCAATGGGACGGGGAGTCGACCTCCCTCAACAGAGTCGTCTTTCTTTCTCAGGCGGCCAAGGAATCTCTACGGTGGTGGCTTCTTCCCACCTCATGGTCAAAAAGAAGGTCCTTCCTATCCCCATCCTGGGCGATAGTTACGACAGACGCGAGTCTATCAGGGTGGGGAGCAGTTTTTCTCCACCACAGCGCTCAGGGTACGTGGACTCAGCAAGAGTCCACCCTTCAGATCAATGTTCTTGAACACAGAGCAGTGTATCTTGCCCTACAAACCTTCCAACAGCAGCTGGACAGCAAGCAAATCCGACTTCAGTCGGACAACTCCACAGCGGTGGCATACATCAACCACCAAGGAAGAACGCGCAACCGGCAAGCCTTCCAGGAAGTCCGGCAGGTTCTGATGTGGGTGGAAGACACGGCATCCACCATATCCACAGTTCACATCCCAGGCGTGGAAAACTAGGAAGCTGACTTCCTAAGTCGCCGGGGTGTGGCCGAAAGGGTATGGTCTCTTCACCCGGACGGGTTTTCAGGAGATCTGGCGCCGCTGACAGAGGCCGGACGTCGATCTAATGGCGTCACGGCACAACATCAATGTGCCAGCTTCATGGCACGGTTTCACAATCATCGAGCTCTGGCGGCAGACGCCTTAGTTCAGCATTGGTCGCAGTTCCAGCTACCTTTTATGTGCCACCTCTGGCATTGTTGCCCAGAATGCTGCGCTAGATCAGGACCGACTGCGGCCGCGCCATCCTCGTCGCTACAGATTGGCCGAGGATGTTGTGGTTCCCGGTTCTGTGGTGCCTCACGGTAGGCTAACCGGGGGCACTACCAGACCAATCAGACTGGCTGTCTCAAGGGCCATTCTTCCATTTGAATTCTACGGCCCTCAACCTGATGGTGTGGCATTGAGTCCTGGAACCTAGTGTCGTCAGGATTACCTCAGGACGTGGTTGCCACCATGAGACAGGCTAGCATACCAACGTCCGCCAAGATTGACCACAGGACGTGGAAGATATTCTTATCTCGGTGCTCGGCGCAGGGTGTTTCTCCCTGGCCGGTTGCATCGTCTGTTTCCTTCCTTCCTGCAATCTAGGTTGGAAAAAGGGTTGTCGCTCAGTTCCCTTTAGGGACAAGTCTCAGCGCTATCTGTATTTTTTCAGAAACGACTTCCTCAGGTACGCACGTTCCTACGGGGAGTTTGTCGTCTCAGCACTCCGTACAAGCGGCCGTTAGAGCCCTGGGATCTGAACAAGGTTCTAATTGCTCTCCAGATGCCGCCTTTCGAGCCTTTGAAAGAGGTCTCCCTTCCCGCTTTTCTCGGGAAGTGGCCTTCTAGTAACGGTCTCGTCTCTTAGGAGAGTTTCCGAGCTAGCAACGCTCTCATACAAATCTCCCTTCCTGGTCCTTCACCAGGACAGGGTAGTTCTGCGTCCGATTCCGGAATTTCTCCCTAAGGTGGTATCCCACTTTCATATCAATCAGGATATCACCTCACCTTCTTTGTGTCCTCGTCCAGTCCATCAATTTCAGAAGGATTTGCATCTGTTGGTTCTGGTGAGAGCACTCAGGTTCTACTTCCCGCATGGCGCTCCTGCGCCACCCGGATGCACTCTTTGTCCTTGTCGCTGGTCGGCGTAAACAGTCGCAAGCTTCTGAATCCACCCTGGCTCGGGGGATCGAGGAACCAATTCTTGAAACCTACAGTTCTACTGGGCTTCTGGTTCTCTCAAGGCTGAAGGCCCATTCTACCAGAGCCGTGGGTGCATCCTGGGCATTACGGCACCAGGCTACGGCTCAGCAGGTGTGTCAGGCACCTACCTGATTGAGTCTGCATACTTTTACCAAGCATTTTCAGGTGCATACCTACGCTTCGGCAGACGCCAGCCTAGGTAGATAAGTCCTTCAGGCGGCGATTGCCCACCTGTAGGAAAGGGCTGTTTGACGGCCCTATCACGAGGTATTCTTTTACCCACCCAGGGACTGCTTTTGGACGTCCCAATTGTCTGGGTCTCCCAATTAGGAGCGAAAAAGAAGAAGGGAATTTTGTTTACTTACCGTAAATTCCTTTTCTTCTAGCTCCAATTGGGAGACCCAGCACCCGCCCTGTTTTCTCGGGGTTTTTCTGTTTTTTCGGGTGCACATGTTGTTCATGTGGTATGGTTCAGTTCTCCGATGTTTCCTCGGATTGAATTGGTCTTTAAACCAGTTATTGGCTTTCCTCCTTCTTGCTTTGGCACTAAAACTGGTGAGCCAGTGATCCCACTGGGGGTGTATAGCCAGAAGGGGAGGGGCCTTACACTTTTAAGTGTAATACTTTGTGTGGCCTCCGGAGGCAATAGCTATACACCCAATTGTCTGGGTCTCCCAATTGGAGCTAGAAGAAAAGGAATTTACGGTAAGTAAACAAAATTCCCTTCATTGGATGCCTCACCATATCCACCCCCCCCCCCAAAAAAATAAAATCCCCCATCATCCCCCTCTCCCCCCCCCCCCCCCCCCTCTTCTGCCTCCTACCTCTATAATTGATGACGTAATGGGATGAGACCAGGATACCATTCGCCTGGGTTTCTCTATAACCCTTAACTTTATTGTGACAGTATAATAAAGACTACATACATGGTGCCAGTGGAAGAGGGCCGGCCCTCTCTTTTATAATATAGAGCGCTCCACTGTAACAAAATGAAATATGATGGTGGATGGAACGCTAGTAGAGGAGGTCCCTTACTGCTAGGTTAGGCTAAGTATTAATATAATATAACTCCTGATATAACATCTTATAATGCAATAGGGTCATGGTGATTGACACGGTGAGGCGGGACCGAGTAGTCACATGTTCAGCTATGTGACATCACCCGGCCGGCCCCCTCCTCTGAAATACAGAGTGCTCCATTATAACAATATGAAATCTGATAGTGGATGGAGCACTAGTAGAGAGGGTCCCTCACAGCTAGTTCAGGCTGAGTATTAATAAAACATAAACCCAAATACAACATCACTATGGTGGATGACGTAAGGGGGCGGGGCCGAGCGTTCACATGTCCGATCATGTGACACCACCCGATCGGCCCCCTCCTCTGAAATACAGAGTGCTCCACTGTAACAACATGAAATCTGATGGTGGATGGAGCGCTAGTAGAGAGGGTCCCTTACAGCCAGGTCACGCTGAGTATTAATAAAACATAAACCCAAATACAACATCACTATGGTGGATGACGTAAGGGGGTGGGGCCGAGCGCTCACATGTCGGATCATGTGATACCATCTGATCGGCGCCCGTTTTGAAACTCTGGTTGAACAGGGTGTTTTGATAGATAAACAAACCGGGTATCCATGGAGAGTGGGCGGGTCGGTTCCAGGTGAATCATATCCTGTCATTGGGAAATGTACTTAAGAGTTCTGGTCTGTGATGCGGCTTGCTCTGCCACAAGCACCGTCTCTTGAGGGATATCTGCTGCCACACATGCAGCTGGGCATCAGAATGGTATGTAACAAAATATGGGGAATCTCTACCTGCGCAATGGTATTATTTGGACAAGATTTTTAATAGAACTATTTATTCCACAGGCGATTGTGCCTTGAAACTCCTGATGAACCCCAATACATATTAGTGGGGGGAAACGCGTCGAGTTTTTCCTTTGGACATATTGCGGACTGTATTCTTTTGTGGAAAAGCTGCCATGAGAACATAAGATGAGATAAGTGACCATCTTTAAGTATCCAAATATATATATAAACTGCCTATACCTGAATTGGTGAGGGAGTTTAGGGTCAGCTACCAAGGGCTAGCCGCCGTGGAATGGGGGCACCTATTTAACTTTAGGGTGCGTGTAACGAAAGTTATATCTCCATTGACAGGTAGCGGACAGATTGAGGTAGGGTGTATTTAGACTCCGGTGCCTTAGTCTGAATAGACAATGCTGGAAGTTCAGAGGGTGGAGAGGTCTCCAACTGTGGCCTTATGAGCTCTTTCTCCCCTTTCTGGACTGTGTTTATGCAAAGAGCTGCCGTGAGAATGCTAAGATAAGTGATCTCCTTATTGAACGAAATTAATTAAATATCTAAACTACCTGTACCTGTATTAGTGAGGGAGTTTAGGGGCAGCTATAAAGGGCTAGCCGTCGTGGAATGGGGGCACCTTTTTAACTTTAGGGTGCGTGTAACATAAGTTATATCTCCATTGACAGGTAGCGGACAGATAGATCTAGGGCGCATTTAGATCTGTTTGCCCTAAATCTAGATAAACAGTACCGTAATTTCCACAAAAAAACTCCGCATAAATAAAGGGGTCCTTTAATTGTGGCCTCATTGTGTCCGAATTTTTTGTTTGTTCTTGTTGGTTGTGTGTATCACTCACGGTGTGGGATTAATTTGTACTTTTAAATTTATCTAATAAAAATTGATGTTTTAAATATTTAATGAAGGTAGGATTGCTAGTAAAAATTTGATATACTGCCTCCAAAAATAATAATCTCTTCTAGTTTTAGATATTTCTCCACCAGCTCCTCCTGCGGAGGAGGCAGCTTCACAGCAGGAGAAATTCCATTTCAGGTATCCCAAGCGTAAATTAAGCACTTTTCTGGACCACTCTGACTTTAGAGACGCAATCCAGAAACATCACGCTTATCCAGATAAGCGTTTCTCCAAACGGCTTAAAGATACGCGCTATCCTTTTCCCCCTGACGTGGTCAAGGGCTGGACACAGTGTCCCAAGGTGGACCCTCCAATCTCCAGGCTTGCAGCCAGATCTCTAGTTGCAGTGGAAGATGGGGCGGCACTTAAAGATGCCACTGACAGACAGATGGAGCTCTGGTTAAAATCCATCTATGAAGCTATTGGAGCGTCGTTGGCGCCAGCATTCGCAGCCGTATGGGCACTCCAAGCTATTTCAGCTGGCCTTACACAGGTCGACACGGTCACACGTACATCTGCTCCGCAGGTGGCACCATTGACCTCTCAAATGTCTGCATTCGCGTCTTACGCGATTAATGCTGTCCTAGACTCTACGAGCCGTACGGCGGTGGCGTCAGCCAACTCCGTGGTTTTACGCAGAGCCCTGTGGTTGAGAGCATGGAAGGCAGATTCTTCTTCCAAGAAGTGCTTAACCAGTTTGCCTTTTTCTCGTGACCAGTTGTTTGGTGAGCGTTTGGATGAAATCATTAAACACTCCAAGGGTAAGGATTCATCCTTACCGCAACCCAGACAAAACAAACCCCAACAGAGGAGGGGACAGTCTGGTTTTCGGTCCTTTCGAGGCTCCGGCAGGTCCCAATTCTACTCGTCCAAAAGGACTCAAAAGGATCAGAGGAGCTCAAATTCTTGGCGGACTCAATCACGCCCAAAAAGCCAGCCGGAAGAACCGTTACCAAGACGGCTTCCTCATGACTTTCAGTCTCCTCTCTCCGCATCCTCAGTCGGTGGCAGGCTCTCCCGCTTTGGCGACATTTGGCTGTCACAGGTCAAAGACCGTTGGGTGAGAGACATTCTGTCTCACGGGTACAGGATAGAGTTCAGCTCTCGTCCTCCAACTCGTTTCTTCAGAACTTCTCCACCGCCCGACCGAGCCGATGCTCTGCTGCAAGCGGTGTCCGCTCTAAAGGCGGAAGGAGTGGTGACTTCCGTTCCTCTTCAGGAACAAGGCCACGGTTTTTACTCAAATTTGTTTGTGGTGCCAAAGAAAGACGGGTCGTTCCGTCCCGTCCTGGATCTAAAGCTGCTCAACAAACACGTAAAAACCAGGAGGTTCCGGATGGAATCTCTCCGCTCCGTTATCGCCTCAATGTCTCAAGGAGATTTTCCTAGCATCAATAGACATCAAGGATGCTTATCTCCACGTGCCAATTGCGCCAGAGCATCAGCGTTTTCTACGCTTCGTTATAGGAAGCGAACACCTGCAGTTCGTAGCTCTACCTTTCGGGCTGGCGACAGCCCCTCGGGTCTTCACCAAGGTCATGGCAGCAGTAGTAGCAGTCCTGCACTCGCAAGGTCACTCTGTGATCCCGTATTTAGACGATCTACTTATCAAGGCACCCTCTCAAGAGGCATGCCAACACAGCCTGAACGTGGCACTGAAGACTCTCCAGAGTTTCGGGTGGATCATCAACTTTTCAAAGTCAAATCTAACCCCGACCCAATCACTAATATATCTTGGCATGGAGTTTCATACTCTCTCAGCGATAGTGAAGCTTCCACTGGACAAACAGTGCTCGCTACAGACAGGGGTGCAATCTCTCCTGCAGGGCCAGTCGCACCCCTTGAGGCGCCTCATGCACTTCCTAGGGAAGATGGTAGCAGCAATGGAAGCAGTTCCTTTTGCGCAGTTTCATCTGCGTCCATTACGATGGGACATTCTCCGCCAATGGGACGGGAAGTCGACGTCCCTCGACAGGGAGGTCTCCCTCTCTCAGGCAGCCAAGGAATCTCTCCGGTGGTGGCTTCTTCCCACCTCATTGTCAAAAGGAAAGTCGTTCCTACCCCCATCCTGGGCGGTGGTCACGACAGATGCGAGTCTATCAGGGTGGGGAGCAGTGTTTCTCCACCACAGGGCTCAAGGTACGTGGACTCGGAAAGAGTCCACCCTTCAGATCAATGTTCTGGAAATCAGAGCAGTGTATCTTGCCCTACAAGCCTTCCAACAGTGGCTGGAAGGCAAGCAGATCCGAATTCAGTCGGACAACTCCACAGCGGTGGCATACATCAACCACCAAGGGGGAACACGCAGTCGGCAAGCCTTCCAGGAAGTCCGGCGGATTCTGACGTGGGTGGAACACACGGCATCCACCATATCCGCAGTTCACATCCCAGGCGTAGAAAACTGGGAAGCAGACTTTCTCAGTCGCCAGGGCATGGACGCAGGGGAATGGTCCCTTCACCCGGACGTGTTTCAGGAGATCTGTCGCCGCTGGGGGATGCCGGACGTCGACCTGATGGCGTCACGGCACAACAACAAAGTCCCGGTTTTCATGGCACGGTCTCACGATCACCGAGCTCTGGCGGCAGACGCCTTAGTTCAAGATTGGTCGCAGTTCCGGCTACCGTATGTGTTCCCACCTCTGGCATTGTTGCCCAGAGTGCTCCGCAAAATCAGGTCCGACTGCCGCCGCGCCATTCTCGTCGCTCCAGACTGGCCAAGGAGGTCGTGGTACCCGGATCTGTGGCACCTCACGGTAGGCCATCCGTGGGCACTACCAGACCATCCAGACTTGCTGTCTCAAGGGCCATTTTTCCATCTGAATTCTGCGGCCCTGAACCTGACTGTGTGGCCATTGAGTCCTGGATCCTAGCGGCCTCAGGTTTATCTCATGAAGTGGTTGCCACCATGAGACAGGCTAGGAAGCCATCCTCCGCCAAGATCTGCCACAGGACGTGGAGGATATTCCTATCTTGGTGCTCTGCTCAGGGAGTTTCTCCCTGGCCTTTTGCATTGCCTACTTTTCTTTCCTTCCTGCAGTCTGGGTTGGAAAAAGGTTTGTCGCTTGGCTCCCTTAAAGGTCAAGTCTCCGCGCTATCCGTATTTTTTCAGAAACGCCTGGCGCGACTTCCTCAGGTACGCACGTTCCTGCAAGGGGTTTGTCATATCGTCCCCCCTTACAAGCGGCCGTTGGAGTCCTGGGACCTGAACAAGGTTCTAATTGCTCTCCAGAAGCCGCCTTTCGAGCCTATGAAGGAGGTTTCCCTTTCTCGTCTTTCACAGAAAGTGGCCTTTCTAGTGGCGGTCACGTCTCTTCGGAGAGTGTCCGAGCTGGCGGCGTTATCATGCAGATCTCCATTCCTGGTGTTTCACCAGGACAAGGTAGTTCTGCGTCCAATTCCAGAATTTCTTCCCAAGGTGGTATCTTCCTTTCATCTCAATCAAGATATCACTTTACCGTCTTTGTGTCCGCATCCAGTTCACCAATTTGAAAAGGGTTTGCATTTATTGGATCTGGTGAGAGCACTCAGGATCTACATTTCCCGCACGGCGTCTCTGCGCCGCTCGGATGCACTCTTTGTCCTTGTCGCTGGTCAGCGTAAAGGGTCGCAAGCTTCCAAATCCACCCTTGCGCGGTGGATCAAGGAACCAATTCTTCACACCTACCGTTCGGCTGGGCTTCCGATTCCATCAGGACTGAAGGCCCATTCTACCAGAGCCGTGGGTGCGTCCTGGGCATTACGGCACCAGGCTACGGCTCAGCAGGTGTGCCAGGCGGCTACCTGGTCGAGTCTGCACACTTTTACCAAGCATTATCAGGTGCATACCTACGCTTCGGCGGATGCCGGCCTAGGTAGACAAGTCCTTCAGGCGGCGGTGGCTCACCTGTAGGAAAGGGCTGTTTGACGGCCCTATCACGAGGTATTCTTTTACCCACCCAGGGACTGCTTTTGGACGTCCCAATTGTCTGGGTCTCCCAATTAGGAGCGACAAAGAAGAAGGGAATTTTGTTTACTTACCGTAAATTCCTTTTCTTCTAGCTCCAATTGGGAGACCCAGCACCCGCCCTGTTTTCTTAGGAAGTTTTTTTTTTTTTTCGGGTGCACATGTTGTTCATGTTGAACAGTTCAGTTCTCCGAGGCTGTTTCTCGGGTTGAATTTGTATTTAAAACAGTTATTGGCTTTCCTCCTTCTTGCTTTTGCACTAAAACTGAGGAGCCCGTGATCCCACGGGGGGGTGTATAGCCAGAAGGGGAGGGGCCTTACACTTTTAAGTGTAATACTTTGTGTGGCCTCCGGAGGCAGTAGCTATACACCCAATTGTCTGGGTCTCCCAATTGGAGCTAGAAGAAAAGGAATTTACGGTAAGTAAACAAAATTCCCTTCTTTATCGAGGTATTCTTTTACCCACCCAGGGATTGCTTTTGGACATCCCAATTGTCTGGGTCTCCCAATGGAGCGACAAAGAAGGGAATTTTGTTTACTTACCGTAAATTCCTTTTCTTCTAGCTCCTATTGGGAGACCCAGCTCCCGCCCCTGTTCCCTTCGGGCTGTTGTTCTATTGTGTACACATGTTGTTCATGTTCAATTGTTCTTTGGTTCATGGTTTCAGTTCTCCGAACATCCTTCGGATTGAATTTACCTTAGACCAATTTATAAGTTTCCTCCTTCCTGCTTTGGCACCAAAACTGATGGGCCCGTGATGCACGGGAGGGTGTATAGCAGAGGGGAGGGGTTACACTTTTTAAAGTGTAATAACTTTGTGTGGCCTCCGGAGGCAGAAGCTATACACCCAATTGTCTGGGTCTCCCAATAGGAGCTAGAAGAAAAGGAATTTACGGTAAGTAAACAAAATTCCCTTCTTTGCTAGCAAAAACGCAGGTGATTTGTCAGGAAGTGAGGTCAGGCAAGTGGTCCCGTCCCGTCCCGTCCTCCATGTGTTCCCCGAAGTACCGCTGTCCCCAGGGGAGATGATGTGGAGGATGGGGGACTATCAGCAGCGGCAGCGAGAGGGGGATGGACATTGGCAGCTGAAAGCATTGATTTTTATCTCTCTCTGCTGCGGCGCTGATAGTCCCGTCCTCCACGTGTTCCCCGAAGTACCACTGTCCCCAGCATGCACTCACAGGGGAGATGATGGACCCCTCTCACTGCCACCGCCGCTGAAAGTCCCGTCCTCCACGCTCCTGCCGGCTCCACGCTCCTGCCGGCTCCACGCTCCTGCCGGCTCCACGCTCCTGCCGGCTCCACGCTCCTGCCGGCTCCACGCTCCTGCCGGCTCCACGCTCCTGCCGGCTCCACGCTCCTGCCGGCTCCACGCTCCTGCCGGCTCCACGCTCCTGCCGGCTCCACGCTCCTGCCGGCTCCACGCTCCTGCCGGCTCCACGCTCCTGCCGGCTCCACGCTGTAGCGCTATCAGCTGAGCTGTCACTGAGGTTACTCGCGGCCACCGCTGGATTCAGCGGTGGCCGCGGGTAACCTCGGTGACAGCTCAGCTGATCGCGCGGCTGTCTTCATTAGCTGCATGGAGGTGACCGGAGCGGCTGTGTCTTCTGCTTCTCCGGTCACCTCCATGCAGCAGCGCTGGAAGCGACGCTGGAGCATGCTGGATTACGCCGGACATGGAGGGCTTTGTCGGGGTTAATAAATTGGTAATGAGGGAATGTGTTTGTGTTTTTTTATTTCTAATAAAGGATTTTCTTTTTCGCTCCTAATTGGGAGACCCAGACAATTGGGTGTATAGCTATTGCCTCCGGAGGCCACACAAAGTATTACACTTAAAAGTGTAAGGCCCCTCCCCTTCTGGCTATACACCCCCAGTGGGATCACTGGCTCACCAGTTTTGTGCTTTGTGCGAAGGAGGCAACACATCCACGCATAGCTCCACTGTTTAGTCAGCAGCAGCTGCTGACTATGTCGGATGGAAGAAAAGAGGGCCCATACAGGGCTCCCAGCATGCTCCCTTCTCACCCCACTTCATGTCGGAGGTGTTTGTTAAGGTTGAGGTACCCATTGCGGGTACGGAGGCTGGAGCCCACATGCTGCTTCCTTCCCCATCCCTTTTTACAGGGCTCTGGGTGAAGTGGGATTCTATCGGTCTCCAGGCACTGAGACCGTGCTCCATCCACAGCCCCTGGTATCTGCTGGACATGGAGCGGAGTATCTTCAGGGACATGGCCCTGCTACATGGAGGTACTCTGTGTCCCTGTGGGGACCGCGCAGACACACGGCAGCACTGCTGGGTGTGTTAGTGCGCCAGGGACAGCGGCGCTGTCCGCACTAGTGCCATCGCACACCACAGCGTTGCTGGGTGTGTTAGTGTATTGGGTGACTACTGCGCTAACCGCCGCTGCCATTTTTATTTAAGGCGCCGCTGGGATTTGTGGTGCGCCGGGGACTTCCGCGCCGGCCAGCACTGATATGCCGGCCGCGCTTATTAACTCGAGTCCCCGGCTTCTGGGCCTAGTCTCCCTTCGTTACCGCCCACAGGCCTGACAGTCAGGGTAGGGGCGTGACGCTGCATAGCACAGCAGCGCTGAGAGCTGGAGTATGTTTTGCATACTCCACCCCTCTCACTGTGTGCACTGTGAAACCGGATTCCCGCACTTTCTCAGGCACGCCCACGGCTTCCTTCTCTACAAGGACGCCGGCAGCCATTAGTGTCAGTTTCTGTACGATACAGAGACAAGTGTGGAAGACCCTGGCATTCTGATAGTCACACAATCGCTGCAACAGGCGTTAAGCAGCACCTGTGGTGCTAACCCCACTAGTGCAGAAGTGCACTTATAGATATGCTTGTACTATATACATTGCACTGTTTGGTCGCACGTTGTATATACCCTCCTGGATTGTGCGGAGGAGTTATCAGCATATTCTCTGTGTAAAACAAAGGTGCAGAACCACATGTTTTTCTATGCAGCCGGTACAGCATGTACGGCTATACGGCCGGCAGGTTACATAGACCCCCATTATATCCAACTCAGCCGGAGTCTCTGCTAATGGCCAGAGGATGAGGACGGTGTCTGCAGTATTTACTGACAGATTTTCTGAGACTATGGCTATGATACTAGAAGCCTAGCAGTCCGGACATGTCTCTCACAACATGGGCACTGTTGAATCATTGATCCATGGCCCCCCTCAGTGTGAACAACTAACAGCTCCGGGAATGTCACACGCATCCCAGAGTCACGGCTCTGCACAGACGTCAGTCCCAGACAGCCTAAGCGGGCTCACTATGAGCGGCCCTCGGTTTCATCAGGGTCCTAGCAGAAGGACTCTCTGTGTAATGAGGCGGAAGTAGCGGCTCAGGATTCTGATCCTGAGACCGCTCTCAATCTGGATACACCTAATGGTGACGCCATAGTGAATAATCTTATAGCGTCCATCAATAGAATGTTGGTTATTTCTCACCCAGCTCCTCCAGTGGAGGAGTCAACTTCACGTATTTTTCTGGACCACTCTGCCTTCAGACATAGTTGCAGTGGGAGATGGAGCTGCACTTAAAGATGCCACTGACAGACAGATGGATCTCTGGTCTAAATCCATCTATGAGACTGTCGGCGCACCGTTGGCTCCAGCATTCTCACCCTTGGGGCACTCCAAGCTATTTCAGCTTGTCTTACACAGATTGACACGGTTACACGTACATCTGTGCCGCAGGTGGCATCCTTAACCTCTCAAATGTCTGCATTTGTTTCTTACGCGATTCAGGTTGCCCTAGACTCTGCGAACCGTACGGCAGTAGCCTCCGCTGCTCCGTGTTTTTAAGCAGAGCCTGGTCTGCTCGTTAAGTGAATGGAAGGCAGATTCTGCTTCCAAAAAAGGTTGCTTAACCAGTTGCCTTTTTCTGCTGACCGACTGTTTGGTGAGCGTTTGGATGTAACCATTAAACAGTCCAGGGGTAAGGATTCATCCTTTCCTCAGCCCGGACACAACAAACCCCAACAGAGCAGGAGGCAGTCGTGGTTTCGGTCTTTTCGAGGCTCGGGCAGGTCCCATTTTTCCTCGTCCAATGTGGACTCAAAAGGATCAGAGGAGCTCAGATTCTTGGCGGGCTCAGTCACGCCCAAAAAAGAGACAGTCTGAAAACCCGCTTCCAAGGCGGCTTCCTCATGACTTGCGGCCTCCTCTCTCCGCATCCTCGGTCGGTAGCAGGCTCACCCGCCTTGGCGATATTTAGCTGCCATAGGTCAATGACCGTTGGGTGTGAGACATTCTGTCTCACGGGTACAGGATAGAGCTCACTTCTCGTCCTCCAACTCGATTCTTCAGAACTTCTCCACCTCCCGGCCGAGCCGCTGCTCTTCTGCAAACAGGGTGCACTCTATAGGCAGAAAGAGTGATGACCCCCGTTCCTCTTCAGGAACAAGGTCACGGTTTTTACCCCAAATTATTTGCGGTGCCTATAAGAACGGGCCGTTCCGTCCCGTTCTGGATCTAAAACTGCTCAGCAAGCTCGTGGACACCAGGCGGTTCCGGATGGAATCCCTCCGCCATGTCATCGCCTCAATGTCCCAAGGAGATTTCCTAGCATCATTAGGCATCAAGGATGCTTATCCACACGTGCCGATTGATCCAGAGCACTAGCGTTTCTACGCTTCGTTATAGGAGACGAACACCTTCTGTTCGTAGCTCTACCTTCCGGCTAGCGACAGTCCCACTGGTCTTCGCCAAGGTCAGGGCAGCAGTAGTCACAGTCCTGCACTCTCAGGGTCACTCTGTGATCCCATATTTAGACGATCTACTTGTCAAGGCACTCTCTTAGGACACATGCCGACACTGCCCGAACGTTGCGCTGGAGACTCTCTAGAGTTTTGGGTGGATCATCAACTTTTTGAAGTCAGATCCGACCCCGACCCTATCGCTAACATATCTAGGCATGGAGTTTCATACTCTCTCAGCGATAGTGAAGCTTCCGCTAGACAAACAGCATTCTCTACGGGCTGCAATCTCTTCTTTAAGAACCAGTCGCACACATTGAGACGCCTCATGCACTTCCTACGTAAGATGGTAGCAATGGAGGCAGTTCTTTTCGCGCAGTTTCATCTGCGTCCACTACAATGTGACATTCTCCGCCAATGGGACGGGGAGTCGACCTCCCTCAACAGAGTCGTCTTTCTTTCTCAGGCGGCCAAGGAATCTCTACGGTGGTGGCTTCTTCCCACCTCATGGTCAAAAAGAAGGTCCTTCCTATCCCCATCCTGGGCGATAGTTACGACAGACGCGAGTCTATCAGGGTGGGGAGCAGTTTTTTCTCCACCACAGCGCTCAGGGTACGTGGACTCAGCAAGAGTCCACCCTTCAGATCAATGTTCTTGAACACAGAGCAGTGTATCTTGCCCTACAAACCTTCCAACAGCAGCTGGACAGCAAGCAAATCCGACTTCAGTCGGACAACTCCACAGCGGTGGCATACATCAACCACCAAGGAAGAACGCGCAACCGGCAAGCCTTCCAGGAAGTCCGGCAGGTTCTGATGTGGGTGGAAGACACGGCATCCACCATATCCACAGTTCACATCCCAGGCGTGGAAAACTAGGAAGCTGACTTCCTAAGTCGCCGGGGTGTGGCCGAAAGGGTATGGTCTCTTCACCCGGACGGGTTTCAGGAGATCTGGCGCCGCTGACAGAGGCCGGACGTCGATCTAATGGCGTCACGGCACAACATCAATGTGCCAGCTTCATGGCACGGTTTCACAATCATCGAGCTCTGGCGGCAGACGCCTTAGTTCAGCATTGGTCGCAGTTCCAGCTACCTTATGTGCCACCTCTGGCATTGTTGCCCAGAGTGCTGCGCTAGATCAGGACCGACTGCGGCCGCGCCATCCTCGTCGCTACAGATTGGCCGAGGATGTTGTGGTTCCCGGTTCTGTGGTGCCTCACGGTAGGCTAACCGGGGGCACTACCAGACCAATCAGACTGGCTGTCTCAAGGGCCATTCTTCCATTTGAATTCTACGGCCCTCAACCTGATGGTGTGGCATTGAGTCCTGGAACCTAGTGTCGTCAGGATTACCTCAGGACGTGGTTGCCACCATGAGACAGGCTAGCATACCAACGTCCGCCAAGATTGACCACAGGACGTGGAAGATATTCTTATCTCGGTGCTCGGCGCAGGGTGTTTCTCCCTGGCCGGTTGCATCGTCTATGTTTCCTTCCTTCCTGCAATCTAGGTTGGAAAAAGGGTTGTCGCTCAGTTCCCTTTAGGGACAAGTCTCAGCGCTATCTGTATTTTTTCAGAAACGACTTCCTCAGGTACGCACGTTCCTACGGGGAGTTTGTCGTCTCAGCACTCCGTACAAGCGGCCGTTAGAGCCCTGGGATCTGAACAAGGTTCTAATTGCTCTCCAGATGCCGCCTTTCGAGCCTTTGAAAGAGGTCTCCCTTCCCGCTTTTCTCGGGAAGTGGCCTTCTAGTAACGGTCTCGTCTCTTAGGAGAGTTTCCGAGCTAGCAACGCTCTCATACAAATCTCCCTTCCTGGTCCTTCACCAGGACAGGGTAGTTCTGCGTCCGATTCCGGAATTTCTCCCTAAGGTGGTATCCCACTTTCATATCAATCAGGATATCACCTCACCTTCTTTGTGTCCTCGTCCAGTCCATCAATTTCAGAAGGATTTGCATCTGTTGGTTCTGGTGAGAGCACTCAGGTTCTACTTCCCGCATGGCGCTCCTGCGCCACCCGGATGCACTCTTTACGCCGACCAGCGACAAGGACAAACAGTCGCAAGCTTCTGAATCCACCCTGGCTCGGGGGATCGAGGAACCAATTCTTGAAACCTACAGTTCTACTGGGCTTCTGGTTCTCTCAAGGCTGAAGGCCCATTCTACCAGAGCCGTGGGGGCATCCTGGGCATTACGGCACCAGGCTACGGCTCAGCAGGTGTGTCAGGCACCTACCTGATTGAGTCTGCATACTTTTACCAAGCATTTTCAGGTGCATACCTACGCTTCGGCAGACGCCAGCCTAGGTAGATAAGTCCTTCAGGCGGCGATTGCCCACCTGTAGGAAAGGGCTGTTTGACGGCCCTATCACGAGGTATTCTTTTACCCACCCAGGGACTGCTTTTGGACGTCCCAATTGTCTGGGTCTCCCAATTAGGAGCGAAAAAGAAGAAGGGAATTTTGTTTACTTACCGTAAATTCCTTTTCTTCTAGCTCCAATTGGGAGACCCAGCACCCGCCCTGTTTTCTCGGGGTTTTTCTGTTTTTTTCGGGTACACATGTTGTTCATGTGGTATGGTTCAGTTCTCCGATGTTTCCTCGGATTGAATTGGTCTTTAAACCAGTTATTGGCTTTCCTCCTTCTTGCTTTGGCACTAAAACTGGTGAGCCAGTGATCCCACTGGGGGTGTATAGCCAGAAGGGGAGGGGCCTTACACTTTTAAGTGTAATACTTTGTGTGGCCTCCGGAGGCAATAGCTATACACCCAATTGTCTGGGTCTCCCAATTGGAGCTAGAAGAAAAGGAATTTACGGTAAGTAAACAAAATTCCCTTCTTTTCGGGTGTGTGTGTTTTATTTTACTGTAATTTACAGATTAATCATGGAAGGTGTCTCATAGACGCCTGACATGATTAATCTAGGACTTATTGGCAGCTATGGGCTGCCAATAACTCCTTATTACCCCGATTTGCCAACGCACCAGGGCAAATCGGGAAGAGCCGGGTACAGTCCCAGAACTGTCGCATCTAATGTATGCGGCAATTCTGGGCGGCTGTTGGCTGATATGGGGAGCCCCCCACCCTAACAATAACGTGGAGCTCCCCATCCTGAGAATACCAGCCTTCAGCCGTATGGCTTTATCTGGCTGGTTTTAAAATTGGGGGGGACCGCACGCCAGTTTTTTTTAATTATTTATTTCTAATTTTTTTTTTTTTCAATTCAACAAGCTTTATGGGCTTGTTTGAACTGAAAAATACATGAAACAATTGTTGACAAAACTGCAGCCAAAAACGCACCAAAAAAGCACCTACATTTTTTTGTGACATTTCCAGGCTCTCTCTGACAAGGTGCAGTTTTGGCTGCAGTTTTGGCTGCAGTTTGTGAACACGAAAAAGAAGCAGCGTGCGCATGTAGCAGCTTTGTCGACGCCAAATAAATTCTCAAAGCGCTCCAGAATTATTTATTTTTATCTTTTGGGCCAATATTAATTTACCCTGCAAACATTAATGTTTAATAATTCTTGTACCAGGTGCACTGCATCACTATTTATATGCATTCCTATGGGATTGACATTAAAGGAAGCTGTCACCAGGTTTTTGCTACCTAATCTGAGAGCAGCATGATGTGGGGCAGAGACCCCGATTCCAGTGATGTCACTTACTGAGCTGCTTACTGCAGTTTTGATGAAAGTGTTATCTGCTGCAGATCTAGCAGTTCTCTGCTTGCTGAGCTCTGTATAACTTTGCCCATACCACTGACAGATGGTGACAGATTCCCTTTAAAGCAAATATATGGCCATTTTTTGTAACATACCAGTGATTGGTAGCTCTGTACACTGTGCATAGTCACAAAGCTACCAATCAGTATTGAAGGCATGGTTTGACTACCTGGTAGCAGGCCAAGTAGTGATAATTGTCTGCTAATAAAATGGTTATTTTATACAAACTACAGCAAACAGCCTAGTAAGTGACAAATCACTGGAATTAGTGTTTGCCTCTACATTATGATGCTCTTAGATTAGGTAACAAAACCCTGCTGACAGATACCTTTTTTTTTTTTTTTTTTTTTTGTTAATGCTTCCAGAGGGATGGATAAAGAGCCTGAGTTACGGGACACATAGAAGATTACCAGATTCATATGCTACTACCGAAAGCGGGGGTTTAAAGATCAGCAGGAGACTTACTGGCACTACTATGTTCATTACTATTAGACTAAGTTCGTAGCATTTTCCCAAAATGCATCTTTCACCTCCATAATAATTTCCACTTGTTTCATTTTGGTAGGAGTACTTCCTCCTGGAATGTCAGCTGCAGTGTAAAGCACATGGGAAATAAGTTATTTGCTAATTTCCCCTTGTATCTGCCCCTCATGCACACTGCAAAGCCATGTTCAGGATGCTGTATGGTAGCAAAAGGCTCTTCAATAAACAGCTCTATATAATAGAGCATTTTAAGGCAATCTGGCAGAGATCCTGAGTCCATGGATGTGTCACTTATTAGGTGTGTGTAGTTGTTTCAATAAAATGAGTGTATTATCAGCAGGAGATTATCACTACAGGACTAGGTGTCTTGTGCTATCTAGTCCCGTTGCTCTGTGTAACTCCGTCCCCAGCACTGAATGGCAGATTTCTACCAGTGTAGACAGCTACCATTCAGTGGTGTGGGCGGGGTTATATAGAGCTCACCATTCAGAGCACTGCTGTGACTACAGCAGAAAGCCAAGTGACACATTGCTGGAATCGGGGTCTCTGTCGCTACATTATGCTGCTCACAGGTGGCGTAGCAAAAACCTGGTGACAGATTCACTTTAACTACTACCTATTAGTGTGAAATCGCTATAATACCATTTTATATGCAAATAGGCTCTCCCGAGAGGAAAAGGACTTGAATGAACTCTAGTGCCACCTATTGGAAGGAGTAATCCTAAAAGTCAATATCAACCCTTTTATCAAGCCTTCCATATGACTTAGGATTTATAAGACAAACTAGACTCTCAATTTGTAGACACTGTGTTTAAGTGGTATTGCCCCTCGTCAGTGCAAAGTATGAGATCTAATTTGGCTAGCTGAGAGGCTATTTTATAAGAATTTCTGTTTATTCCCAACAGGCTAAATTTACAGTGACAAAGTGTGAAGAGCCAGGCACAGACAGCTTTATCATAGAGTGTCAAGGAGTGGGCCTTCAGAATAAGAATGTCTGACCATCCTGTAAGAATACCAGCGAAGACTCCTCCGAATATAGCACAGCATGCAGTGACCAAAGCATGACACCAGAGGGCAGTGCATATCAAGTGCTTTATTACTCTTTTTACAGCTTTCCAATCTGATTCTGTCTGAGAAGGAGGCAGGCGGATTATGAGAGCATGAAACTTACTTTGCGTTTAAGGTGTTTTCCACTTCTTTTTCTTTTATTTTAGTGTGCGATGAAAAAAAAACCCAATAACATACTTGCCCATGGATACTCTGCTTCTTCTCCGCACCACAAACTAAGTCTCCTGCTGCCTCCTCTCCTCTTCTAGACTGGTCCGTGCCTAACTGCTGCGGCCAGTTTTGACTGCAGCGATGACACATTGATCATTAATGAGGCCACTGATTTGCTGCAGCAGTTACATGCTGAGTAGGTTAGAGGAGGAGAAGGGGCTAGTAGGGGACCCAACTAGCGAGACCGGGAAGTAACGAGATCCATGAGTGAGTATGTGCGGTTTATTTTTTCATATTACACTCAGACCACACTTTAAAGGGAACCAGTCACCGGATGTTTATAATACTCACATAACGGTCGGTGCGGAGCAGACTGGTCGGATGGGCGTCTCCGTTCTCTGGGTCCCGCGCCTCCACTTTTGGCCATCTTTGGCCTCCTTCTTCTGAAGCTAGTATGGATGACGCGTTCTACGTTATCTACACAAGCCGACATTTAGGTCCCGTGCAGGCGCACTACAATACTTTGATTTGTCCTACTCAGGGCAGATCACAGTGCGCCTGCGCAGGACCTCAATGTTTGCTTGTGTGTATGACGTAGAACACCTCATCCACACTAGCTTCAGAAGAAGGAGGACAAAGATGGCCGCTAGATAAGGTGCGGACTCTGAGAACGGAGACACCCATCCGACCAGTCTGCTCTGCACCGACCGTTAGGTGAGTATTATGAACATCTGGTGACAGGTTCCCTTTAATTTTAAGGGTTATGCCCGTCTTCATAGATGGCTGTTGTTGGCTAGTTCTTGTAAAAGCAAACCATTCTGCATTTTACTACTAACTCTAATTGGCAGCTGTTCTATCTTAACAATCTTTGTTTACAACTCGTTGCTTGTGTATACAAGTGCTTCTTGGTAATATCCATTTATGAAGAAAGGGATAATTCTTTCAAAGATATGGGTGGAACACTCCTTTTTATATTTTACAGCTGTGTGACTGATATGTGCCATGCCTCCAAATAAACTGCGGAAAGAGCGAGACTGAAGTTTCTTTAATTAGCACATTTTGATACTTGGGGCGCTGCGGAGAATAAGGTTTTCAGTCTGAATAAAGCCGCGGTCGAGGACACCCAATGCCTATGGGACTGCTGGAAATATCCGGCAAAGTACTTGGTCTATCTTTGATGCTTTATTGCAAAAGCAAAGCTAAAAATTGGGAATTAATGACGAATTCGTCTTTTATAGCTGCTTCTGCTTTGACTAGACAACATCACCTTGAATCGAAGTAGAGTAGCAATCACTTTTAAAATAACGTATTCCATCTGTAACCAACCTCTGCAAAGCTATAAGAAAACGATCGGCTTGATTAAATGTTCCTGAAAATGAAATACAAAATACATGTAAGTATGCTCAGCATAAATGAGTACACCCTCTTTGAAAGGTAAGATTTTAATCAATATCTCACTGAACAAAAGTACAATTTCCAAAATTTCTCTAGTCGCCCTCCACGACCGCACCACAGGAGGTTAACTCTCCGCCCTAATAGGGACAGGAAACGCCTTTTTGTGATAAGTCGCCCCTCCCCACTTCCAGTGTTGTTTCCTGTCCCTATGAGGCATAAAGAGGTTACCTGCAGTGCTTCCGTGGCCGGTGCTGCCAGAAGATCTCTACCGTCAACCGGGCTGCAGAGGTCCATTGCTGCTCCCATTTTCTTGGGATTCTGGACCCTCCTGCTCCTCCTGTGTCTCGCTGAGGTAAAGCAGAGCCGGCCTGAGCTCTCCAGCACCTCCTCCCCTTCAGCTGCCGTTTGGGCGCATAGGAAGTGGCGTCACTTCCAGCATTGTGTGTTCCTCGGTGGAATACAATCACCATTCCCAGACCACAGCGGCTACATGTTGCACCTCATACCGAGGCCTACACTCCTGATGACCAGAAGGCGGAGTCATCATCCACCTGGTGAATTTGACGCTGAGAACCAGAACTTGTGTATAAGAACCCCCAGCCTGAAGACACCCTCAGGTAATACTATAATGGAGGGTGATCGGTGTGCCCGTTCTGTATCTGTGGAGCCCAGTGCTATCCCCGGTTCAGTGAGTATACTGTAACTTGGGGGTCAGGATGCATGTATAGATGCATTTTTTGTAGACTCTTACATATCATAGAAGGCAGGACAAGAGTTGTTTTTTTTTTTTTTTTTTTTTAGTGCAAAACAATTTATTCAACACACTACAAAAGATGAACATCCAGATGTCATAAAAACATGTTAAAAAAGGGTTGATGACGGACAACCCCCCCCCCCCCCCCATACAGTGAATAGTGATACAGGCTGTAACATGTTGGCTCAAAAAGGTTTGGTAGGATACGGCAAGTTCTAGGGGAGCATACAGAGACTCCTGCGGAGCCCAGTGCTATCCCCGGTTCAGTGAGTATACTGTAACTTGGGGGGGGGGGGTCAGGATGCATGTATAGATGCATTTTTTGTAGACTCTTACATATGTAGGAGTTTTCTCTTCCCTTTGGGGCAGGTTCTTAAGGACTCTTCTCTCTCCCTAGGGAAATGAGACTCCTGCACCCAGAAAGAAGAAAACTTAAAGTTGCAAATGTGCCATGTGCGCCAAGAAGCTCCCACCCTTCCATAATAAGAAACACCAATTCTGCACCGATCATGTGATTAGAGAAGAACAGCCTTCCCTCATTGATTAGATTAAAAATCTGGTGTGTCAGGAGTACAGTCTTCCACGGCATCCCGCTCTGTCTCTCTCCTCAGTAACCCAGACACCAAAAAAGACGAAACTTAATCCTATAGAGGAGTCAGGGCGGCTTTGCACGGTGCGACATCGTGAGGGGGTGCACTCACTTATGTTGAGCACTGTATATGTTATAAAACCTAGCCTTACTGTTCTCAACTGTATATGTGCGCACGGTGCGTTTTTCACTGCGGTTTTGGTGTTAAAACTGCATGCACTTCCTTCCCCAGCAAAGTCTGAGTTTTCATTTTTGCTGTCCGCACAGTGCAGTTTTGTTTTAGGTGCGTTTTTGTTGTGACCACAAAGATGCAACATGTTAATTCTTTCTTTGTTTTTGCCAGCGTTTTTCACCCATGCAATGCTCTGGAAAAAACACAGCTGCATAAAACACGCAAAATTCACCTGTTTTATGCATCTTTTTACCGCAGGTGTGTTTCTGCGTTTTTTAGCAGCCAAAAACACTGCATCTTTGTGGTCACACAAAAACGCAGCCTGCACACAGCCTAATAAGATGGGATATCTGGTATATTTACAGAGATCCTATTCTATATACATTTATCCACAAGGGGGCAGCGGGGTATAAATGGAATAAGTTAAAGAGCTGGTTCACTACTTTGCATTAGTGGCCACATAGGGAAGGCTTTTTTGAAATGTTTTGTTCAGCTAATTCTGCTTATCCCCCAGGCAGTGACACCATCCCCCGGGGTCTAAGATCCGGTGATGTCATGACAACTTCCAGTTGACCTGATGCCATCGAGGCGGGCTTCAGTCTTCCTGAGTGACTGGGCTGTGGGCGGTGTTTCACCGCTCATTACAGACCAGCATGTTACACACTCTCTTAACTGCAGAGCGCCGCAAGCAGGAATGATGCTGGGCTGTGACAAGCGGTGAAACGCCGCCCATAGCCCAGGTACTCAGGAAGACTGGGGCCGGGCTTGGTGATGTTGGGTCAACTGGAAGTTGATGTTACCTCACAGGTCATCAGAGGTCTCGGAACCCCAGAGGTCACTTCATGGGGATGAACGTACCGCGATGGCGCCACTCAGAGACAGAATTGGCAGAACAAAGTATTTAGAAAAAAACCCCTCTTCTATCAATTTTACAGGGATGTGGCCATTACTGCAGAGTAGTGAACCATCTCCTTTGACGTAAAGCGCAGCTACATCACAAAAATGAGTATACCCCTCACATTTTTGTAACGATGACAGTCTTTGGGTTTTATTTTCTTTTTTGGTTTCCCCCCCACATGGTTTTCCAGGGTAAAAAAAATGCTGCACTTTACAGTATCGGCAAAGTTTCTCCCCCATTCATTTTGAATGGGTGAAAAATACTGAAAAAATTGGCATTCTGCAGGTTGTAAAAAAATGCTGTGAAGGTTTAAAGCTGCAACTGCGGCACCCCTGAGTATATCAGGGTACTGCATCCCTAGGGTGCAGGCCTACCCCCGCATGGTATCAGGTTCTTAACAAGCCGGTGTCACTCACATTAGCACAAATCACAATCACACCTCATATCACGTCCTGTCAGACACACCAGTGGGTTGGGTAAGCGGAATAAGGCCACCCACCTAGGGGTCAGGCATACTGGTGGGAGCGAAGGAAGTCAGTTAGAGTTAGAGTTAGTGTTGAGAGGAGGTTGGAGTGAGAGCTCTCGAGGGGTGAGGACCTGGGGAGTAGTAGCTCCCGGGGAGCTAGACCAAGGTTGGGTCGCAGACGGTAGGGCGGGACCAGAGGAGTCGGGGACTGCTGGCAGCGACATTGGAAGGGTGCGACGGACATAGTCTAGGAGGACTGTCGGCATCTGACATCCAAAAGGAACTGACCGGTACCAAGCATGAAGGGATACAGGACCCTAGATCAGGAGCCAGTTCATCGTCCTGACAATTAACCTGGGAGGAAGAGTCTCTGTATGACCTTCCCTAAGAGCTCAGAGATTGAAGGCGACAGCACACCGCGGGGGATAGGGCTTTCCAGTAACGCGGCCCACTAAAATCCCAAGTGCCAGCCATGAAGAGCACAGCTACAAAAAACAGTGAGCGGGGCCCCAACAGCTTCAAGCCGAGCCACACAGAGAACTAACTTGTGCATGGAGGCGGCTCCGGATTACCCAGTGGGAGCGGACACCTGGACGGGATCCCCCCCCCTTCCCCATAGACTGTGATGCACAGAGTCTTTGGTTTATCTATAGTGTGAGCGTCTGCTTTAGGCTATGTACGCACTAGAAAGTGCCTTTTTCTTAAGAAAAATACGGATCCTCTTAAAGAATCCCACACTCGCGGTAAAAAAACGCAGCGAAATCCACATGCGGTTTTACCCCGGTTTGCCGCAGGTTGGTCCCTGTCGATTTTTACCATTTATCTATGGCAAAAACAGCAAGTACCTGCGGAAAAGAAGTGACATGCTCATTAATTCTGCAGCGGTAAATCCACAGGTATAAAAAAAAAACAAAAACCGCAATGTGCGCACAGCATTTATTAAAACCCATAGGATTTGCTGGGGAATGACTGCAGCAATGTTAGACACACAGTTTCTGCAGCAATTCCGCGGTAAATCCGCAGCATGCGCACAAGGCCTTATCCTCACCCTGCACCACGACTACCTGCAGTGAGTACCCTGGTTCCCCTGCGCTCCCAAACATCTCACCAACGACCCCAGAGGCCGGGCCTTCCCTACCTGCGGAGGGACTGACACCTTGCTTCTTCCCACCATCTGCCCCGGGACTCCTTCCAGCAGCGGCGGTACTCCCATTACCGCAACCTGCAGGTGGCGTCACAAACTTCTCCCTGGTAAATAATCCCCTTTCAAGGATCTGAGTGTCGGCCGAGCCCAGGTCCGGATTCCTCGAGCCACGACCATCCTGGATCCGAGCACCTCGGTATGCGCCGGGGCGGCACACCTCTAACCGTTTCTGGCATCACGAACAGGATAAGGACTGGACCATTAAACCGGGTGACGTGCGCCTTTCAGAGCTGTTCAAAACTGCGCTGTGGCTGTCCGTTTGAATTGCCGCCACACAACGAAAACATAAGCAGCATGAGATTTCAGAAATCTGTTATGTTACTGGTACAATAATTCTGTGCAATTTTTTGTTTATGCGTCATCCTGCAGAAAAAAAAGTGTGAATAAGCGTTAGTAGAACAGCAAGTGAGGATTACTAAAAGCCTTTGTAATTAATGAAGAAAGATTTAAACAAGTTTGGTGGTTTCAGGCAATCTGCAACAACATTTGTGCAGCCCCCAAAGATTGGGTCACAAAATGGTTGATTTATCAGAAAGACACCATAAAAACCCAAAACGGCCACATCCTGGAGAAAGTAGATCGCCATCACTAGACATTTTCTCATTACTTTTTCTCCCATACAGTACAGTAAGTGTGTATGTGCCTCCACCGTGTCACCCAGAAGTGGAACGCCCAATGATCAGACATTTATGGAATATACTGTGCTATTAGTATGCCCAGCTCGGAAGGGAAATCATGTGTAAGTTTAATTGCCACATCTGTGAGATGTGGCCCTCAAATAAGAAACGTTTTTGTGCTTTTGATTTAGAAGGTTCTGGGGCTAAATCGGGTGCCGGATGAAAAGTATATACCGTATTTTTCTCTGACGCCTCATTGGGGGACACAGGACCATGGGTGTTATGCTGCTTATCCATAGGAGGACACTAAGTAGATGCAAAGATGTTAGCTCCTCCCCTGCAGTATACACCCCCTGGCCCAGCCAGGCTACTTCAGTTTTTACCTTAGTGTCTATAGGAGGCACATCTCTGCAGACTACTGCAGCAAGAATTTTTTGTTTTTAGAGGGCGACGGTTCCTTCGGGGACAGATTTCCCCAAACCATCAACAGGCGGGAACGCGGAGTGTTGCCTCCCCGTACCACCTCCTGCGACGCTGGATCCTGGGCTGTTACTCACTGGACGACAGGTCTCATAGCACTGATTTTCCAGAGCAGATGAAAACTTCCTCACTCCCTCTGGCAGGGTCTGAGTTGATACACATTCTGTGACAGGGCACAGCAGGCGTCAGAGTCTGCACACTGGCTCCCTGACAGGAAATTGGAGCAAAGGTCACACTGACTGGATGCACATGGGTTGTGATTGCAGACTCCTGCATAGCATTCCACCTGTGGCGGGGGGAGGGGAGAGCTCCCAGGACTCAGTGCAGCCGCAGCTGTGGTAGACTTATAGAGGTTTTTCTGTCCACCATTGTTGTGCAGGGCTGGAGGAGGGAAGGGGAGTCCCTTCCCACCATTTTTTGTTTTTTTATTATGTTTTCTCATGCCTTCTTGTCAGAGCTAAGCCCCGTCCCCTCCAACACTCGATAAGCCACGCCCCCCCACACAGGATCTGCAGAGCATTGCTCCCTCTTGTTGTGATCAGAGCCTGTGGGCGTGTCTCAGAGCTGGCTTCCTCCTTCCCACAGGAACTGTGACACAGGAGGGAGGGAGGAGGGGGGGTGGGAAGGGCTATCAGTGTTTTGGGTGAGTTATAGCCTCACTTGCATATTAGCTATGCAGAGCATTGCTCCCGCATTACAATCAGTTTGTGGCTCATCAGCCAGTGGCTGCAGTCACATGTTTTAAGCCCTGCACAACTATAGCAACAACTAAAAGATGCTGAGCTACTAGGGGATGATAGCACCTCTTTCTTCTGTGAGTCCGGTGCCCCTGTAGCTTACCACCCCCGCCACCACCGCAGCAACCGCTGCCAGCCCAGCGCCTACAGCTCCCGGTCCCCCGGAATGGGCACAGTTCCCAGAACCTGGTGCTGGCTATGCAATATCGTCCTCACTCCCCTCAGGGCCCCTGGACAGAACGCAGCCTGATGACACCTCTATAGAGGGTTTCGGTATCCGTAAACTCATGGAGTCCCGGTACCTCTTTGGCTTAGCTGTCTCTGAGGGCTGGGCCGATCCGGCCTCGGTGGACCCTCACCCGGCTTCCGCCTGCCTGAAGGACCACTCCTGTCTTTTACTTGATGGATCCTCCTTCAAGGACCTGACACACAGACAAGTGGAGCAGCTGGATCGCTCTGCCTCGAGGCCGCGGGTCCCTCTCCCCTTCCGTGTGGGTCGCACAGGCACCAGGACTACCAGTTTCCCTCAGACCCTCACAGATGTAACAGTTCACATTGCTGCGGCGGCAGAGTACCTCATGCAGGCTTCCCTCGGAGCTGCTACCTGCGCAGTTATTGCCGCCTCAAATACCATAGCCATCCTTAAGGCCCTCTGGTTCCGATAATGGAGAGCGGACTCGGTCTCTAAGAAGCCTCTCACAGTACTCCTTTCCAGACCGATGGTTTGCCGATCATCTGGACAGGCTCTTTTTTTTTTTGTCTGACGCAACGGGAGGAAAAGAGTACCTCCCTACCCCAACTCTAGCCCAGGATGTTTTTTACTAGACACGCAGGGCCTGACCTTCTCAGCCCTCCTTGAGTCCACCTCGTCCTGGCAGTCTAGACAAAGACCGAGGAGTCTCGTCCTCCTCCATCTGGGCCGCCGCCTCAGACCACAAATGGGTGTGATACCTTGTGTCTTCCGGTTACCACATTGAATTCTGGACCCGATCCCCTGGTCAGTCTTTTCTCTCAAACCCCCCCCAAAGGCTCCAAAACACCACGAGGCCTTCTCCTCAGCAATCCACTCCCTCCAAACGGCGGGGGTGATGGTACCTGTTCCGGACGGCGAGAGGTTCAAGGCCTTCTATTCCAACCTCTCGTGGTCCTCAAAAAAGGACGGGTCAGTTCGTCCCATCCTGGACCTCTAACACCTGAGCAAACATGTGCACGTAAGGAGATTCAGAATGGACTTCCTAGGGTCCATTATTACCTTTTATGGTCGAAGGAGAATTCCTTGCCTCCCTAGCTATCAGGGATGCGTACCTGCACATACCCATCGCTCCAGCTCACCAAAAGTTCCTCCGCTTCGCGGTTCAGGACTTTTTTTTTTTTTTTTTTTCATTTGTGGCCCTACCCTCGGCTCTGCCACAGCACCAAGGGTCTTACCGAAGGTCATGGCGGCCGCCATGAGTGCCCTTCACGCAAGGAGAGTGGCTGTTCTGCCTTGCTTGGATGACCTCATCAAGGGCTCAACCAGCGTGCAGATCTCTGTGGGCACCCTATCCCGCTTAGGGCGGCTTCTGACTCCAGTCAAATCATCCCCGGTCCCGTCAAAATCCGTCACCTCCTTGGCCATGTCCCTGGACACTCTTTGGGGCTTGATATTTTCCCCTCAAGACAAGGCGACTGCTCTACAACAAGCGGTACACTGCCCTCTACGTACTCCTCTCGCTCCATACGATTCAGTATGAGAGTGCTAGGTAGGATAGCGGCGGCTATAGAGGCAGTGCTGCTCGCTTAGCCACACCACCGCCCACTGCAGCTTGCATTTCTAGCTGCCTGGGACAAGAGCCCCTTTTTCCTTGGACAAACTTTTCACCTGACACCTTCAGTCAGGTATGCGCTTTACTGGTGGCTTCAGTCCTCTTCCATATCGAGAAGGAGTTTCTCTCCCCCAAGTGGACTGGCTACTCCTGACCACGGACGTCAGCCTCTTAGTCTGGGGAGCAGCGTACTGGCTCCACACTGCTTCGGGACGTTGGACACCCCAGGAGTATTCCCTTCCCAGAAATCATCCTGAAAATCAGCGCGATCTCCTCGCGCTCAGGTCATTCCCCCCTTCTGCTAGCAGGTCGTTTGATTCGGGTCCAATTGGAAAATGCAACAGCTGTGGCATAGGTCAATCGGCAGGGAGGTACCAGCAGCAAGACAGCTTATCTTGAGGTCCTCAGGATCCTCACCTGGGCCGAATCGATGGGGGTCTGTGTTTTCAGCGTTACACATACCGGGAGTAGAGAACCGGGCGGCGGACCTTCTAAGTCGCCAAGGACTGGCTGCCGGAGAGTGGTTTCTCCACCCAGAAGTGTTCCCACACATCTGCACTCACTGGAGTACACCAGACGTGGATCTAATGGCCTCAAGGTTGAACGCAAAGGTACCCGTGTTCTTAGCCAGGTCACGTGATCCACAGTCCATTGGCGCGGATGCTCTAGTCTCCTGAAGTCGTTTCCGTCCAACTTACATGTTTTTCGCCTCTGCCCCTGCTGCCGCGAGTAATCAGGAAGATCAAGGCAGAAGGAGTCCCGGTGATACTAATAGCACCGGACTAGCACAGGTGCGCCTGGTATGCTGAATTGGTACAATTGCTCATGGCGCCTCGTAAGCATCCCAGACATGCTGACCAAGGGCCCATTTCGCATCAGAACTCCAGAGCCCTGAAGCTGACGGCCTGTCCATTGAGACCTGGACTTTAACAAAAGTGAGATTCTCTCCTGCGGTCATCTCCACCATGTACAGTGCCCGAAAGCCGGCCTTCATCCCGTTTTTACCACCATACGTGAAAAACTTTCCTTTCCCAGTGCAGGGAATCTAATGTCCAACCTATGCCTCTGGCGATCCCCAGAATTCTTGATGATTTTTTTTTTTTTTTTTGCAGTCAGGTTGCAAAAGGGGTTGGCCCTCAGCTCCCTTAAGGAGCAGGTTTCATCTCTCTCGATATTCCATCAATACCGCCTATCTTGCAATCCGCAAGTCAAGACTGTCCTCAAGGGTGTTTCCCATCTAGTTCCCCCGTATAAACGGTCGCTGGACCCATGGGACCTCAATCTCGTTTTGGACGGTATCCAGAGGTCCCCTTTTGAACCGCTTAAGGGATCTTCTCTTGCTCTTCTCTCCTGGAAGGTAACATTCTTAGTGGCGATGATGTCCATCAGACACGTTTCGGAACTGGCAGCACTCTCTTGCCGCGAACCCTTTCTGATCTTTCATCAGGACAAGGTGGTTCTACGCCCCCTTCTGGATTTTTTTCCGAAGGTTACTTCCCTGTTTCATATGAACGAGGACATTGTTCTGCCTTCCTTTTGTCCACACCCAGTCGTTGGGGAGGAAAGGGTTCTATATTCGCTAGACCTTGTGAGGGCTCTCAAATATTACGTACCTATGACAGCCCCTTTAGGAACATGAACTCCTTGCTCGTCATTCTTGAAAGGCCTAAGAAAGGAGAGGCAGCTTCATAGGCAACGCTGGCTCGCTGGATTCGCTCTGTGATCCAGGAGGTCTACCGCTTGCAACTCAAGCCCATTCCTAGTAGCCTGCGGACTGATTCCACGCGAGCAGTTGGTGCCTCTTGGGCCATTAGGCATGAAGCTTCAGTGGAACAGAGGTGTAAGGCTGCGAACGGATCTTGCCTACATACTGTTTCAAAGCATTACCGAGTCCATACCCAGGCTTCAGCTGAGGCGAACCTAGGTAGGAAAATTCTGCAAACGATAGGTACTTCACTATCTCAGTAGGCGCTCCTGGCTATCTGGGACTGGTTCCTAGTCCTTGGGTTGCGTTGTTTATTGTTTACCCACCCATGGACTGCTTTAGGACATCCATGGTCCTGTGTCCCCCAATGAGGCGTCAGAGAGAAACGGATTTTTGTGTACTCACCGTTAAATCGTTTTCTCTTAGCCATAATTGGGGGACACAGCACCCTCCCTTTTGCCCTGTTGAGCCTTAGCTTTTTTCTGTCTCAGTACTTTTTTGTTATGAGTATTCACTCACGTTTTTTGTTACTTGTTCTCCTACTGCTTGTGTACTAAAACTGAAGTAGCCTGGCTGGGCCAGGGAGTGTATACTGAAGGGGAGGAGCTAACATATTTGCATCTACTTAGTGTCCTCCTATGGATAAGCAGCATAACACCCATGGTCCTGTGTCCCCCAATGATGGCTAAGAGAAAACGATTTTACGGTGAGTACACAAAAATCCGTTTTTTGTTTTATAAGAAGCACCCCAAATTTAGAGATCAAAAAAGTTAAAAAAAAAATTGGGTCTGTCTTATACTTCGGTGTTGTCTTACCGGAGGGGGGCAGCAGCGCTGGGTAAGTGGTGGCAGTGGAAGCTGTGTTGGTTATGTGGTGGAGCAGGCCGGTGCGGCGATTGTCCCAGTCTGGCTGCGGTTCGGGCTTCAAAGAAAGGCGTCTGGACCGGCGCATGTGCAGATGGAGTTCTCAGCCACGAGCTCCATCTGCGCACGCGCCGACTTACGGCGCTATCATTTGAAGCCGGGATCGCGGACAGACTGGGACACCCGCCGCACAGCCACCTGGCTGCACAGAGTGGCAGCCAGCAGGCCGCCCGTCCACCTGCACAGAGAGGCAGCCGTCTACCGGGACAGAGAGGTACCCGGCCGCCCACACGCACGCATGGACAGGCATTCCGCTGGCCGCCCGCACAAAGAACCGCACAGACAGCCCCCTGCCCATTGACCTCCCGGTAAGCTATATCCATATTTTAAGATGCACCATTCATTTTCCTCCCAAATTTTTGTGACGAAAAGAGCGTCTTATAATCCAAAAAATATGGTAGCTATAGAGCAGCTAGGCATATAGGCAGAAGTGTAACTACACTAGCTGCAGGGGTTACAGCCAGCCCTGGAGCCTCGATCAGTCTAAAAGACCCTTTGGCCTATAGAAAAGGCCAATGCTAATAGACTTGCAATAATTGGGGGCCTCGTTGGAGCTTTCGCTTTGGGGCCCAGGGGCTTCAAGTTACGCCACTAAAGATAGGTAAGGTGCGTATATGATGTGAATGTAGCATGTTGCTGGGTGCGGCCATGAGATGGCAGCCAAGACCCGATACCTGCGCTTCATGTATCAGGCTGATGATCCCCGCTTGTGTGAGCTGTGGGATTAAAAGATTACTACAGTGCTAAAGCCAGTGTCCTAAGTTTTCCCTCTGCTCTCACTGCTTCTGGTTGCAAATGAATCTTCTGTTATGCATGAATTCTACAAGGGTACTGGAGAGCAGTGTCCTTTCCATCACCCTGGTTAAAAGGTGAAATGTGCTACCCTCATCTAGTATCAGTCCTGGAAATAGGGCTTGTTGGGACATCCAGCACTCAGGCCAAATGCCTTGGGTTTCTTTCCCCAGGTACATGCTTGGGTATTGTGATGGTGCACAGATGACTTTCTCTATTCTATAAGGATTTTTTTTAGGAGTCCTATCTGTCAGATCCCATTAAACTGGATTGCTGGCCCAAGACTAAACTGGTTCTACTTTACACTTGTGTAGAATATATTTTTTACATGTAAAACTATTAAAAGTAAAGACTTGCATAGTCATCATTAGTCTCTGAAAACACTTGCAGACTAAAGCTTTACTAGGGACTGATTAATTATTTGCAATTTCTTGAGTTACTTTTTTTCCCATCTTGGATTCTTTACAATAGCATATTTTTTATTGAATTTGGTGCAAAATCAAAAGTGTTCTTTTTATATTTAACGTGACTTTTTTATAACAAAAAGTCATAAAATCCTTTTATTAAGTTGTACAATTGTTTAAAAACTTGCCAAATTGAAAACGCCACCAAAAGCGGGATTGGAGTAAGATGCTTGTTTGTTGCATTTCAGATAAGCAAAGTTGTCGGAAAAATAAAAAATTGAAGACAACTTTAAAAAGTGGAACAAAATGTATAGAGAATAAGACTCAAAACTAAAGCGGCTAAAAAAAACCCAGTAAATTACTTAAGAAAATTGGAGAAACCGCAATGAATAATTGTGCCATACTGTGAAGATAGATATATAAGGAGTCCAACTCACCCGCAAAAGGAACTGCAACACTCCGGAGCAAGGACACACACTGTTCAGACATAGTAGATCGCAAACAAGGCAACATTTTAGCTCTATGGTGTGTAGAAAAATGTATTTCATAGAAAATCAAAGGGTCAAAATTCAGATCTCAAATGTCATTTACAAAAATCCATAAACATGTAGATCTACACATTTCAGATGAGAACCATCCTTAATTATGAGCTGGAATTTTGCCTCCTATAGTGTAAAGATACTAATATGTTTTAAAGGTATCACTATAGCTAGATTATTGCCACCAAACCCTAATTCCAGATGTGTATCACTTGCTAGTCTGTTTAGTGTAGTTTTTGCAAAATCACTACTTTCCCTGCGGCTACGTAGTTCATCCCTGCACCCACCACTGATTGGCAGCTTTCTGCCTGTGCAGAGTGCTCGTACATAAACCTGCCAATCTATTGTGTGGTCAGGGTTTTACAGAGCTCTGCATTCAGAAAACTGATAGCTCACTAGATAAAACCATTTTTAATCAAAGCTGCATGAGGCCTGAAACACACTTCCGCAAAAAAACCGTGCGTGTGACACGGTCCGTTTTTCGGGTCCGTCTTCCGGTTTTTTGGGGCGTTTCTCCGGTACGTATGGCATCCGTGTGGCGTATGCGAGCCGTGTGTACGTGTAAAATGTCCGTGTTTGTGTGTAAAATAACGTGTATGTGTACGTGGAATGTCCGTTTATATGTTGCACAATGTCGTTGATACATGTCGCTGACAGCAGACAGAGTTGCGCGATGAGAATGAACTCGGGTGAACTTCACCTGACTTCATTGTCATGCCGCGGCTCTGTCTGTGTGCCGCGTACTGATTAGCGGTCACCTGTGAAGGATTCACCAGTGACCGCTAATCCCCCGAGTGACTGAAGTGAGCAGCCCTCTCTCATACTTACCGCTCCCCGATCACCAGCGCGGCGAGGAACAGCTGTGCAGAGAATACGCGGCAACAATTACTTTGAATATGCCGGCCGCTCATTAATCAATCTCGTATTCCCTGCTTTCCCCACCCACAGATGCCTGTGATTGGTTGCAGTCAGACACGCCCCCCACGCTGAGTGACATCTGTCTCACTGCACCCAATCACAGCAGTCGGTGGGCGTGTCTATACTGTGCAGTAAAATAAATAAATAATTAAAAAAACGGCGTGCGGTCCCCCCCATTTTAATACCAGCCCGATAAAGCCATACGGCTGAAGGCTGGTATTCTCAGGATGGGGAGCTCCACGTTATAGGGAGCCCCCCAGCCTAACAATATCAGTCAGCAGCCGCCCAGAATTGCCGCATACATTATATGCGACAGTTCCTGGGACTATACCCGGCTCTTCCCGATTTGCCCTGGTGCGTTGGCAAATCTGGGTAATAAGGAGTTTTTGGCAGCCCATAGCTGCCAATAAGTCCTAGATTAATCATGTCAGGCGTCTCCCCGAGATACCTTCCATGATTAATCTGTAAGTGACAGTAAATAAACACACACACACACGAAAAAATCCTTTATTAGAAATAAAAAACACAAACATATACCCTGGTTCACCACTTTAATAAGCCCGAAAAAGCCCTCCATGTCCGGCGTCATCCAGGATGGTCCAGCGTCGCATCCAGCTCTGCTGCATGGAGGTGACCGGAGCTGCAGAAGAGACCGCCGCTCCTGTCACCTCCACGCAGCTAATGAAGGTAATAGCGCGATCAGCTGAGCTGTCACTGAGGTTACTCGCGGCCAATACTGAATACAGCTGATCGCGCTATTGCCTTCATTAGCTGCGTGGAGGTGACAGGAGCGGCGGTCTCTTCTGCAGCTCCGGTCACCTCCATGCAGCAGAGCTGGATGCGACGCTGGAGCATCCTGGAGTACGCTGGACATGGAGGGCTTTTTCGGGCTTATTAAAGTGGTGAACCAGGGTATATGTTTGTGTTTTTTATTTCTAATAAAGGATTTTATTGGGTGTGTGTGTGTTTATTTACTGTCACTTACAGATTAATCATGGAAGGTATCTCGGGGAGACGCCTGACATGATTAATCTAGGACTTATTGGCAGCTATGGGCTGCCAAAAACTCTTTATTACCCCGATTTGCCAACGCACCAGGGCAAATCGGGAAGAGCCGGGTACAGTCCCAGAACTGTCGCATATAATGTATGCGGCAATTCTGGGCAGCTGCTGACTGATATTGTTAGGCTGGGGGGCTCCCCATAACGTGGGGCTCCCCATCCTGAGAATACCAGCCTTCAGCCGTATGGCTTTATCTGGCTGGTATTAAAATGGGGGGGGGGGGGGAACCACACGCCGTTTTTTTAATTTATTTATTTATTTTACTGCACAGTATAGACACGCCCACCGGCTGCTGTGATTGGGTGCAGTGAGACAGCTGTCACTCAGCGTGGGGGGCGTGTCTGACTGCAGCCAATCACAGGCGTCTGTGCGTGGGGAAAGCAGGGAATACGAGATTGATTAATGAGCGGCCGGCATATTCAAAGTAATTGTTGCCGCGCATTCTCTGCACAGCTGTTCCTCGCCGCGCTGGTGATCGGGGAGCGGTATGAGCCGGGGGAAGAAAAAAAACGAGCGCCAATGTAAGTATGACTGAGAACAGCAGAAAAAAAGGTAAGTATACTGAATTTAATTTAAAAAAAAAAAACAAAAATTAAGATCACTAGTGTAAAAACGCACACGCACGAAACGTGCTGAACACGGACTTACTCCGTGTGCGGTACGTGCAGGCACGGACCCATAGACTAAAGCGGGTCCGTGCCTGCGTGCTGCCGGCCAAAAACTGACATGTTGTCCGTGTAGAAAAGCGCACACACGTACTTACCTCACGGACACACGTTCCGTGCGATTTTACGTGTGTGTGCCATCTACCATAGAACAACATGGGTCTCCGTGTGTACGTGTCTCCGGTACGTGCAAATACGTACAGCACACGTACAAATTAAACGGATGTGTGTTGCGGGTCTAAAGCAGCAACATGCCCCATTGCAGGAATCGGGGTCTCTGTCCCTACATTGTGCTACCCTTAGATGGGGTAGTAAATCTTATAGCAGATTCCCTAAAAAAGATACATCAGGTATTAGGGCTGAAGAATAGTGATGAGCGGGCACTACCATGCTCAGTACTCGTAACTAGTGATGAGTGAGCTCTACCATGCTTGTGTGCTCTGTATTCGTAACAAGTGATGAGCGGGCACTACCATGCTTGGGTGCTCTGTACTCGTAACAAGTGATGAGCTAGCACTACCATGCTCGGGTGCTCAGTACTTGTAACTAGTGATGAGCAGACACTACCATGCTTGGGTTCTCAGTATGCGTAAGAAGTGATGAATGAACACTACCATGCTCGGGTGCTTGGTACTCATAACCTGTGATGAGCGGACAGTACTGTGCGCGGTACTCGTAACTAGTGATGAGCGAGCTCTACCATATTCGTGCTCTTTACTCGTAACTAGAGTTGAGCAAGTACCTAACTCTTCATACTTGCAATACTCATAGCGAATGCTGTCTACTACTCACGTATTTGTTACAAATAGCGTGTGCAGTGCAAATCAATGGGGAAAAACTCGCAATGTAATGAGTAACCCAAATTCCGTACTATTCACTACACGCACGACTAGTACGGCATACGTTTACTCATTACTTTTCGAGTTTTTCCCCATTGACTTGCATTGCACATGGTATTTGGAATGAATACACAAGTAGTAGGCAGTACTCGTTATAAGTATAGTGAGTACGACTAGTTAGGTACTCGCTGAACTCTACTCGTAACTAGCGATGAGCGAGCACTACCATGCTCAGTACTTAAAACTACTGTAGCAGGTTTTACGTTTGGACAGGCTCAACTCGCTTACAAAGTGTAATGGAAGTTTCCCATTGAATTCAATTATGCTCGATAATCGAGTCAAGCCCATCCGAACGTCCAACCTGCTCGTTTTGAGTACCGAGCATGGTAGTGCTCGCTCATCACTGCTGAAGAATCATGAACTTCTTCCGGGTGACAGATTTCTAATTTTGGGGGGGCTGTATAAAGAAATGTAAAGTGTTATTACACTTCAGATGTTTTTCAAGCACTCTGCACTGAATATCCTTCTCATCGTGGTACCACAAAGTACAAGAGAGTTTACAAAATAGAAGAGATCTGTGTGGACTTTAGGGCATAATTTGTCCATATTAATCTGTGCAGATTGACTTCCACAATTTTGAAAATTTCCACTGGATGTTTAAAGAGGTGGATCACTACTTATTTTTCCAAGCCAAAATTATATGATGTTGGGAAACAAAGCTTCTTTCAAATACCTTGTGTTGCCAATAGTGCCTGTGAGGGGCGCTATTGAAGTCTGCTCATCCCCTTCTTGTGCGCTGTCTCCCCCTCCCCCCGACTCTGTGACCTCTGATGTCCAGTGATGTCACATCAACTTCCAGTTGACCTGACATCACCGTGGTTGGCCCCAGTCTTCCTGAGTGACTGAAATAGAGAAGGAAGCTCAGCGTCACCGATTGATAGGTGCTCTGGAGTAAAATATTCTGAAAAAGTAGGAATAACTCATATAGACAGGAAAGGTAAGTATGTACAGGGGTATATCTGGACCACTCTAGTGCAATGGACTGTATGTGATATATCACCGGAGGAACCGGATATCTGTAAAGTCGTGGCATTATACCGCTGATGGACGTGGAGTCTGTCTGTGTAATCCTGCATTGCAGGACTAGAGTGGTCCAGATATACCCCTGTACATACTTACCTTTCCTGTCTATAAGGACAACATACCCAGCAATATAACTATCAGGATTTATCCAGTTTCTTCTGCTGATGTATTGGATTATGTAGTACATTTTCGATACCAGAGGCAATGATCCCAGAATGCACCTATGCATACGGTACTATACCACCTTTATTGATACAGCAAGAGACATACTTGGTGACAAACCGATTATAACCTACACTTGAGTGATCTTATAATTGATACACGAGCTCTGATAAAGTCCAGTCTGACAAAGGCCTATTGGCAGAAACGTCACCTTGTTGTGGACAACATCATATATCGTTTATTGCAAATAATTCTTTGATCAATAAAATGAATTTTGCATGTAAAATTCTTAACTGTCCTTTTTTTGTGGGGGTAAATAGTGTGCTGGAGTTATTCCTACTTTTCCTGAGTGACTGAACTGTGTGTGGAGTTTCACCGCTCATCACAGCCCAGCGTCTCCCTGCTCTATCCTTCGCTGCAGAGCGCCACAAGCAGGAGCGATGCTGGGCTGTAATGAGCGGTGAAACTCCGCCCACAGCTCAGTCACTCAGGAAGACTGGGGCCGGCTGCGGTGATGTCAGGTCAACTGGAGGTTGATGTGACATCACTGGACATCAGAAGTCATGGAGTCCGGGGGGGTCATGAGAGGGGGATGAGCGGACCAGAATTACGCCGCTCACATGCACTATTGCCAACACAAGGTATTTGAGAGAAGCCTTGTTTCTCAACATTATATCGATGTGGCTTGGAAAAATAAGTAGTGAACCCTTTGTTTAAAGGCATCAAAATAGCACCGTGTGAAGAAAGGGAGTAGAGTACTGTACAGCAGAGGCAATGAGACAGGAATGAAAATTCAAAATAGAAAGCTAGAATTTGAACTACGGATTACAAACTGTGACACTTGTGAATTTGTTGCCTTGATGTTCCTTTTAAAGGCATGATGTCATAGAAACAGTAATAAAAAATCATCAGCTTGGGTAACAAGTTCATTGTAATAAACTCTAAACCTAAATTAGCTCTTTTTAATATGACGTGTGATATATATATTATATGTGCTGGAAAAGTTGACGAGCTCAGACATATATAAGAGAAAGTCGTGGCCGTGTCATGAATCGCCTCTGTTCTCCACGTCAATGATACATTCTCTAGAGACTATCACCTGTATGTCATCTGCATGACTGGGACCTCGCACCCACACACTCAAGCTGTGCACACCCTGCGTGTAACCATCTTTCTGCTTCATAAATATTTTTTCTGGAGTTCTTATTGCGCTGACACCCTTGTGATATTTTTTATCGGTTTGTTATTTGATGACTATGACTGCGGAGAGGCACATGATATGTGTTTGTGGTCTATTGCTGAAGTAGAAAACAGCCTGAGAATGGCAGGGACTGCTTATGCCAAATGCAGGTCCAGGGCGTTTTACTTACATTCTGTACACATTTTATTGGGCCCTGCAGAAATATCTATAGTCGCTGTGAAAGTCATCTCAATTAGATATAAGGAATGGATTTTCAATACCAGGAATTTTAGCAATAAGTTTGCAATGTGTGAACATATCTTTATACTTATGAAACAACTTTTTGATGTTTACTTGATCACTAATCCTTAGTTGTAGAGAAGCCGGTAAACACTTGTCCTTGGATTTCTACAAGACTACATAAATCTGATTTACCCCTTAAGGCCTCTTCACACATCCGTGTCTCCGGTACGTGTAATGTCCGTTTTCACGTACCAGACACATGGACACTCTTAGGCCCATTATAATCAATGGGTCTGCACACACGTCCGTGTTTTCACAAGGACCACGTCTGTGTGTTCCACACAGCAACATGTCCGTTTTCTGCCTGCAGCAGCGGTGTCATACGGACTGCACACTGATGTGAGCCATGTGACATGTACCAGAGAAAACACAGGTGACATAAAAATAAAGAATTTTTATACTTATCTGTCTTCAGTGCTGCTGTCTCTGCCTCTGTTGTTGCTTCTTGGCCCGCTCATTATGCTCATTGCATATTCACTGCACTCACCACGGACCTGTAAGTAACAGCAGCGCTGGGGACAGGAAAGTGTACCAGCTCATGTTGTCCCTGTGATATCCGGATGGCACGCAGATGACACAGGGACAGCACACACATAAGCACCTTCACCACAGACCGTGAAACATGGGTGTGGTTTATGCGGACATGTAAAGGAGGCCTAAAGGTTATCCCATGAATGACAGAGTGATCAGAGTGTCTCATACCGACCACTAAACAGGTACCCCACCCTTCTTTCTCCTCACTGAGATTGGTATTGGATGAAGTGTCATGGTTGTGACTATTACTACTTCATTCATAGTCTTTGGGACTAATAGATATAGCCTTAGGTCCTGTGTGCATGCTGCATTTTTTATGTTTTTCAGCCAGAGGGTGCGTTTTTTGCTGAAGAAATAAAACTGCAGCATGCGCACATAGCTTAAGGCTCTCTTTACATGTCTGTATGTCCGGTATGCAGAATCGGACTAGCTACCGGAGAAACCGCCAGTAATACCAGTCCTGGCTGCGGTTACCTGGATTGAACTCCGGAGCTCTCAGTTGAGCTCCGGAGTGCAGCCTGGCCTGAACTCGGGTTTGCAGGACTGAACCACAAGCGCTGACTAATTCCCTGGCGATTGCGGTTCATGTCACACAGGCCGGGCTGAACTCCGGAGCTCAGGTGAGTGCTCCGGAGTTCAATCCAGTTAACTGCAGCCAGAACTGATATTACTGGCAATTCCTCCGGTAGCAAGTCTGACACTGCCGGTATATGTGGTGTAAGTTGTCACAAGTACCTTAAACACGCTCACAATCATACTAATTTAATCAGTGGTGATCTTCACGCCTCTGTGTTTTCACATGGACCATGTTTCCGTGTGAACCACCTGCTTGTCTGTGTGATCCACAAAGAGACATGTCCATTTTTTTCCTGCAGCACTGCTAAAATACGGATAGCACGTGGATGGCATCCTTGTGATATCCATGTGACATGTATCAGAAAAAAATGTTCTGAAATTTTTTTTTATGTGTAAAAGATGTACAAAGATAGATACACGCTAGATAGGTTATACAGCTATTTTAGCCGAATTATTAAATAAAGGAAAACAAATTATGTGGGACGCTCCCTATTTTTCATAACCAGGACAGGTAAAGCCGCAGCTGAGGGCTGCAACCCTCCACTGTTAACTTTACCTTGTCTTGTTATGAAAAATACAGAGGATCTCACACTGTTTTTCTAATTATTTAAATAAATAACTTTAAAAAACAGCATGGTGTTCCCCCCCATTTTTCATAACCAACCAAGGAACAGCAGCCAGCTGATGGTTACAGCCTATAGTCGCAGCTTTATATTTGCTGCTTATGAAAAATAGGGGTCTCCACATAATTTTTTTTTCCTTTCAATTAATTAATTTATTTATTTAGATAAGTAGCTGTACAAGCTATTTTTGTCCGGTACCTGTCACACAGATGTCAGAGGGAAGGTACACAGGAACGGCACACAGAGAGCACGCGGATGGCTACACAAATGGAGAAAATAGAATGTGAAACACGTGCGTCTTTTAAACGGACATGTGAAGGAGGCCTAAGGACTCGTGCACATCACAGATTTTCTCATTACTATGATATTCTGTTGGGCTGTGCACATATCCGATTTTGTCAGATCAAAATTGGCAATGCAAGTCTATGGGTCTGTGGAAAAAATTGGACCACTCTCGGATGACTGACAGAATGGAGAAGGAGGAGAACGTCCAAGAAAAACAGACTCTGAACAAACTCTGAAATCTGAACAGAATAGGCGTACCATTTTACTTGGATGTAGTGAAAACTATCCTGTAAACCTACCCTGACGCCCCTTTCACTAATCCTTTTTTTGGTTTGCATACGTGAAAGCAGTCCATATTTTTTTTTAACCTATTTTTAGTCCTTGTCTCAGTTTTTACAAGCCTTGCATCCGATTTTCATGTATGACAAAAAATCTCGGTGTGTTCTCAGTAAACTGCAAAATACAGACAGCACACAGATGACATTCGTAAACTATCCCTTTTTTTTAACTCTGCCATTGGCTTGTATTGGAGAGTTTTCTCTCAACGTGGACATAAGACATGGTTTCTGGGTTTTTTTTGCCGACAATCAGTCAGTACATATTAAAAAAGGACATGTAAAAAGTCACATTAATTGTAATGGTTCCTTGATGTATTCACAAAAGTCATAGCGCACATACCAAAATTACTGTTATGTGAAACCGGCCTAATACTCAGCTAGGCTAGTTCATGATTATGTGCGACCATGCTGCATTATCCAATCTCTGTACATAGAGGACAAATGGTGTATCCAGAATCCTGATCTAGGGACCAGAAAAAGAGCTTACAACATGTTACAAAAAAACCAACAAACATTATACAGTGTGTCCACCCATATCCTGTCCACTGCCATTAACTTGAGAACGGCGGCAGCTATAGGCATAGAAGTGGTATCTAGGTATAGTAAAGTATCCATGCGCTACGTAATGAAACCACCTATTGCGCCACCTGGTGGAAAACAACGGAGTCAGCATTTTTATCTCGAAAACGGAACGAGAGAGAAAAAAAGTGAATTACAAAGTTGTAGGGCATCATCAATTCAATACGAATCGACAACTTCACCATAGAAGACAGACTCTTAAGATAGCAGGTGGACAGGCACAGAACAAATCCTCAGCAGTTCCTTCCACCAGGCTGGCCAAAGTAGAAATGATTCTAATAGCAGCAAGGTCTGCTGGGAAGGATCCAGTATTTAACCTAAATGGTGACCTGCCCTGCTCAGAGCTGCTGATAAAAAATCTGAAAGTAACTCATGAGACGCTAAAGGAAAGGAAACTTCGTTAACATGAGGAGTCAAGATGGAGATGGGAGACTCCAGTCATAATGCTGTCACTAGTCTCAAAAAAAACAAGGAGATGACCGTGACAGTTGTGCATATGGTACATCACCGGTTGCTGCAGCATTTGCACCTTTTTTATCTTCGGTTCTGATACCATTTTTGATGCAAATTTTTCCAGGTAAACCAGGACTGACTGAAAGATAAGAACAATAGTTTAAACCTCTGTACTATTTAACAATCCATTGCTGGATTTTGAGACGGGGTAATGTGTTTGGGCAACAGACCGCAGCCTGTCTGACACAGGATACAATTTTTCTGACTGATCAATCTTTACATCAGTTTATGTTTTGGAAGATTACGTCCCATCCTCAGCCTCACTGATTTCTTCCCACAGTCACATAGTTTGTCCCAAGCTTCTCCATCTCAACAGTATCCAGGGAAGCCATCAACCACTCCCAGATTTGGTCTGTCGAAACCAGCTTTGTGGTCTGTGTATCTTGCACTTGGCGCTGGATAGCTGCAGTACATCTACAGTACTTAACCCTTTAACCCTAGAACGTGCAACCATAGAAATCTACAAAAGAAAACAAGTAACCTAGCAGGCCTGCGAGGCCCAGGTATGCGTTCTAGGGTTAACAGAGTGAAAAGCAATTCAAGTATAAGTGCTATTAAATGCACCTGACAAAGCTGTAAGGCAGCATAAGGGTTAATGGTTGAAGGTCCTGTTCTGAAGTGTTTTTCACAGTATACCTTCCAGTACTCCTATGAGTGGGAGCGGCTCTAGGTGCATTTACACCAGCCAGTGTGTGGCATTATTAGCAGTGTGTGGCATTACACAGGCAGACAATATTTCAGATTCTCACTGAACAATCAGTAATAGATCATTCAGTGCCATTGTTCTCGGAAGCAAAAGTGCTGTTTACACAGGATTTTGCACTGCAAAGAACAATATTTTAGGCAAACAATAAGATAATTTAACCCGATAAATGAGCATTTTGCACACACACATATTCTCCAGCACGTCATCACTCTACAGTGAGAGCAGACTGACGATGCCTCTCACACTGAGCCTGTCCTAGGTCATTATGGGGGGGTGTTCTTTTTTCCCCTGTGTGTTGCTGCCTGCTTATTACTGGTCAGTGTCAGAAAGAGGAAGAAGTACACGCCCACAGTGAAAGCTCTCTGGAAAGTCCACTTTCACTTATTTTTTTAATTGTTTGGGTGTCAAATATTTTGATAGCTAATATCTCTGCAATGGAAAGGTGAAACTAGAAAGGTGAAACAAAAAAAGTTTTATTATGCTTTGAAGAATCTATTACATTGTTTGTGTATTTGGTTTAATATGAAACATTTGGTGAAAGATCCTCTTTAAAGGGAACCTGTCATCAGGATTTTATAACCCAAATTGTCGCCCACTGCCTGCCTCTTGTCTCTGACTTATGTTTCAGTGACCTGTCAGTTAGAGACAGGTGGCAGGGAGTGGGCAGGAAAAAGACAGAGATGCAGAAGAACTGTAAATACAGTGCCTGTCCCACTAAACTTGCAACTCTATTAGCATACAGTTTCAAATATAGATTTCTCTAAAACAGCTAAATGGATTTGTACAAGAAAAGTGGCACATTGGAGTGTCCAGATGCTTTGCATGCAGCGCAACACAAAGGTAACATTGGGAATGGTGTAGAAGGAAGAACCTGGTGATAAGGAGAGGAAGATGGGGACACCTGCAACTCACCTGAGTCTGTACCCATCGTTCCCTTAAATCCCTATACAGGTCTCCCCCCCTCTCCCACCCGTCGCTGCTGTGTGCCTAGGCCCTCACTTCCCCTGAACTCACCCTGGCTAGTGAGAAGGCTGTCGAGAAAACTCACCACTGGAATAATACAACACAAGTGAAGGGAGACAAACAGAGGAAAGATAGACACAAAAATGAAAACAAACTCCAAACTCCTTCAATGCAGCAAAACGCCACAGCTGCAAAAGTCACAACTCATCAGCTTCTTTCAGAGATAGGGTACTTTCAAAGTGCTCAGCATAAGAATGCGATTCTATAAACGGCGTCAGATGGTAAGACACATGACTTTTTTTTAACAAAGGGGAGTGGTCACAAAAGAACTGCACCTGAGATCAAGGCTACAAAGGACAACCAGATAGGAAAGAATCTTTAACGCCTACAGCACTAAAAGAAAGTAGATTCTCAAATACAAGTTATAGATCTGAGCCTAATAAGGCGTTGTGACCTTCTGGTCCCACATTTACCAGAGGTCTCCCCAGAGCGGAACACACTCATGACAAAAAGTAAGGATTTATTCAGCATAAATCACCTTTACACAAAAGCCATTAGTTTGAGGTATAAAATCCTGATGACATGTTCTCTTTAAATGAAAAAAAAAAAAATTATACATGTATGGTATCACCATAATCGTATTGATAATTACAAGACAATGAGTGCAGTAAAAAAAAAAAAAACCCACAACAATTGCAGAATTGCACTTTTTTTTGTTGAAACTTCACTATGGTGTAAACTACAAATTGTTGCGCAAAAAAAGCCCTCATACACCCATATCAATAGAAAAAAAAGTTATGACACTTGGCAGAAGGTGAGTAAAAGCGAAAACAGAATATCACCTGGTGAGGAAGAGGTTTATATTCATGCTTCCAGCTTTACAAGCAGTAACAGTTTGCGTAGTAACAGAGAAATATTACAAGGAAGACAAATTTCAGGAGCATTAGAAGAATATAATGAAAGGAGACATTCAGCTAAGAGATGCAGTTGGCTCAAGGTGTTTTCAGAAAAAATATTGCTTAAACAGGAGAGAAATTTGAGAATTTTTTAAATGGTTGCTTCATTTTTAAGGACTCAAAATTAATTTGAAAAATTGACTGAAGTGTCTTTTCATGATCCCGTGTAACCTGCTACTTCATTATTTTCTTACAAAAACTGTATTTTTTAGCAAACTTTACATAAGTGAAATGTACATGTGAATATACGTAACTTTGTAATATAGCTTATCAGAGAAACCTGCTTCTTTCTCCACATATAAGCCTCTTCTTCCACTCCCTCTTCCTCATGAACTCAACACATCATTCACTCTGAAATAAATAGCAGCGCAACTTTATCTAATTAACCCCTTCACGACCGGCCGATTTTTCGCTTTCCGTTTTTTTTTTTCGCCATTCTTTTTCTGAGAGACGTAACTTTTTTATTTTTCAGTCAATATGGTCATGTGAGGGCTCATTTTTTGCGGAACGAGCTGTACTTTTAAATGAAACCATCAGTTTTACCATATAGTGTACTAGAAAATGGCAAAAAAATTCCAAATGCTGAAAAATTGCAAAAAAAGTGCGATCGCAATATGGTTTTTGAGATATTTTATTCACTGTGTTCACTATATGGTAAAACTGATGTGTGGGTATGATGCCTCAGGTCAGTGCGAGTTCGTAGACACCAAACATGTATAGGTTTACTTTTATATAAGGGGTTAAAAAAAAATCGGAAGTTTGTCCGAAAAAAGTGGCGCACGTTTTACGCCATATTCCGTGACCCGTAGCGTTCTCATTTTTCGGGATCTTAGGTTTAATGACGGCTTATTTTTTGCGTCTCGAGCTGACGTTTTTAACGGTACCATTTTTGCGCAGATGCTACGTTTTGATCGCCTCTTATTGCATTTTGCGCAAAAGTTGTGGCGACAAAAAAACGTCGTTTTGGCGTTTGGAATTTTTTTGCCGCTACGCCGTTTACTGATCAGATTAATTGATTTTATATTTTGATAGATCGGGCGTTTCTGAACGCGGCGATACCAAATGTGTGTATATTTTTTATTTTTTTAACCCTTTAATTTTCAATGGGGCGAATGGGGGGTGATTTGAACTTTTAGGTTTTTTTGTTTTTTATTAATTTTTTAAAACTTATTTTTTAACTTTTTTTTTTTATTTTACTAGTCCCCCTAGGGGGCTATTGCGATCAGCATTCCGATCGCTCTGCAGTATCTGCTGATCACAGCTGGAAGGCTGTAAACAGCAGATACGCTGTCTTTCTCTTTTGCTGTGCCCCGGGCACAGCGAAAGTGAAACCAAGTCAGGTGTAGTACAGGAGTCATCACATGACCCTGTGCTACCATGACAACTATCGGGAGTCACGTGATCGCGTCACGTGACTTCCGGTATCGGGCGGTATCGGGCGGTAAGGAAAACATTACCGCAATCGCGCTTATAATGGCGCTGTCATGTATTGACAGCGCCATATAAGGGGTTAATCGGCACGAGCAGATAACGATTCTGCTCGTGCCTAGCAGGCACACATCTCAGCTGTGAAAATCAGCTGAGATGTGTGCCGATCGCGGCATGCTGCCGCCGGAGGACCGCGGGCAGTAAGATTATGTCATTTAGGACGTAATTTTACGGCCCGCGGTCGTTAAGGGGTTAAAGACCAGAAGGACTGCCCTGGCCTATCAGGTCCTCACAGGGTATTGTGCAATCTGCCCTTCTGTGCAATATCCACCTCCTCCTTGGTTACGGGTCCCTAACCATTGGTGTTGCCAAAGACCAGCTAATCAAAATCCTAGGAACACTCTGCACCACACCCACCAGACATACCAGTAGACGGCCTGAGTGGAATAGGGTTGCCCACTTGGGGGGTTGGTTAAAGGGGAGGTTAGGAGTGTCAGGAGTAAGTCAGAGAAAGGGAGAGTGAAGTGTTGGAGGTGAAAGTGAGAGGAGGTCAGGAGCTGGGCTCCTTGGAACTACTAGGTAGCAGACGTTGGTCTGGGCCTGGTAGGAGCTGGACCCCGGTCGCAGGAGATTGTGACAAGGGGCACGGACTGTCGAGGAGGACAGCTGGCGGCCTTGTGCCATCACCGGGCAGGGGCCAGGGCACGAAGGGGTACGTGAACCCTAGGTCAGGGAGTAGCTTTAGGCGTCCTGACAATTTACCCAACGAGGACAGAGCCTTCGAGATCCGTTCTCCACCCGCTCCAAAATAGGGGTACTAGCGCAACAAGGGGGATAGAACTTTCCACTACACGGTCCATAAAATCCCGAGCGTGAACCCTGAGAGCAAGCTCCTTCAGGTAGCTACACTGGGGAGCAGGACCCAATTAGTTTCAGACTAAAGGGGCCAACTAGAAGACAAGGTGCAACGGAGAAAAATCACAGGTTAACAGGCAACACCAACAGAAACGGGACCCAGGCATGCTCCCCCTCAGCGGCAGCGGTGTCCAGAACTTTGGTTTACTACGGTTGTCAGTGTCAGCGTTATGGGACTGAGTGAGTACGCAAGTGACCTCTACCGTCCCAACGGCACATCCCAGTTACCATCACCGAGTCCCGGGGCATTTTCCCCTACCCGTGGAGGGGTTAAACACCTAGCTTCCCACGCTATCACCACCGGGTACTCCCAATCGCAGCTGTGGTACTCCATCTTACCACGCACCATGGGTGGCGTCACAAACTTTCCACACCATCCCCTGTACATAACCCCACTTTGTTTGAGGAGCCGCACGACCCCCAGGTCCGGAGCCCTCTCGAGCCACCCCGGATCCGAGCAGCCCGGCTGCTGATGCGGGGGCGACACACCAGCATAATTATGTGTCAGAGAATCATAATTATGTGTCAGAGAATGAATGAGGGGCAGAGTTAAAAAACAAACAGAAGGAGACTCAGAAAGATTATGCCGAGCTTTTTAACAAGTCTTTTACTTCATCCCAGAGTTGGATTCACATCTACCCTGCTCAGAAGTGATGTATAACATCCTCAAAGCTGCTTCTGCTTTTGTCTGTGTGCTACGTAAAGAACAGATCCTTCACTTCTGTGTTTAGTATAGACAACATATCACCTAGTCAATTGCAAATTTAAAGATAGTCTCACTTGGGAAAACTATTGAAAGTGTTATTCCTTATGTACTCACACATCACAGCTTTTTCTGCAAACTTACTTGAAAGCACTGTTACCCTTTAAGGAGATATCCAGTCTGGAATGAATTTCAAGTTCTGAATTTACACCCAATAACATGGGAAATTTCAATATGCGACCCAAAGAGGTTTTAATAAAAGTGTAGGAGGCCCTCATTAAAGGGGTTGTCAGGTCTAAAATTACAAGTCTGAAGTCACACTATGTGACTGCAGACTTATGATTCCTCACATTGTGTGCGCTGTGAGGATTCTCCGATGTCAGCACTGGGAATAGTGGTCAAGTGTACGCAAGTATGTGATATGAATATTCCCGGACAGAATCCGACTAGAATGTTTCCGGTGTCACTCAATGTAAGTGTATTGCATGAGGCCAAATAGTCTACTTGGATTCTAGACGGGAGTCTGCATACTGCATATTTGTAGTCACATGACCGCATTTCCCGATACTGACAATGGAGAATCCTCATAGGGTGTGCAATATGTGGATTCACTAGTCTTCAGTCACACAGAGTGACTGCAGACTTGTCATTTTAGAGAGGACAACTGCTTTAAAACAAACTTTCCTAGTGATAGCCCAAAAAATTTCAACTTAACTAATAAATTTAATACATTTAAAAGAAGACATAATAACAGAATGTAAAAATGCAAAAAGAAAAAAGAGAGAGAACAGTAATGACACTATTATGAGTTAATACAGTACGACTGAAATAATAATAAGACAAAACAAATTGGTAGAAAGATGACCGTAGATCATTCATGGATTCTCCAACTTTCCTGGGTAAATGGGATGCAAACAAAAAAATAGAAGTTGATGGGCCACATTCCTTCTGGGATGAGATGATGTTTTCAGTAATACCATTTTTTCTATACAACTTTTTTTTTTTCTTTGTGTATCACTAAAGTGATACAGCCACATTTTTGTTGTGTTTTTTTAAGGTGTTCATCATATGAGTTATGTTACAGTTTTAGAGCATGGGTCATTGTAGTTTCGGTGATATTGAATGTGTACTATTTTTTTGTTTACTTTTATTGTTACATAAAACAACCTTTTTAGTGCAGAAATATTTTCCATTATATTTTCATACTTTATTTTAACATTTGTTTTGTAATTTTTACAATTTCTTTTCCACTTTTACAATTTATTTTCCTTTTTGTTAACTTTTTAATTAGTCCGTATATGGAACTTTATCTTATACTTGTCTGATCACTGATCTAATATCCTGCAATACTTCGGTAAGCTTGTGTCAATAAAATGATTGCACAAAACCTCTCTGTGAAATAGAGATCGGGGCCTGAGTATTTGCTTGAGAATTGCTTAAGAAATCTCCTAATGACCAACTGACTCCCTTTCCACACTACTGAGCGTTCTAATAAGTAGGTGAATTACTGACTTTCCGTCTTCGCAGCACAGAGGCACCTAGCCGCTGACCCAGTCTGTATATACTACCGTATTCTTCCCCTTCAGTAACGTCCAAGTATTGTGTCTCTGTATGGACTATTCTCAGTTGCAGGCCTATCAGGCAGAGTGAGTGCTGGGCAGAGAGGAAAAGGAAAGGGGAGCAATGCTAGGAGGATGCACTGGTGTGATTAGAGGGGAGGGTACATGGCAGCGGTATTACAGTAGCAGGGTGGGCTGTCTGTACTGGCATATGTGGACTAAAGGCCGCTTTACACGCTGCGATATCGGTACCGATATCGCTAGCGTGGGAACCCGCCCCCATCTGTTGTGCGACACGGGCAAATCGCTGCCCGTGCCGCACAACATCGCCCAGACCCGTCACACCACCTGCCTGCCCGGCGACGTCACTGTGACCGGCGAACCGCCTCCTTTCTAAGGGGGCGGTTCGTTCAGCATCACAGCTGCGTCACTGAACCGCCGTCCAATAGAAGCAGAGGGGCGGAGATGAGCGGGACGTAACATCCCGCCCACCTCCTTCCTTCCGCATAGCGGCTGGGAGGCAGGTAAAGAGAGCTTCCTCGTTCCTGCGGTGTCACACGGAGCGATGTGTGCTGCCGCAGGAACAAGGAACAACTTCGTTACTGCTGCAGTAACGATATTTGAGAATGGACCCCCATGTCACCGATGAGCGATTTTGCACGTTTTTTGCAACGATGCAAAATCGCTCAGAGGTGTCACACGCAACGGCATCGCTAATGCGGCCGGATATGCGTCACCAATTCCGTGACCCCAACGAGTTCGCATTAGCGATGTCGTAGCGTGTAAAGCCCCCTTAAGGCCACCATATACGGAATCCCACTCCATGGGGTCTCCTCAGCCTGAACTTAGTGAATCACTACATTTCTTGCTCCCCGTTGGAAGATACTTGGCTTCATGCATGAGTCTTCTGCAACCCAATCCAGGGCTATAAGGTGATTTGCACTCCTTCCCCAAGACATTTATGATCTGGTTAGTAAATGCAGATAACTCTATTTTAATGAATGGGGCTTGCAGAAATCCACATGCATACCACCAAAACAATACCCCATTCTCATTAATGGAACTGACTTTCAGTCACGGAAATTTGTGCAAGAAATTAGCTATATCTATTTATTTCACTAATCTAAACTATGTTCTAATATGGCTGCATTAAAAATGTCCTATTTTTCCTTCACTACACTAACTACTATTGATGTTTTTCCTCTTCTTCCTGTCTGATGACACTTTGTTTGAGAATCCCAGTGCATGCTGGGATAATCAAACAAAGCGTCATCGGGGGCAGATGCTGCTGACACTGTCAGAGCCCCTACCTCCTCCCTTAAACCGAAGCACCATATGTTGTGAGACTTGTTTCAGGGGGCTACTCTGTCCCTGTGCACTGGCATTGGACAATTTGCATAGTGACAGTGCACTCTGTTTTGTCAGCTCAGATCAGTAGAACCGCCAATAGAGCAGAGCACACTGTTAGTTTGCAGTATCAGAGTGACCAATGATGTTCAAAGATCAGTGTTGCCCCCACAAGTGATGTCACAGAGTGCACTGTCACTGTGAAAATTGCACAATGATAGTGTGCAGGGACACAGCAGGGACAAGCCTGGTCCCTGAAACCATCGCCACTGATGACTACCCTTTTAATACTTGCCCTAATAGGCAGTTTTATGAGAAGAAAATCTAAAGTTTGATACATAGTTTCACTTTATTATGGTAGGAAACTTATAAAGTAATGCGGTATCTCACATGTTGCTTAGGAAAAAAAAGTCTGATGATAACATAAAATAAATAACTTGTGGTCAAACAAGTCAAACGAGGTAAAAACAATAAATAAATAAATAAAATCCTGGAATCCTTCCATGTCACTGTATAAGAAGCCATCTTTCAATCTAGGCTGCCATTTACTGAGCTGAAGCACTAATCTGTTCAGTGATTACATAATAAATCCCTGGGGTGCGTTACACTTCAGTCCACAATGCTGTTTTTGGTTTGTGTGATAACTTCGGTGGAAGGTGTGAGTCCGATATTACTCTTTGAGAACCAAAAAATACAGTAACACAAATTATCAAGTACAGGATTTGCATATTAATAGTAACTAATAGAGCATTTCTGTACAGTGCTGATATCCACTGGTATGAGAGTGTAATTCTTGGATACTGCGCTCCCCCTGTTCTGTCATGTCACCTCCTGTTCTTGTCACTTGTTGAGGTCTCATTGATGTTAGCGGTGTTCTTCAAGAATCACTCAACTTTGAAATTAGAACTGAGAGGCCTGCAAGATGCCAATGTATCCATGTAGACTGCTGGTAACTCATATTAGCTGGAACTATTATATAACCTACTATGTGGCACGGCCCAGTAACACGGAATGTATGTATAGTGGAAAGTCCGAGTTATTTTATTCATGATTTTTGGAGATACAATGCTAGTTCTGATGTACACATTAAAGTAAAAGGGTATTCTAAAGTTTGGAAGTTAACCCCAATCTTTTGATAGGGATAACTTGCTGATCGCTTGGGGTCCGACCGCTGGAACCTCCACTGATCCTGAGAAGCAGCAACGTGAAGAGCTCCATATAAATAGTGTATTAACATGGGCCACTGAAGAGCCAAACCATTAAAGCCTGATATTGTATACCATCTTGCTGTCAAAACAGCACTGGACGGTCTAGTGTTCTGTTCCCACGTGAGTGAATCAATATGTCTTTGGCACCCATAACACTATCACTAGAAGTTTCTCCTTGGACCAGGCATCCCAGGAACGCAAAAGAAGAAATAGAATTTGGAAATACTCATACGTCTGTGCATCACAATTTGACTTTTGTCATGGTTGCCTAAACTTTCACACAACTATTTTATCTGTCTTCAACAGATGAACATCTAGAACTGATTGTTTTCCTTCTAATTTATTCAACCCATTGACAGACGCCATTATAATGAGATAATCAATGGTATTCATATCACCAATTATAATGTTGTGGTTGTGTAGGAGGAGGTTGTGCCCCCCTATACTATTAGGCATAATGTATATGCTGTTGAGTATTTTAAATTTGCGTGATAACATGCACTGCTGCTAGTGTAGTGTGAATTCCCAATGTACCAGAGCCGGGACCGTGTAGCGGCCGGCGCCATCTAGTGATCGGGCAAAGAGCAGCGATGGATTAGATGTTAGATATGATAGGGTAGAGTCAATGAGGGGAGTAGTGACAGATGGCCACAGTGGGTTAGTTAGAGAGACGGACCATGGGAGGGGCAGTTCTCCATAGGGTTCGAGGAGTAAAGGCGCAGCATGGAGGTAACCTCGTAAGAGCTGGAGCCTACAGCTCACCCCGGCGGGCTAAGGAAGTCGTAATACTAGACAGCCCAGAAGCGGTCAGCTATGAGAAAAAGAGTGGGGGAATGGAAACTCAGGTGCTCAGCAGCATGCAGCCAAGATTCAAGATAGCATAGATAGGTCTAGTTAGAGTACCCCAAAAGTACAGCAATCACAGAACCGTCGAAAGTGAGGTCATGTCTGTCATAATGGTGAACTATATGGAGAGAAGGTATGCACTCCAGTGACTATGTAAGGGGAATATATGAAAAGCAGAAACTGCTGTGTGAATACTGACTTGAAAAATCCAATAGCTATATGTAAGAATGAAGGTATGAACAATGGAATCTGCATTACTGCCATGAACATATGAATAAAGAGAAATTTAGCTATTGAATTGATCAATGCAACAGAGCCCCAACACTACGCCAAAACATTGATCAATTCAATAGCTAAATTTCTCTTTATTCATATGTTCATGGCAGTAATGCAGGTTCCATTGTTCATACCTTCATTCTTACATATAGCTATTGGATTTTTCAAGTCAGTATTCACACAGCAGTTTCTCCTTTTCATATATTCCCCTTGCATAGTCACTAGTGTGCATACCTTATCTCCATATAGTGTAGATTTTTTAGGTTTTTTGCACCCAGTTCAGACTCAGTATGGTGTTCCAGACGTTATTTTTGATTAATTTATGTCATAATGGTGAAAAGAATAAACAGTCAAAGTTTGGTTTGCAAGAGAACCCCAGTGTCACGTGTTTGTCTACTGCGTCTACGATGGGACCGGCAACGAGGTGATGGACACCAGCCTGAAGAAACCAGTAAGTTTTGCCCCCCCCTCCCGAAGTCATGCACACCCACTGATTCTCTTTGATTAAGGAGTTCGAAGCCCCCATGGCCTGATGTCCGTACCTTCCTTCAGTTGATCGATACATTGGGTATATATCGCTGGTCCTGATTCTTGCTTCTGAGACTTCACATAGCAATCTCTGTGCTAGAACATGATGCCTAAGCCATGGGGCTAATTCTAAGATGTCATCTAAAGGAACATACCATAATTTTTGCTTTCTGGCAGATGTAGACTGAAATAGCCCAGTTTCAAATTGCAATCATATGGATGTACAGTAGTTCCCCATAGAGTGCTATGGGTGCCATATTACAGGTACAATTTTCAATCAATTCAGAGGATGCACATAGCTGTAGTATGCCTGTGTGCATTTAATGCTCATGTCAACATTTTTCACCACATATGCCCAGTTGTGCTTTATTGGTTTACCTTTTCATTAGCATTCTTTATCACACATTTGTGGACATTTATAACAATAACCTGAAGGATAATACGGGATTCAAGGGATGAGAGGTTCTGGATCAATTGTATAATGTTGTGAATAAGAGGAAAGGTATATCCATGATGTTACTGTGACTTCACCTCCCACATGATATGTTACATAGTTACATAGGTTGAAAAAAGACCTATGTCCATCTAGTTCAACCTTCCTCCACCAGTTCTACATTTTGTCCCTAAGTCACTTATAACCAACAATGTTGTGTACTGAGGAAATCATCCAGCCCTTTTATAAAAGCTGTTATAGTATCTGCCATTACTACCTCTTGTGTAGGGCATTCCACAGTCTGACTGCTCTAACTGTAAAGAACCCTTTCCTATTTAGCTATCGGAATCGCTTTTCTTCCACTCGCAGTGAGTGCCCCCTGGTCCTTAGTATTGTCTGTGGAAGAAATAAGTCATGTGCCAGTCCTTTATATTGACCACACATGTATTTATACATATAAATTAGATCTCCTCTAAGACGTCTTTTTTCTAAGCTAAACATATCTAACTTTTTCAGCCTCTCATCATATGGACGGCCTCCATTCCTTGTAATAGTCTAGTTAGCCGCCTTTGAACTGACTCTGTTTTCTGAATGTCCTTTTTAAAATGTGGAGCCCAAAACTGAATCTTTATACACCCTAAAATATTGTTTGCTTTAGCAGGTGTTTTACATGAGAACAATTCCACTAATTAATTTTGCAGGATTTTATTAATAATAATAATAATATTGACACTAAATATACCTTCAGAAAGGTAAAGCTGGTGTCACACATAACGACGACGACAACGACGTCGCTGCTACGTCACCATTTTCTGTGACGTTGCAGCGACGTCCCGTCGCTGTCGCTGTGTGTGACATCCAGCAACGACCTGGCCCCTGCTGTGAGGTCGCCGGTCGTTGCTGAATGTCCAGCTTCATTTTTTGGTCGTCACTCTCCCGCTGTGACACACACATCGCTGTGTGTGACAGCGAGAGAGCGACGAAATGAAGCGATCAGGAGCCGGCACTGGCAGCTGCGGTAAGCTGTAACCAGCGTAAACATCGGGTAACCAAGGGAAGACCTTTCCCTGGTTACCCGATGTTTACGCTGGTTACCAGCCTCCGCTCTTGCTGCCAGCGCCGGCTCCTGCACTGTGACATGTGGCTGCAGTACGCATCGGGTAATTAACCCGATGTATACTGTAGCAAGGAGAGCAAGGAGCCAGCGCTAAGCAGTGCGCGCGGCTCCCTGCTCTCTGCACTGACATGTAGCTGCAGCACACATCGGGTTAATTAACCCGATGTGTGCTGCAGGAGAGCAAGGAGCCAGCGCTAAGCGCGGCTCCCTGCTCTCTGAACTGTGACATGTAGCTGCAGCACACATCGGGTTAATTAACCCGATGTGTGCTGCAGGAGAGCAAGGAGCCAGCGCTAAGCGCGGCTCCCTGCTCTCTGAACATGTAGCACAGCGACCTTATGATCGCTGCTTCTGCTGTGTTTGACAGCTAAGCAGCGATCATAACAGCGACTTACAAGGTCGCTGTTACGTCACCGAAAATGGTGACGTAACAGCGACGTCGTTGTCGCTGTCGTTTAGTGTGACACCAGCTTAAGGTAAGAACATGGATTGGTTGGAAATGTAACAGGGAACCTGTTAGCTTGGAAAATGCTATTCACCTGCAGATGTAGGGTTATTCTGTAGATAAATAGCGCTGCAGAGCCATTTGTCAATCAAAGTACTGGTGACATGCTTACAGCCGCTGATTAAAGTATGGTGAGATGTGAGTGTTAAGTGTAGCTGCTTCATGCTAGTCTGTGTGACTGAAAGCCACTGCCTCCCTGGGGATCAGTTCATTTACTCCCAATAGCGTACTTTCAGTGAGGTGGCCAGGCAGCATTGTAATGCTACTTACCTGCAAATTGACCCTATATTTGCAGGTAAATAGCGTTTGCCAAGATGGCAGGTTCCGTTTAAAGGGAACCTGTCACCAGTTTTTTTGCCCTATAAGCTGCAGCCACCACCACTGGGCTCTTATATACAGCATTCTAACATGCTGTATATAAGAGCCCAGGCCGCTGTGTAGAACGTAAAAATCACTTTATAATACTCACCTAGGAGGTGGCTCCGGTTAACAATGGTCGGATGGGTGGCGCTGTTCTCCGGGACCGATGCCTCCCCATTTGGCCATCTTAGTCTTCCTTATTCTGAAGCCGTGGTGCATGACGCGTCTACGTCATATACACGCGCCGGCATTGAGGTCCTGCGCAGGCGCACTACAATAATTTGATCTGCCCTGTTCAGATGCTCAGTGTGCCTGCGCAGGACCTGCGCGTGTGTATGACGTAGACACATTTCCATTAGTTTGATCAAATTGACACCAAATATAAAAGCTTAAAGTCATAAAAAGAACATATAAATATACCAGGTCTTGCCCTTAACAACAAGATAAAACTGATTTTAATTTCAGATGCTTCAAATATTGGAAAATGGAAGTGCCTTTATTTAATACAGCTTTTTCTTCTATATTTTTTTATCTCAATGTTCCCAAACTATAGTTATAAACATGAAATTACCCAAACGGACAGCATAGTATTAAATGCTATAAATGAATAAATCATATAAACCACAGGGAAGCTTCCTTGTCATGAATAATTTGTGAACTTAACTATTTCAGCTCTGTTAGTTTAACTCTCGGTCACCATTCTACCCTGGGAAATCTGAAAGTCAACACCTTGGCTGGTGATGGGTGTACAGGGCCAAAAATAGCCTGGAGAGCTAGAGTAACATAGTATTAGGTGGAGGAAGGGTCATTCATAGACTGGAGTACTGCGGACATGCAATCTGTCATTCCACAAAACACTGATTTCTAATATTCTAATAAAATAGCAGCGAATATTTCGGAATTCAGGAATTCTGACTCCAGGTTGGTGAATTTACTAATGTGAAGTGATGCCCAGCAGCTCTTCACACACTATTTGTATTATGGCTTACATGACACTTTTCACTACATAAAGCTTCCGTTTCAAAAAATTATATTGGAATATACAAAATATGGTATAAAAAAATATCATTGTTCTTACTAATGCCAACATGGTGAAAAATCTCCTTGGGAAACAGCTACAATGTTGTGGTATTCTGCTATATAGGGAGGTAGTAGATACCCTGTTTCCCCAAAAATAAGACACTGTCTTATATTTTTTTTTGCCCTGAAAAAAACGCTAGGTCTTATTTTCATGGGGTGTCTTATTCTCGAGGAGACATCGTTGGGGGTAAGTTTACCCCCCACAAAAAGCAGACCAACCCCCCCTCCCAGGATCGTCATACTTAGCATCCCCGGGTGTCTGTATCCTCCTGTGATCTCCCAGCAGGTACACTGCATGCGTCCCCTGCGTCTGGCCGACATCAGATTACACACACACACACACACCACTTCTCCCTGTGATCTCCCTGCAGCTGTGCTCCCCTGCGTCTGGCTGACATCAGATCACACACACACACACACACACACCACTTCTCCCTGTGCCCTCCGGTGGGCACTCCCAGCAGCTGTGCTGCACGCCGTACTCCTCTGCCTTCTGCCGACACTCACAGATCCGATCGCATACATTCACACACACACAATATCACACATACGCGCGCACACACTCACAACATCCAGACATACCACATGATTCTCGCCATGTGATCCTCGGCAGGTCCTGGAAGGTCACTGCACGCACAGTATCGCCGCCGAGAAGCAAGCGATATCGCCGGATGTTGTGAGTGTGTGGATGCGATCTGTAGTGTGTGTGTGTGTGTGATCTGATGTGTGTGATCTGATGTGTGTGTGTGTGCGTCTGTGTTCCACCGCAGGACCTTGATGCACTCACCTGCTCTCGGTCGGCGTCTGGTAAGTATGATCAAGGGTCTTCTTTCTTCTGCCTGCTCTCTTCTGGGGGTGCCCGCTGCCTATAATGAAGTGTCCTGCAGTGTCTTTAACTCTTTCACCGCTGCATGACACTTCATTATTGACCATGGCTAGGTCTTATTTTCAGGGGATGTCTTATATTAAGGCTTCCCTGAAAACTCCTGGGAGGTCTTATTTTTGGGGGAGGTCTTATTTTCGGGGAATACAAGTAATGTCCTAAAGCAAAGCCTGAACGTTACATTTTCTTTGCTGTCAATGTTAGATTGAACACTAGTAACACTGATGGAATAAACATGTGATCAAAATTGTTGGTACCCCTCATTTAATGAAAGGAAACCCCACAATGGTCACAGAAATAACTTAAATCTGACAAAAGTAATAATAAATAAAAAAAATCTATGAAAATGAACAAATGAAAGTCAGACATTGCTTTTCAACTGTGCTTCCACAGAATAAAAAAAAAATAAAAAATCTTGTATTTTGTATTGTGCAGTTTTGTCCTTTGTCTGCGCACTCCTCCCAGTGACCTCAGGTGTTTTAATTTTCCTTTTGCAGCTTCTTCTCTAGCCCTTATAAAGAGGGCAGAAATTTAGATTAGGACCCAATTGAGAGTTATGCCTTGGTGTGGTAACTGGACTCAAGTAAACTTGGCCAATTTTGTTTGCAAAATAACTCATTTTTTTCCTAAAAAAATGTTTTCAAATTGTTCATGTTTTATTTGCAGTAGTGCATTTCATATTCCAATGTTCACTATTTGCATCCCTTTCTTTTATTTCTCCTTTCCTCTGCTTGCGTGCAACTGCTATTTTTGATAATGCCTGCTTTCTTTTGGGGATGTCTGCTTTCTTTTGGGGGTGTCTGCTTTCTTTTGGGGGTGTCTGCTTTCTTTTGGGGATGTCTGCTTTCTTTTGGTGGCATCTGCTTTCTTTTGGGGGTGTCTGCTTTCTTTTGGGGGTGCATGCTTTCTTTTGGGGGTGTCTGCTTTCTTTTGGGTGTGTATGCTTTCTTTTGGGGGTGTCTGCTTTCTTTTGGGGGTGTATGCTTTCTTTTGGGGGTGTCTGCTTTCTTTGATGAAAAGTCCTGCTGTATTCTTTAACTTTTTTAGCTGCTTGGACACTTCCTTATGGAACTGCACCTAGTGTTTATTTTTAGAGTAGGGCAAATATTTTAAACATATTCTAAAAAGCCCCCAAAATCCTACTAGGGTTTATTTTCAGGCCAAAATAAAGCAGACACACCCAAAAGAAAGCAGATGCCGCCAAAAGAAATATCTTATGTGTCCACCACTATAGGACTGGTTCTGCATCACAAGATTAGCAGATCAGATAAGAAAATGTGCTTCAGAACCAGTAATAGGATTAACACAAAATGTTGATGTTTCAGAATGTGATGTCAATTATATTTGAATAAATTTTGATTTTTTTTTTAAAGAATAAATGTGGATTGTTGTTCATGGGAAAATATAAGACACAACCTGAAAATAAGCCCTAGCGCATTTTTCAGAGCAAAAAATAATATTAGACCTAGCCTTATTTTGGAGGAAACACGGTAGTAGTGATGTATATGCACATAACATAACACTCCACAAACGTTTGCTAACATAAAAATGTCACACTCACTATTCTGTATTTTATATATATTTTTCTCACTATACCATGTAGAGATCACATTAATTGATTTTATATTTTGATAGATCGAGCATTTCTGAACGTAGCAATACCGAATATGTCTATTCTTTTATTGTTTTATTGTCAATGGAACAAAAGGGGGGTGATTAATACTTAGTTTTTTATATTTTTTAAAACTTTTTTAAACTTTTTTATTGATTTTACTATGATTACACAGTTTGATCGTTTCTGTCTAATCAGGCAAAATACTGATCTCCTGTGAGTATTGGCACACTGCCAGCATTCACAGGAAGGGAGTCATGACAGTGGCAGGGGTCATCATCTGACCCTGCACTGCCATGACAGCTCATTGGCGCCCTGTGATCACGTTATGGAGCCGCCAATGGCCTTGGGGAATGGCATAATTCCCGCCGGCACACAGATTGCACTGTCAGAGTTTGACAGCGCGATCTCCGATCCACCCTCGCCTGTTTTCCTAACATGTCTGCTGATCAGATCAGCAAACATGTGCAAGGATTACAGCAGGCTCACAGTGGGAGTTTGTGGTAATGGGCAGACATGACCAAGGATGTACCAGTACGTCTTTGGTTATGAACGGTTTAAAGGGAACCTGTCAGGTCCCTTATGCCCTCCAGCTCAGCAGCATTCACATATGTATGCAAAAATTCCTTGCCTAACCAGCCCTGTATAATGCTATTCACTAAAATAAATGTTTTAAAAAAAGCATTTATAAAGTGCGTTGTTCCTATGCTAATTAGGGCCTGTGACTAGTCACAGGGGCAATGATTCTCGAGGCTAGTCATCCCTCTTTCCGTGTTATTATGACCCTTTGGGCGTGATAACATGATTTCCAAGAGTCGACGTAACTGCAGCTCCTGGAAATCTTGCGCATGCGCATGGCTCATTTTGGGAGTGTCAGTGTGCCTCAGAGGCTGGGTTTACTCAACGCGGATTCATATAGGCACACTGCGCATAACAGAAGAACAGCACCTGCACACTCAATGATGCATAGTGCTCCTCTCTGAAAACTGGATGTGTGCACATGGCTTCAGAGATCCACTGACGCTGCCGAAATTAGTCGGATTTCCAGGAGTTGCGATAACATCGGCTCTTGGAACTCATGTCTTCACGCCCACAGGGTTGTGATAACATGGAAATAGGGCCAACTAGTCTGGGGAAACATTGCCCCTTCGACTAGTCAAAGGCCTATTTAGCATAGCATAGGAACACTTTACAGTATAAATGCTATTTTTAAACATTCATATTAGTGAATAACGTTATACAGGGCTGGTTAGGCAGGGAATTTTGGCATACAGATATGAATGCTGCTGAGTTGGAGGGCACAGGGGACCTGACAGCTTCCCTTTAAAGGGGTTCTCCACTTTGAACAAATCCTTGGAATTTGTTGGAAGACTCCCTTAAATGTAATATATAGTGACTCACTGCTGGGACCAGGAATCAGTTGTAAAAGTGTAAATGCACTTTTATAAAACTTTTGACATGTTATGGAGACATGTCATAACTGTTGATTGGCAGAAGACCAGGACTGAGGAGGAGCAGAAGTGCTCACTTAACCACTGTTCTCCTACAAGAGTGAAAATGGCCTTAATAAAAATTGAGTCTGGTTTTAGTTTCGGAGGAGTGCAGAATGTGACTCAGAACCACTGCTCCATATGTGGCGCCCCTGAGGCTTCAGTCGCCACATGGTACTACAGCTCATATAAGCTGTGGTATCCATCTCGGGTAAGGAGGGGGTTAATCACCGGTGTTTCCACATTTACACTTTTCATACAGCTTAGGAGCCTTCTCACTGGGGAGCTGGATTAGGATAGACAGGGTGGTAGCCATCATGAGGCATGGGACTTTCTGGGTCACTAGGACAACCACCTGGGGGGCGAATTCCACTTGGGGTAGAAGAAGGAGCCAACTGGACACCAAGTGAGTCAGTGTAGCCAGGACTTCAGTCCTGGCGACACGACACCACTCTCTTCTTCTTTTTCTTCTCTCACAAGGCCTGTGGCTTAGAGCGGGACACTCAGCCCAGATTCCTTACTACTGGAGGGGCAACTCTTAGAAAGGACACTTTCAAAATACTGGTGGCTACCTCTAAATTAACCGGGATTGACTGGGGCCCATTACGGTGGTGACTGGTACTCTTGCACTGCACTTGATCAATGAGTAAAGACACCTGGAACCGCATAGACTGTGTCAGCTTGTTATTGCCGATGCCGCCGCCCCGCGCTTCGGCGCCAATGGCCATAATTACTGCCCTCATCGTTCTTCCCGGGGCCCATTCGACCTGTGGGGAGCAGAAACCATCTTTGCTGCTATTACCATCAGCCCCGGAGGACAGCGACAGCAGTGGCGGATAATCACTGGCCGCGTACTGCAGGTGGCATCACAAAATCATCCCCATCCATCCATCCATCCATGCATTCATCCATCCATCCATCCCCCCTTCTCCGTGGACACCATGGGGTCATGAAACCGGGCAGGCCACCCGTGATATCCCCCTGACCCTTCACCGGCCTGGCGACAAGTATCCCCCCAGGCCCCGTGGGGTGCTCCACATACATTTAGTGATCAGTTGGGGTATGAGGATCCAGATCCCCACCCATTGGAAGTTTTACCTGCTTTCATAAGTCCCAACTAGTCAAAACTATCCACATTGAAAAATACTTTTATTACCTGCACTCTTTCTCTGGGAGCATCTTGCAGTGAGTCACATGTTGTATTGTGGATTGTTTTAATGACTTGGAACTTATGAGTGTAGCTTAAGAAGTAGTGGAAAATCCCTTAAATTAAAAAGGCCATTCAGATCCTGCAGAAAAGGAAGGGACTTCCAGATTGTGTGACACTTTAACACAAAATTCCCTAATAGTGTAGCTAAAATGAGTTTTTTGAAGTGGACAACACCCATTAAAGAATTTTCTGGCAATGAACCAAAGGAGTTGGGGAATAGTCTAAAATAAATAAATAAATACCAATTACGTGTTCCAGTGTTCCCCACCACTCCTGCAGTGAAGACGTTCTGCTCATCTTTCCCGTGACTGCTGCTGACAATCACTGGCCTCAGCCGTCCCATGCAGACCAGTGGCCACATGAATGCTGAACAGAAGTTTATCACTACAACGTTGGTTTGACAAGGATTTCATTGGGTAAATACCGGTTATTTTTTTATTTTTGAACATTCTCTATTTTTTTTTTTAAACCTAGACACTAAAAAAGTGTAGAGTGTAGTAAAATACCAAAAGAAAATAACCACCAATACATAAACTGGTAATTCACTTAATTGAATATTTTATTGTGATATGATTAATTTAGTAACAAAAATATATATCAGAAAAGATTCAATACAGAAAAAGAGCTGCAACATACAGTGGGATGCAACACCCCTGGTCAAAATTACTGTTATTGTGAACCAACTTGACGATGAAATGTTCTCTATGAGCCATAAAGTAAAAGATGACACATTTCTTTGCATTTTAGGCAAAAACATTTTTTTTTTCATGTTTTACATTTGAAAAATTACAGAAAAGAAAATGGGATGATGCAAAAGTTTTGGCACCCTTGGAGATTTGTATGCCAAATAACTTTGACCAAGGTTAGGGTTATGGTTTGTTCACTATAATTGTTAGGAAAGGCCAGGTGATGGAAATCTCACAGCTTTATAAAAAGTCAGCCTCCTTTGATCTTTTGCCAACAAGCAGCAGACATGGTTTCTTCTAAGCAGCTGCCTAGCACTCTGAAAATGAAAATGGTGGAGGCCCACAAAGCAGGAGAAGGCTTTAAGAAGATAGCAAAGCGTTTTCATCTTGTCCTTCCCTCAGTTCTAAATGTCATTAAGAAATGGCCATCAACAAGAACAGTGGAGGTCACGATAAGGTCTGGAAGACCAAGCAAAATGTATGTGAGAGCTGCTTGTAGGATTGCTAGAGGGGCAAATCAGAACCCCGTATGACTGCAAAAGACCTTCAGGAAGATTTAGCAGACACTGGAGTTGTGGTACATTGTTCTACTGTTCAGAGACACCTGCACAAATATGGCCATCATGGATGAATCATCAGAAGAAAACCTGTCCTGCGTCCTAACCATAAAATTCAGCTCAGAAGTTTGCAAAAGAACATCTAAATAAGCCTAATGCATTTTGGAAACAAGTCCTGTGGACCAATGAGCTTAAAATAGAACTTTTTCATCGCAATGATCAAAGGTATGTGTGAAGATAAAAGGGCACAGGTCAACCATTAAGCATGGGGGTTGATCAATCATGCTTCAGGGTTGTGTTGCAAGCAAATGGCAAGAGGAACATTTCATGGGTAGAGGGAAGAATGGATTCAATGAAATTTCAACAAATTCTTGATGCAAATGACTCGCCCACCCCAGGGCTATGGGACACTCGGTGCCGGGCCGGACTAGTCCGGTGGTAGTCAGTGGTGGCTGGGCCCGGCTCCGTGGCCCTGGTGGGTGTCAGTAGAATAAGTGGCTTAAGTTAAAGTTTGTGTTCGTGACGCCACCTGTGGTATGCGGCTAATAAGCCGCCGCTGCTGTGTGAGGCCTCCGGGATGATATTATGGCAGCAATGGTAGTACTGCTCCCCACAGGTGGAGCAATGCCCGGGGCACAGTTGGTGCTTGTAAATGTCTATGCAGATGAAATAACTGAGGCAACTTCAGAGGTGCAGTTCAAGTTCTTTTACTCACAGTTCTTGTCAGGGCAGGCAGAACCCTTGGACTGCTGGGACCGCTGTCAGGGACCTCCGTCTTCTGGGTGATTCAGAGTGTGAAATCCGGTACCCTCTCTCTTAGTGTCTCTTTCTCTGCTGTCTTCACTAGCCTTGCCTTTGTTAAGATGGACTTGGCTTGGCCTCCATTACAGCCTCCAGGCTGGGGGGTCACCTGTCGGCTGATTACCCCTTTTCTGAAGGTCTGCTCTGGGTTCTGGCCCTGGGAGCTTGCAATTCCCTGGGCCTCGGTTTTTACTGTCTGGAGACTGTCTTTTCACTCCTCCAGTTTCTAGGGACCGTCCCCTGTCGCAGCTAATCACTCCACCGATGTCACCGTGGAACGGGCCACCGCAGCCTGCAGCTACCCGTAGCGCCTCTGGGCCCTCGGCTTCGGTACCCAACAAGGACAGCTCGTGGTACCTACAGGACTACCCGCGGCCCTGCGACCCTTTCTTTCCTTCTCTTCTTTCTCCTCCTTGCCTGCCTCAGCAGGCCTCCTCCTCCCTCCTTTCTCTCGTTCTTCTCCTCCAACTACATGCTGCTTCTCTCACTCCCTGAGGTAAACTGCAACTAACTTGACCTTCCTTTCTCTATCTGCTCTCTGGTGGCTCCTCCCACCTCCCCAGTTGCTAAGCTACCACCCTATGGGAGCAGGGATGGGTCTTACAGCCCCTCTCAGCATGCAGCATGGGAGGGTTGCCTGCCACTTTCCCTGGTCCTGTGTGTCCCTAGCAATGGGTGTAGTGTGGATTTACCAGGGGACCGGAGTTCACTTTCTTCCTCTCCCAGAATGGGGCATCACACCGCTGATGGGGTGCAATGACCTGTGGCGACGGAAGCCTCAGGGGCGCCACACTCCCCCACAGCAAATCCCAGCACGTCCTCGGGCTGAAAAACAACAAAAACATGTGGAGAAACTGCAAAATTTTTGTTATGCAAAACATAAAACAATAAAACATTTCTTCCCTTTATGGGAGGCACATATCAGTGAACGTTGCGAACTTCTTATAAAGAAACTATGTGTGCACTTTCAGTTCATTGCACAGTTTGGGCACTTCCCCCATAATTCTGGTAGGGGGCACAACGGGTGCAACTATCTACATTTTCGGCTACAACAAGTCCAGTAGCCCGGCAGTTCGTTTCTTTCAATCAAACACTAATGGGACAATTCAACCAGCCATTAAGTCCAATGGCCTGGTTACATAGGACACATAAACAACATACCAGCCACTAAGTCCAGTGGCCTGGTAGGACATAACACATACACCTTCACCGGGGCCCACATTCCAGTTCAGTGGCCCGGTAGCACATAACATGGGGGGGTGACGTCTTCAAAAAGCATCAGGGGCAGTACAGCAGGAAAGGGTGTCATCTTCGAAAAGAATAAGGGGCAAAACACGAGGGACTTCTTCAAAAAGAATGAGGGGCTATGTACAGTTCAGCAACTCCTTACTTCTTTACTTCTTTACATGTAGAGATTCTTCTCCGGCTCCCCACCTGGCAGCAGGTAGACAGCGGTCAGCACAGTCTGCGTCTGCTGGTCTTGGCGGGCCGCGCCTGGCATGGCGGCGGCCTGTATTGGAGTCGCTGCTGCGGTGTGGATGGGCGCCGCTCCGGCGGCAAAATCTTGGCGGGCCGCACCTGGCGTGGCTGCGGCCTGGATCGGCGTCGCCGTGCCGAGCGTCTCTCCAGGGACCGCGGGCATGGCAGCGGGGGTTGGGGCACCCGCGCCGGCAGGGGCATTAAATGACTCACCCCTCAGTAGCATCTCCGGTGTTCTGGTGGTCGCTGTCTTGCTGCAGGGTGCTGGTATCGGAGCTGCGGTCGTGGCACGCGCGCCTGCAGGAGGACCGGGCAGGAACCCCACCGGGCAATCCGGGCTCCGCCGGCTGGGGGTGTCACGCTCTTTACCCGGCTCTGCAGCGGCGGCCAGATCTTCTCCGCTCTCCAGGACGCAGGACACAACCCGGTTCTGAGGTGCGTGTCCCGGCTCGGCCACTCCTCCTCTGGCCGCTCGTTGCTCGGCGTCCATCCTTTTAGCTTCTTCACGCGCCATCTTTTCTTCCTCCGCCTTCTATGGCGGGCACCACTTCGCGCGCTTTTCTTGGACAAGGGGGCGGGGCTTCTCTTCGCGCCCTTTCTTCTTGCACGCCCCCCTTCTTCCCGCTCTCAGCAGCGCTAATGGCGGTGGTTTCTCAGTAAAGTACACAGTCTGTCACACGGTTCTTCAGGCGCACAGTACCCGGTTAGACCGGGCACGAAATCCTGTTCGTGACGCCAAAAGTTGACTCGCCCACCCCAGGGCTATGGGACACTCGGTGCCGGGCCGGACTAGTCCGGTGGTAGTCAGTGGTGGCTGGGCCCGGCTCCGTGGCCCTGGTGGGTGTCAGTAGAATAAGTGGCTTAAGTTAAAGTTTGTGTTCGTGACGCCACCTGTGGTATGCGGCTAATAAGCCGCCGCTGCTGTGTGAGGCCTCCGGGATGATATTATGGCAGCAATGGTAGTACTGCTCCCCACAGGTGGAGCAATGCCCGGGGCACAGTTGGTGCTTGTAAATGTCTATGCAGATGAAATAACTGAGGCAACTTCAGAGGTGCAGTTCAAGTTCTTTTACTCACAGTTCTTGTCAGGGCAGGCAGAACCCTTGGACTGCTGGGACCGCTGTCAGGGACCTCCGTCTTCTGGGTGATTCAGTGTGAAATCCGGTACCCTCTCTCTTAGTGTCTCTTTCTCTGCTGTCTTCACTAGCCTTGCCTTAGTTAGATGGACTTGGCTTGGCCTCCATTACAGCCTCCAGGCTGGGGGGTCACCTGTCGGCTGATTACCCCTTTTCTGAAGGTCTGCTCTGGGTTCTGGCCCTGGGAGCTTGCAATTCCCTGGGCCTCGGTTTTTACTGTCTGGAGACTGTCTTTTCACTCCTCCAGTTTCTAGGGACCGTCCCCTGTCGCAGCTAATCACTCCACCGATGTCACCGTGGAACGGGCCACCGCAGCCTGCAGCTACCCGTAGCGCCTCTGGGCCCTCGGCTTCGGTACCCAACAAGGACAGCTCGTGGTACCTACAGGACTACCCGCGGCCCTGCGACCCTTTCTTTCCTTCTCTTCTTTCTCCTCCTTGCCTGCCTCAGCAGGCCTCCTCCTCCCTCCTTTCTCTCGTTCTTCTCCTCCAACTACATGCTGCTTCTCTCACTCCCTGAGGTAAACTGCAACTAACTTGACCTTCCTTTCTCTATCTGCTCTCTGGTGGCTCCTCCCACCTCCCCAGTTGCTAAGCTACCACCCTATGGGAGCAGGGATGGGTCTTACAGCCCCTCTCAGCATGCAGCATGGGAGGGTTGCCTGCCACTTTCCCTGGTCCTGTGTGTCCCTAGCAATGGGTGTAGTGTGGATTTACCAGGGGACCGGAGTTCACTTTCTTCCTCTCCCAGAATGGGGCATCACACCGCTGATGGGGTGCAATGACCTGTGGCGACGGAAGCCTCAGGGGCGCCACACAAACATAACACCATCTCTAAAAAAGCTGAAGCTGAAAAGAAGATGGCTTCTACAAATGGATAATGATCCCAAACACATGTCAAAAGCCACAATAGACCACCTCAAAGGGTGAAAGCTGAAGGTTTTACAATGGCCCTCACAAGTCTCCTGATCTGAACATCATTAAAAATCTGTGCCAAGAAGACCTCAAAAGAGCAGTGCATGCAGGAATCTCACCGAACTGTAAGACTTTTCCAAGATAGAAAGGATGAAAATCCCTCAATCAAGAATTGAAAGTCTTGGCTGCTACAAAAGTGTTTACAAGCGGAGATACTTGCCAAAGGGGGTGCCTACTAGAAACTAACCATGCAGGGTGCCCAAACTTTGAAGATCTGAATTGGAGGCCGACAACTATTATAGGGATTACCCATATGGGCAAGTCGGCAGGGGTCTCAACTCCTTTATATTAATTAATTGATATCTGACAACTTCATGTGCACATTTTGGTGCGCAGCTTAGGATAGCTGTCATACTTCTCAGATTTGCCAATCACTGGGAGTGGAGCTGGGAGAAGCTGCCGATGGTTGCACTGGACTAGTCAGGTCTCTCCCCATTATTACCAGATGACTTCTCAAACTATGTTTTCACCTAAATTCCACAGCATTTCAGAGTAAGATATATATTGCACAGCCAGGATCTGTCATGCTGCCCTTATTTGGGAGCAACAGTGTTTACTCCAGAACACACAAGTCAGGTACTGAAAGCCATCACTACTAAAGGTGAATAACACCCTGGTCACGTAGGTTAACCCAATAAGGCAATTTAGGTCCTATGGAGTGTATTTCGCTGCCATCTTATTCTAATGATACCTTTACATTCATTGGAATCATGGCAAGAAACCTATTCTTGCCTTTCCTACTTTTCATCAATAATTGTCACAAGTATTATGTATGCATCTGGCAACTCAGCTGCATGCATATGTGATAATATAACAACACCTTGTGGATTTGATTATCCTGTTGGGTTGGATTTAGTTATTGTAACCTTTATGTTTAAGATATTCAGGTGTTGGAGATATCCCCTAAACATGCCCATATGAAGAATGGTGATCTGTCCGATGAAGCCTATTGGCTATATGCCTCTGTGCAATATTTTGCCCCTTACTGTTGTTGTTTATGGGGGTGAGAGGTTATGCACGCTATGGCATTTATATTTCGATCGGACCGTATCCCCATGGAGAGGGGGCGGTCCCCTTATCTCCATACTGGGCATGGAGCGGGTGGGGATGCGTGGTGCAGTCCTGACGCCCACCTCCGATGATGTGTCCATGCATGATGGGAGCACCTCCCCTACTGTTTATGCATGTGGGAACTGCTCCGGCGGTGGAATGATTGACACCAGGGACCGGAAGTGATGCGGGAAACTCCCGATCACATGATCACGGCCCACAGGAAGTCCCTCCCCCCCGAGAAGGGCGCACACGAGATGTGCGTCCCCGGCCGGATGTGTATCATCATCCGAGGAGAGAGGAAGTCCCGCCCTGACACCGGCGCACACGAGATGTGCGTCCCCGGCCGGAAGTGGATTAACATCCGACCAGAGAGGAAGTCCCTCCCCTCTGATGCTGGCGCACACTGGATGTGCTTCCCTGGCCTGAGGTGAGCAAAACACCTGATTAGAGAGGAAGTCCCTCCCCCCTGATGCCGGCGCACATGCGATGTGCCTCCCCGGCCGGATGTGAGTAAATACTTGATTGGAGGGGATGTGGGGAGGGCTCCTGAGTATGCACCTGTCGCAGGTATACACCTAATCGTTGATTGGACTAGCTCCCTCTGAGGATATGGATGTCACGTTGGTGTACTGCTGGTGACATCACATAGGGGGTGTGTTTTACACATGTTTAATCCAAACCCATATGAGGATATCCACGTCATCTCGATTGAATAAGCATCAGGTGGAATGTAGCTTCTGATTGGAGCAATGATATCACTCACAGGTTTAAATGACCCTAATCTTGACCACGCCAGAACCTTTGACACTATGGTTTGGTGAGGGCTGGCAGCAAGGACCTGACTGACGACTATCATGTCCCCTGAGGAGTCTTAGTGACGAAACGCGTCGGGACGCCGGGATGTCATCAGGGTCAGCATAGGGGTCCAGTCTGAGACCTAGTTGTGGTCCGTCCTTGTCAGGACGGAAGTCTGGGGCAGCAGTCTTTTGTTATTTTATATCTGGTAGGTGGTAGGGCCAGTATATGGCGGACGTATCCACTACTCAGGACCAAGAGACTGCGTGTCCCTCCATCAAAAGGGATTGGGTGAGACCATTCCTTTTTAATGCCTAAAAATTTATTGCATTTCATGTATCTGTATGACTGACCATTGTCAGTCAATGGAGTGCATTGCACCTTGTTTGTTTTTTTAGGTATTATTTTGTATGTTGTGTTTTTTCTGTCAATTGGACCACTGTCCTTTGCCTACAGCAACATCAATTTCCTTTATGTTTGTTTAGTTTTTTTCATGTGTTTGTTATTCTAGTGGCCATCACTATACGTGACCCCTCTGGGCGCGTGCCTTATTGGGTTAACCTACGTGACCAGGGTGTTATTCACCTTTAGTAGTGATGGCTTTCAGTACCTGACTTGTGTGTTCTGGAGTAAACACTGTTGCTCCTACAAGTTTAGGAATAAAGGTGTATTTTATATGCTGATTTTGTACCTTATCTATATTTGGATTGCTATTTTACTGCCCTTATTTGGGGCATTGTCAATCTGATGACAGGCTAATGGTAGGAAATCCTTCTGTCAGGTTATATGTTTAGTGGTTCCATCATAAAGCACAGTAAGGTCTGGGCATTTGTACTCAAATTGGGCACCATGGTGGGCACCAGATTTGCCCCTCACTCCCTTACAGGAATTTTACCAAATCCCTTTTTCCTAATGTTTGGATCTGTGGTCTAAACAGGTGAGTAGTGGGTGGTCCGCGACTGCCCGCAGGTTGGATCCTGGACACAAACAGGAGGGGAACCTGTGCCAGAACAATATATGGGCCCTGTGCAGTCCAGTCATGGGGCTGACAGAAGCTGGTTGCCACTTTGGAGGAGGTAGTGGCCCCCTCAGCTTGGGCCGTTGTGTGGTTGCACTGGATCTACCAATGGATTGTCCGCCTCTGACTAGTGGGCACAGACAGGAGGGGCCCCTGTGCCAGAACAATACATGGGCCCTGGGCAGTCCAGTCATGGGGCTGACAGAAGCTGGTTGCCACTTAGTAGGAGGTAGTGGCCCCCTCAGCTCGGGCCATGGTGTGGTTGCACAGGATGCCCAATGGCCCGTCCGCCCCTGGCGACAGCGCTGCCTTCATTGCCCTGGTGGCGGCCATGTGTCCGGTTACTTTCCAGGACTCCTTTCCGCCATAATTCTGTGTCTTTGTGTCAGTGAGGACTGCACACTGGCTACAGTCCTCTATCTAATGTGTTCTGCCATATTTATTTTACCACATAAAAAGTGGCCCCAGGAGACACCACATGGGGCAGTCCCTGTGATATCAGGGCCAGTGGCCCTCTGAGGGCTCCTGTGGGGCCCTGGCTGGAATGTGGCATTTCAGGCTATGAAGCCTCGTGCTGTACTGCTGCCCGAGACACCGCTGCGGTCACAGCAGTAACGAGGCGGCCCCGTCCTCCACACACACTGCCCGCCCGCAGCGCTCAGGCACAGCAACAGTTAACCTCACTGCTCCTTACTCCACCCTGATTGGCCGGGAGACACAAAGCCCTAGTAACGGAGGCCGGCCGCGGATTGGCAGGCGGTTACCAAGACGTGTGACTTTAAGAGAGCGGACACGGAGTGCAGGGGGCTGGGGTAGAGGCTGACACCACGGGGGCAAGACGGAAAGAAGTGCTGCGGCGGCAGCGGCGGGAAGAGGCCGGGCGGGAGAGTGATGTGATAGTGAACGGGAGGACTCTCCGGGGGCAATGACAGAGGAAGCGGCGCTGTCCCTGTGACCGCGGGGATGGAGAATCAGGAGCTGATCAGCGCGGCGGAGATCATCAAGGGTAAGCCGCACAATACGGTGCATGTGTACGGGACATGCGCTGTGCCCAGCAGTCTCAGCCCTGTGCCCAGCAGTCTCAGCCCTGTGCCCAGCAGTCTCAGCCCTGTGCCCAGCAGTCTCAGCCCTGTGCCCAGCAGTCTCAGCCCTGTGCCCAGCAGTCTCTGCCCTGTGCCCAGCAGTCTCTGCCCTGTGCCCAGCAGTCTCTGCCCTGTGCCCAGCAGTCTCACCCCTGTGCCCAGCAGTCTCAGCCCTGTGCCCAGCAGTCTCACCCCTGTGCCCAGCAGTCTCAGCCCTGTGCCCAGCAGTCTCTGCCCTGTGCCCAGCAGTCTCTGCCCTGTGCCCAGCAGTCTCTGCCCTGTGCCCAGCAGTCTCTGCCCTGTGCCCAGCAGTCTCAGCCCTGTGCCCAGCAGTCTCAGCCCTGTGCCCAGCAGTCTCACCCCTGTGCCCAGCAGTCTCAGCCCTGTGCCCAGCAGTCTCTGCCCTGTGCCCAGCAGTCTCTGCCCTGTGCCCAGCAGTCTCTGCCCTGTGCCCAGCAGTCTCAGCCCTGTGCCCAGCAGTCTCTGCCCTGTGCCCAGCAGTCTCAGCCCTGTGCCCAGCAGTCTCAGCCCTGTGCCCAGCAGTCTCAGCCCTGTGCCCAGCAGTCTCTGCCCTGTGCCCAGCAGTCTCAGCCCTGTGCCCAGCAGTCTCTGCCCTGTGCCCAGCAGTCTCTGCCCTGTGCCCAGCAGTCTCAGCCCTGTGCCCAGCAGTCTCTGCCCTGTGCCCAGCAGTCTCAGCCCTGTGCCCAGCAGTCTCTGCCCTGTGCCCAGCAGTCTCTGCCCTGTGCCCAGCAGTCTCAGCCCTGTTCCCAGCAGTCTCAGCCCTGTGCCCAGCAGTCTCAGCCCTGTGCCCAGCAGTCTCAGCCCTGTGCCCAGCAGTCTCAGCCCTGTGCCCAGCAGTCTCACCCCTGTGCCCAGCAGTCTCAGCCCTGTGCCCAGCAGTCTCTGCCCTGTGCCCAGCAGTCTCAGCCCTGTGCCCAGCAGTCTCTGCCCTGTGCCCAGCAGTCTCTGCCCTGTGCCCAGCAGTCTCAGCCCTGTGCCCAGCAGTCTCAGCCCTGTGCCCAGCAGTCTCAGCCCTGTGCCCAGCAGTCTCTGCCCTGTGCCCAGCAGTCTCTGCCCTGTGCCCAGCAGTCTCAGCCCTGTGCCCAGCAGTCTCTGCCCTGTGCCCAGCAGTCTCTGCCCTGTGCCCAGCAGTCTCAGCCCTGTGCCCAGCAGTCTCTGCCCTGTGCCCAGCAGTCTCAGCCCTGTGCCCAGCAGTCTCTGCCCTGTGCCCAGCAGTCTCTGCCCTGTGCCCAGCAGTCTCAGCCCTGTGCCCAGCAGTCTCTGCCCTGTGCCCAGCAGTCTCTGCCCTGTGCCCAGCAGTCTCAGCCCTGTGCCCAGCAGTCTCTGCTCTGTGCCCAGCAGTCTCTGCCCTGTGCCCATCAGTCTCTGCCCTGTGCCCATCAGTCTCAGCCCTGTGCCCAGCAGTCTCAGCCCTGTGCCCAGCAGTCTCAGCCCTGTGCCCAGCAGTCTCAGCCCTGTGCCCAGCAGTCTCAGCACAGTGCCCAGCAGTCTCTGCCCTGCCCAGCAGTCTCAGCCCTGTGCCCAGCAGTCTCAGCCCTGTGCCCAGCAGTGGTGCCCAGCAGTCTCAGCACAGTGCCCAGCAGTCTCACTCATTGGTGCCCGCAGACGTCTGCACACACCTCACAACACGTGTCCTGCGCCACCATAACATCACTGCCATCACATTATCCCCATTCAGACAAATTCTAAAGCATTTTCCTAAAAGTGATGGAAACATCGGCCGATCTTCTGTGATTATCCAAGAAGTAGAAAAGGATGTTACAGATCGATTCATGATTGCAGAGATTTGCTTTAGGTCACACTTTGTAAGTCACTTGATGGGAGAGGATGTGATCCTGATGGACAGACGTCACATTTATTTCCTATGACCACAGATCAGCCTGGTAATGTAATGTGATTATCAGGATTTCAATGACTCTCAGAATAGACTGTAAACTCAATGCCCGTGTGCATATATAGTTACCATATAGATAGTGCACAGTTGACTTTCAGAACCAGTTTTCATGTAAAGTGCATTGTTCCTCAGGTCCACTTCCTGTATTGTGTGTCTTTGTGGTGATACATTCTTTGTCCCCATAGTAACGGAACACTCAAGTGTTGCACAAACGCTGACCGCAATGTCACCGGCCCAGAGATGTTATAGAATAATAACCTGTGCAGAATGTATAATAATAATACAGAGTACACACAGTGTTATAATAATAAGAGCATGCACAGTGTTATAATAAAGTGTGTAGAGTGTTATAATAATAAATTGCACACACTGTTATCTTGCTCTGTCTGGTGTAGTGGGCTTGTGCTCTGCTGTTGAATAATCTGCTGTGGATCCCTTTTATAAATTCATCAAATCCAATGGCCATGTACAAGTGCAACTCAATAAATTAGAATATCATCAAAAAGTTAATTTATTTGAGTAATTCAGTACAAAAAGGGAAATCCATATATTATATAGAGTCATTACACACAGAGTGATCTATTTCTATATATTATATAGAGTCATTACACACAGAGTGATCTATTTCTATATATTATATAGAGTCATTACACACAGAGGGATCTATTTCTATATATTATAATAGAGTCATTACACACAGAGGGATCTATTCCTATATATTATATAGAGTCATTACACACAGAGGGATCTATTTCTATATATTATATAGAGTCATTACACACAGAGTGATCTATTTCTATATTTTATATAGAGTCATTACACACAGAGGGATCTATTTCTATATATTATATAGAGTCATTACACACAGAGTGATCTATTTCTATATATTATAAAGAGTCATTACACACAGAGGGATCTATTCCTATATATTATATAGAGTCATTACACACAGAGTGATCTATTTCTATATATTATATAGAGTCATTACACACAGAGTGATCTATTTCTATATATTATATAGAGTCATTACACACAGAGGGATCTATTCCTATATATTATATAGAGTCTTTACACACAGAGTGATCTATTTCTATATTTTATATAGAGTCATTACACACAGAGGGATCTATTTCTATATATTATATAGAGTCATTACACACAGAGTGATCTATTTCTATATATTATAAAGAGTCATTACACACAGAGGGATCTATTCCTATATATTATATAGAGTCATTACACACAGAGTGATCTATTTCTATATATTATATAGAGTCATTACACACAGAGTGATCTATTTCTATATATTATATAGAGTCATTACACACAGAGGAATCTATTCCTATATATTATATAGAGTCTTTACACACAGAGGGATCTTTTTCTATATATTATATAGAGTCATTACACACAGAGTGATCTATTTCTATATATATTATATAGAGTCATTACACACAGGGATCTATTCCTATATATTATATAGAGTCATTACACACAGAGGGGTCTATTTCTATATATTATATAGAGTCATTACACACAGAGGGATTTATTCCTATATATTATATAGAGTCATTACACACAGAGTGCTCTATTTCAAGTGTTTATTTCTGTTAATGTTGATGATTATGGCTTACAGCCAATGAAAATCCCAAACTTATCTTAGAAGATTAGAATATTATATAAGACCAACTGAAAAAATGATTTTAAACTCAGAAATGTTGGCGCCTACTGAAAAGTCTGTACAGTAAATGCCTCAATACTTGGTCGGGACTCCTTTTTGCATGAATTAGTGCATGAATGCGGCGTGGCATGGAGGCGATCAGCCTGTGGCACTGCTGAGGTGTTATGGAAGCCCAGGTTGCTTTGATAGCAGCCTTCAGCTCGTCTGCATTGTTGGGTTTGGTGTCTCTTATAGATTCTCTATGGGGTTTAGGTCAGGCGAGTTTGCTGGCCAATCAAGCACAGTGATACTCTGGGTATTAAACCAGGTATTAGTACTTTTGGCAGTGTGGACAGGTGCCAAGTGCTGCTGGAAACTGAAATTTAATCTCCAAAAAGCTTGTCAGCAGAGGGAAGCATGAAGTGCTCTAAGATTTCCTGGTAGACGGCTTGCCCTGACTTTGGTTTGATAAAACCCCGTGGACCTACACCAGCAGATGACATGGCTCCCCAAACCATCACTGATTGTGGAAACTTCACACTAGACCTCAGCAGCTTGGATTGTGGCCTCTCCACTCTTCCTCCAGAATCTGGAACTGCGATTTCCAAATTGAATCCAAAATTTACTTTCATCTGAAAACCACACCTTGGACCACTGAGCAACAGTCCAGTTCTTTTTTCCTTGGCCCAGATAAGACTGGCTTGACACAAGGAATGCGACACTTGTAGCCCATGTCCTGGATATGTCTGTGTGTGGTGGCTCTTGAAGCACTGACTCCAGCAGCAGCAGTCCACTCCTTGTGAAACTCCCCCAAATTTTTGAATGGCCTTTTCTTAACAAACCTATCAAGGCTGCGGTTATCCTGGTTGCTGTGCACCTTTTTCTACCACACTTTTTCCTTCCACTCTACTTTCCATTAATATGCTTGAATACAGCACTCTGGGAACAACCAGCTTCTTTAGCAATGACCTTTTGTGGCTTACCCTCCTTGTGGAGTGTGTCAATGACTGCCTTCTGGACATCTGTCAAGTCATCCTTCTTCCCCATGAATTGTATAGCCTGCTGAACCAGACTAAGGGACCATTTTAAATGCTTACGAAGCCTTTGCAGGTGTTTTGTGGTAATTATTCTAATTTTCTGAGATAATGACTTTTGGGTTTTCATTGGCTGTAAGCCATAATAATCAGCATTAACAGAAATAAACACTTGAAATAGATCCCTCTGTGTGTAATGACTCTGTATATTATGTGTTTCCCTTTTTGGATTGAATTACTGAAATACATGAGCTTTTTGATGATATTCTAATTTATTGAGAGGCACCTGTACATTGAGATTTGGGGTCAAACTGGAAAATGTCACAGAGATGTTCTAATTTACTAGAAATAGGCGGTCAGACAAGAGGTTTTTCTTTTTATTTATCACTGAACATTCTTTCAAATTTCAGGGAAATTGCTTTAATCTGATAATCCCTAAAATCTGATAATCTGATGTGTTTCCTGCACTGAAGTGCAGTATAATGAGCCGAGCACGGAGCAGCGGGAGCCAGTGCAGAGCAGCCTGTGATTAAACCCCGCAGTGATGGTAGCAGAGGACAAATCTGCTCACTGTATCCTCAGACTTGTCGTACCTGTTATTCATGAGTGTAATTCCCGTCAGCAGGGTGTACGGGGCCTTTCACGCTCTTCTATAGTCCTATGTAGTTGCTGTCTGGGCTGATGACCCTACGAGGGGGTGGGGGTCTGCGCTGGACGGGCCGTCACTACTTACTAGATCTTTAATATTGAGCATTGTTCTGTTCTTCTTTGTAGATCGCTTGTACTTTGCAACCTTGAGGAACAAACCAAAAAGTACCATAAACACGCACTATTTCTGCACTGATGAGGAGCTGGTATATGAGAAGTGAGTATGGGTATTGGAGTACTGTATATATATTTTTTGCTCTCTGTATTCTATAGACATTAGTGTAAATTATTAAAGAGGTTATCTGCTACTCTGACATCCCCTTCTAAATATGTATGTTTCCCCTTGTTAAAGTAATAACACCCATACTCACCTCCGTTGCCGGTGCTGTTCCAGCGTTAGCAGCACTGTCTCTCCTGGAATCGTGCGACAGTGCTATGTCACATGATCTTGGTGGCCAAACAGTGGCCACTTCACTCTCTCCATTAGACAGATCGCTTACATGCGGAGGAAGAGAGCGCTACTGCTCTCTCTCTTCCTTCAGATGTATGTGATGCGTCCAATGGAGAGTGAGGTGGCCACTGATTGGCCACCAAGATCATGTGACATAGCACTGTCGCACGATTCCAGGAGAGACAGTGTCGACACTGCTGGAACAGCACCCGCAACGGAGGTGAGTATGGGTGTTATTACTTTAAAAAGGGGAAACATACGGCTTTAGTACGGGTTGTCAGTCTAGTGGACAACCCTTTTAATGTGTTCTTTCTAATCAGATCTTATCCAAAGAATTAGTCTTGACGAATAAACTTTGTGATGAACTTGTTCCATTTTTCCTGATTATTGTAAATGCGGCCATTCTGCATACACCGTGTATTGGGGTAGATGAATGGGTAGCTGTCATTTCTCACCAGACCTGTAAAAGCATGGACCTGCTGCCTTATGCCAAACAAGTTTTAGTGCACATACCATTCTTATATGTCTAGGAACCATCTTATTTCTGATGCCTTCTAACTTGCCATCCACTCATTTTGAGTTGTCCAGCATTCTGCCAGTACTATATGAGCAGGAACTTCTCTCTCCTTACTTTGCACCTACTATGGGTTCACTTCCCCAAAACTGAAAGCCGTTCTTTCTGTTATGCCTGTTTGCAGTCTGACAGACAGGAGAGTAGGAGCAGAGAGACTAAGGGGTACTTTGCACGCTGTGACACCGCTAGCCGATGGTAACGATGCCGAGTGCGATAGTACCCGCCCCCATCGCAGCTGCGATATCTTGTGATAGCTGCTGTAGTGAACATTATCGCTACGGCAGCTTCACACGCACTTACCTGCCCTGCGACGTCGCTCTCGCCTGCGACCCGCTTCCTTCCTAAGGGGGCGGGTCGTGCAGCGTCACAGCGACGTCACACGGCAGGCAGCCAATAGAAGCGGAGGGGCGGAGATGAGCGGGATGTAAACATCCCACCCACCTTCTTCCTTCCGCATAGCCGGTGGAGGCAGGTAAGGAGATGTTCCTCGCTCCTATGGCTTCACACACAGCGATGTGTGCTGCCGCAGGAACGAGGAACAACATCGTATCTCCTATTGGTGCAACATTATGAAAATGTCCGACGCTACACAGATCACCGATTTACGATGCTTTTGCGATCGTTTATTGGCGCATCTAGGCTTTACACGTTGCGACGTCGTTACCAGCGCCGGATGTGCGTCACTTTCGATTTGACCCCGACGATATCGCAGTAGCGATGTCACAACGCGCAAAGTACCCCCAAGACCTGCTCTCCTGTCTGTTATCCATGTTGGTGTCTCGGAGTATATGCATCTTTCTTCATTCACTTCTATGGACATTCTAGGAATAGCCAGGTCAACTAGTTTGGCCACTTTTCCATTCACAAATGCTACGAGACAGGGGCAGACATTCCCAGGATTCCAGAGGTGGCATACACGTTCCCAAAAAATATCTGAGATGGATTTAATTCAGCTCTGGTCAAAAACAGGGTTATACTAGATGATCAAAGCAATTTATTTACAAAGCTACTTTTTTCTTCACTGCATAATCTGTAAAAAATCAACAAAAATAGTAAAAAAAACCAACCTTCAAGTTACAGAATAACTAAAAAGTATAGATATTGTATGCCCACCCCCCCCTCACAATTTGTTCCGGTAGTCTTAGCCCTGACCCTGTTACCCTAATTTAGACATGCAATATCTATAAATGAGTGACGGACGATGTCAAAAAGGAGTAAAAAGTCTTTTGTAGGATGACGGCATATCAGTAACATAAATAATGAGAATTATTGAATAGGTCATTTAGAATTACCTAGAATCATAATCATTAAAAAGGGACAAATATATGTGTAAAAGTTATAAACAATTGGATCTTGCACTGGACATGAATTAAAGCTCAAATGCAATAATTCACGCTGTTAAATTAACTTATTAAAGGGAATCTGCCTGAGGGTTTTGCTACGTCATCTGAGAGCAGCATGATATAGAGGCAGAGACCCTGAATCCAGTGATGTATCACTTAGATTACTGGGTTCAGGACAGAGACCCTGTGCTACCTGCGATATGTCACTTACTGAGCTGTTTGCTGTCATTTTGATAAAATCAATGTTTTCTCTGCTGCAGATCTATCAGTTATACAGAGCTCATCAATATACTGGACTACCTGGCATCAGGCCAAGTCGTCCTCTAATCATATTCTACTGCTGATTAAGCTGTGATTTTAATCAATACTACACTAAAGGCCCCGTCACACTAAGCAACATCGCTAGCAACATCGCTGCTAACGAACAACTTTTGTGATGTTGCTAGTGATGTCGCTGTGTGTGACATCCAGCAACAACCTGGCCCCTGCTGTGAGGTCGTTGGTTGTTGCTGAATGTCCTGGGCCATTTTTTAGTTGTTGCTGTCCCGCTGTGAAGCACAGATCGCTGTGTGTGACAGCGAGACAGCAACAACTAAATGTGCAGGCAGCAGGAGCCGGCTTCTTCGGAGGCTGGTAACCAATGTAAACATCGGGTAACCAAGAAGCCCTGTCCTTGGTTACCCGATATTTACCTTTGTTACCAGCCTCCGCCGCTCTCACTGTCAGTGCCGGCTCCTGCTCTGTGCACATGTAGCTGCAGGACACATCGGGTTAATTAACCCGATGTGTGCTGTAGCTAGGAGAGCAGGGAGCCAGCGCTAAGCGGTGTGCGCTGCTCCCTGCTCTGTGCACATGTAGAAGCAGCACACATCGGGTAATTAACCCGATGTGTGCTGTAGCTAGGAGAGCAGGGAGCCAGCGCTAAGCGGTGTGCGCTGCTCCCTGCTCTCTGCACGTGTAGCTGCGTGCGCTGGTAACCAAGGTAAATATCGGGTTGGTTACCCGATATTTACCTTAGTTACCAAGCGCAGCATCTTCCACGTGGCGCTGGGGGCTTGTCACTGGTTGCTGGTGAGCTCACCAGCAACTCGTGTAGCGACGCTCCAGCGATCCCTGCCAGGTCAGGTTGCTGGTGGGATCGCTGGAGCGTCGCAGTGTGACATCTCACCAGCAACCTCCTAGCAACTTACCAGCGATCCCTATCGTTGTTGGGATCGCTGGTAAGTTGTTTAGTGTGACTGGACCTTAAGCAGCCCAGTAAGTGACACATCCCTGGAATCAGGTTCTCTGTCTCTACATTATGCTGCTCTCAGATTAGGTATCAAAAACCTGGTGACAGATTCCCTTTAAAAGTGACAAACATTGTTTCTGAATGCCTAAAGTTTACCCCAAAGAGAAGCCTAAAAGATGCCTTAAGATGTTGTCCTCCGGGGAAACCGTACCCTGATTCCAAGGAAGAATCTCCTTTTTTATTGAATGAGCTGTGGGATGGAATCTTTAGGGGATTTCATTTCCTTACAGGGATTAATCTAAATAGATACGGACGTGGCAATCAAACTGTAAAGATTTAGGCCTAATGGCTCAGAGACAGTATGACAATCTCTGGTCTGGTGAACATGTTGTCTCACAGCATTGACCTAGTTTTCTGAAAAGGGCCCTGTGATTTTTAATTTAGTTTTTTGTTATAGTGCCATTGTTTACCCTGCACCATTACTCTGGCGCATGGGGAAAACAATAAGGAAATAATAAGAACGGAAAAACCAGCATGATAATATGCTGCCAGACAAGACTCTTAGCCCCACAACACCGAACATGCCCTGGACCAGGCCTTTATATTTTATTTCTTTATTTTCACATTTCAAAAGTTATAACTTTTATATTTTTCCCTCTATATAGTTATATTAGGGCTTGTTTTTTTGTCTTTTTTTAGCGGAACTTTTATTTTAGTGGCACCATTTTAGGTTACTTATAACTTTTTGATTTACTTTCATTAACTCAATCTCGGAAAGCAAGGAAGATAAATAGCTATTGCATTGTTTTCTCACTGCTAAGAAATGGTCAAAATAACACATTAAGGCTATGTTCACATTTTCCGTTTTTGCTGCTTTTTTTTTTCTGCAGCCAAAAACTGCTCTCTTGGCAGTAAATAAGCTTCTTCCAAAAAGCAAGTTTTGCTACTTGTTTTTACTATGTTTTTGCTGTGTTTTGTTGTTGCGTTTATTTGCTTGTCATTTATCTACAGCATGTTTAATAAAGTTAGTTAAATTGACTACAAAAGCAGCAAAAACGCAGTGGTTGGGATTGTGCAGTGCTGAGCAATCTTCCAAAGCTCCCCCATAAAATAGTGCATTGGAAGTAGTACAGTTATCATCTACTGTAAGAACACAATAGGTTAAGTGGGAACTGTAGAAATGGCAAGCCTACCCACTGTGATGAATAAAGTGGTCTTACATAGGAAATTAAAGGGCTTTTCCTCTACAGTCCCTGACAGAAGTTCTGTTGCTTATCCATGTTATGTAAATAAAAGCTTAGAACCTGACTTTAAATTCATCCATTGGTTTTATAAATTACTCTTTTGAAAGCTGAAACCCTCCCAAATTTGGTTTAGGTTATGAAAATAAAGTTGCTGCAAAGCTGAAATATTGATCATTTAATGAATACAGAAAGGTCAGATTTTGGCAAGACAAAAGTTTTGTCGCCCACAGAAAGTAATGTGAAATTCAAACAATTAACTTCTAATACAAAGATATGTTGCATAACATTGGTGAATGAAGTTGTGGTGCTATTAGAGCCATATTTAATATTTTGTGTGACTTCCATGAGCTTGAAGGACTGAATCCATGCGGTTCAACAATGATTCATACAATTTAATGATGGAGTCATCAGGAATAGCAAAGAATGCAGTCTTACATGCCTCTCAGAGTTCATCTAGATTTTTTGGTTTTGTCTTCCAAGCCTCCTCTTTCATCCTACCCCAAACATGCTTAATGATGTTCATGGCTGGCGACTGGGCTGGCCAGTCCTTGAGCACCTTGATCTTCTTTGCCAGGAGGAACTTTGTTGTAGAGATGGATATATGAGATGGAGCACCATCCTGCTGCAGAATTTGACCCCTTTTATGATTGGGAATGTAAGAGGTAGCTAATACTTCTTGATATTTTAGGCTATTGATATTGCCTTCTACCTTGCAAATGTTTTGCACACCCCCATACTGAATGTAACCCCAGACCATGATCTTTCCACCACCAAACTTAACTGTTTTCTGGATCGATATGGGCTCCAGTAGGTCTCCTGCAGTATTTGCGGCAGCTGTGTTTAATTCACCTGAAGATTCATCAGAGAAATCCATCTTCTGCCTCTTTTCCAGCATCCATCTGTTTAGCAGGCTGTGGGACTTGGCAAATGGCACACGTTTTTTTAATTGCCTTTTGTATAGTGCTGGCTTCTGGGCACTGATTCGACCATGGAGGCCATGTCGAGACAGAATCCTACTGTTCTAGTTGACACAGGGACTTGAGGTGACCAGGCCTTTTGGAGCTCTGCTGCAGTGGAAGAGGAGCTGGCTTTGGAGTTTCTAACCAACAAACGTTCCTCCTGAGCAGTTGTCTTGCGGGGTCTGCCGGACCTGGGCTTATCAAAAACACCTCTAGTCTCTTCAAATCTTTTTTTAATTCTTTGTACTTGATGCTGAGACACATTAAAGGTGCCAGCCATCTCTGAAGTGGATCTGGTCTTCAGCCTCTTGATAATCAAGGCTTTGATCACAGGGTGGATTTTTGGCATGTTGTCAGAGGTCAAGTTGCAGTTCAAGTGAAGGTCTGGGGTGCTGGGTTTCTTTTTATACACGCCGACTAATTAACCGATCAGTGAGGCTGTAAACTAGGATTGGGTGCATTATATGACAAGGCGACAAAACCTTTGTCTTGCCAAAATCTGACCTTTCTGTGTTCATTAAATGATCAATATTTCAGCTTTGCAGCAACTTTATTTTCATAACCTATACCAAATTTGGGAGGGTTTCAGCTTTCAAAAGAGTAATTTATAAAACCAATGGATGAATTTAAAGTCAGGTTCTAAGCTTATTTTTACATAACATGGATAAGCGACAGAACTTCTGTCAGGGACTGTATTTAGATATTAGATTGGTGAGGGTCTGCCACCATACACCCCCATCTATCATATGATTGTAGTTCCGTCAGCGGTCAGATGTAATAACTGTATTGAGACGGATCGTATTTACACCGTACTCTTTGTAGTAGCTGTTCTTGGTCATCGCAGCTCAGCTGTTATTGAAGTGAATAGATATCAATAATAAGTAGCGGACAACTCTTTAAAGGAGTTGTCTGGTGTCAAAAGTCTGCAGTGATGCTATGAGACTGTAGACTACTGAACGCTGACAGTGTGGGATGCTCACACTGTCATGATTCCCCTGTATTACCAATTCTGTGCTGGTCATGTGACTGCTTGTATGCCATTTAGATACTTGCGGTCACGTGCCGAGTAGTCTCACACGTCTTCTCTCAATAGAAGAGAAATTAGAGAAACGCGATGTGGTTAGTTGGCACATAACCACAAGTATGCAAATCGCATACAAGCAATCACATGACCACTGCCAGCTGGGAATACGGGGGAATCGTGACAATGTGTGACGCAGCCTGCAGTCACATAACAGACAAAGGGGTGCAGCGGGGAGATAAAAAGTTCTTCTACTATCCCTTCCCTCATAAAGCATAAAGATAAGATGCACAGCGCTGTTCCTTTACCTCTAATTCAATGTGACGGAACTGCTCCTTGATGCTCCCCCTCCCTTCTGGGACATTACATCATACAATCAGGGAGCATGGCCTGCTCCATGCTATTGGTATAAACCAACCCCCTGATAATATCTGGTCCTGTTCTGACCAAGAGCAGGAGGCGAGGTGTTTGCGTGGCCACACCCAAAAAGCATAGAGCAGGCCATGCCCACTGATGTGTGACGTATCGTCCCAGAAGGGAGGGGGAGCAACAAGGAGCATCTCCACCATAACACTCAATTACAGGTACAAGAACAGCACAATGCATCTCATCTTTGTAGTTAATGAAGGCAGGAACAATAGAAGAAATTTTTATTCCACAGAGTACACATTTATACGTCAGTTGACACGTATATGTCTGGAGATACTGATCCCCATCACTCTACACACCAATTACCAGGCCTTTGTCTGTACGGTCTCAGCATTGTGCATTGGTGGGATAGATATAGAGCATAGTACATATTATAATTTGTTCCCATGTAACCCCTTTAGCTTAGATTTGTCCTGGGAATGCATTAATATTAAACAGTTTCCACCTACACAATAAAAGCAGAGGTGTGAACCAATACCAGTCCATATAATTAAATCGTCTTTTACTGGTCGGTGTGAAGAAGAGTGGAGGCAGGTTCATTTATGATTGTCTTAAAGCATGACCTGAGTCACGTCTTGATGAAGCAATATTAGTTAATAACTTCTCTAAAGCAGAAATATGTCACAGATTTCCTTCCAGCTATAGGATATGGGCTGCAGTTTCCAGCTGTTACAGCTCGTACAAGTTTTTGATAAATGGCAGGAGGTTATTTTTCCACAGTGTGACCTGAGGATTAAAAGGTATCCTACCAAGGCCTCTGCTACCTGAGCCGTGTGCACCAAAGTGTGTTCAGACCATGCAGTATTGCTGCACATATTTTATATGGGTGTCACGTTTTTAAGGGGGCTGTCCGGGCCGGGCTGTTATATTGCTTGCCTATCCTTAAGCTGGTGTCACACATAACGACGACGACAACGACGTCGCTGCTACGTCACCATTTTCTGTGACGTTGCAGCGACGTCCCGTCGCTGTCGCTGTGTGTGACATCCAGCAACGACCTGGCCCCTGCTGTGAGGTCGCCGGTCGTTGCTGAATGTCCAGCTTCATTTTTTGGTCGTCACTCTCCCGCTGTGACACACACATCGCTGTGTGTGACAGCGAGAGAGCGACGAAATGAAGCGATCAGGAGCCGGCACTGGCAGCTGCGGTAAGCTGTAACCAGCGTAAACATCGGGTAACCAAGGGAAGACCTTTCCCTAGTTACCCGATGTTTACGCTGGTTACCAGCCTCCGCTCTTGCTGCCAGCGCCGGCTCCTGCACTGTGACATGTGGCTGCAGTACGCATCGGGTAATTAACCCGATGTATACTGTAGCAAGGAGAGCAAGGAGCCAGCGCTAAGCAGTGCGCGCGGCTCCTTGCTCTCTTCACTGTGACATGTAGCTGCAGCACACATCGGGTTAATTAACCCGATGTGTACTGTAGGAGAGCAAGGAGCCAGCGCTAAGCGCGTCTCCCTGCTCTCTGCACATGTAGCACAGCGACGTTATGATCGCTGCTTCTGCTGTGTTTGACAGCTAAGCAGCGATCATAACAGCGACTTACAAGGTCGCTGTTACGTCACCGAAAATTGTGACGTAACAGCGACGTCGTTGTCGCTGTCGCTTAGTGTGACACCAGCTTTAGGATAGGTCATCAGTATCTGATAGGTGGGGGGTGCAACGCCTGGCATCCCCGCCAATCAACTATTAATGGAGCCAATGGCAGCCTGATGTGCTCAGTATTGAGCTGCACTGCTACGTCATCTGTATAGTGGCCACACTATGCAGTGCACATTTACCCTCTGTTCTCAAATCAATAGGGGGCAGTTGTGCAGTACCCGGCCTTGCCAATTATGATGTTGATGGGGCTGTGTACTGGGAACAGCAGATCGGCGGATGAGCAGGGTGTCGCAACCCCACTGATCATATATTGATGACCTATACTTAGCATAGACCATAATTATTAAAGTTCTGGACAATCCCTTTAAGTTATATTACCTCAATATACTATATTAAAAGAGTCATGTGTATTGTTTTCTTGTTTTAATGTTTTTTTTAGAATTCATTTTTTAAAGCTGATCCCTATAAAATTATATCTTACTGGAGACAAGATGATCTTATAGGGTTCATTGCAAGGACCACCAACTGTCAGTAAGAAGACCAATGTGTAACGGCAGCGGTGAAAACTAAGGTTGCGTTCGGCTATCTTCATCAGCTCCATAGATTTTGAGTAGGTGGACACTGCCAATGCTCCATTCAAACTACCCACTGCAGTGAAATGACAGGAAGCACCGGACCCCTGTGGTCATGATCGGTGGGATTCCTAGCAATTTTTCAAATATTCCTATAGCAGTAATGCAACCAGAGTTCCCTTGTTCATTGTTGGCATTTTAGTGTGCAGCTGTATGTGTTTTGTAGTTAGAATGTGTTTTCAGCTAGCACCTGTTCACATGTGTGGGATGTGTGGGTCAGTCTTTTTGATATATTTGTAGTGCATTTCTTTCTGGCTGAACACTCCGCCCTGTAACCAGGCTGTGTCCATCCTCCAGTCCTTTACAGCTGGATCCTTTCTGCCCAGACATGTAGGTTTTTAACCCAGACAGAGGCATTTGAGTTAGGTTCCCAGTATATTGAGATCACCTTGTCATGGTGACCGGGCTTACATGCATTGGCCAAATATCTCTTTTTTCAAACATTCCTATAGCAGTAATGCAATGCCAGAGTTCACTTGTTCATTGTCGGTATTTTAGAGTGCAGCTGTATGTGTTTTGTAGTTATCACAGGATAACACCGGACCCCTGTGGTCATGATCAGGGAGATTCCCAGCAAATAGATGTCATCATTTAATAAAATATTTTATGTCTTATGGGGGTTCCTATGTACTGCTGATCTATGTGGGTCCAGAGACACCACTGGTTGGTTGAAACACCACTGAGAAGTGTACGGCTCATGCTGGACACACAAGGTGATGTGCAGGATCATTACCCTGTCTCCACAAAAATAAGACATACCCTAAAAATAAACCCTAGTAGAATTTCTGGGCTTTTTTGAGTATGCTTAGAATATAATCCCTACTCCAGAAGTAAGCATAGTAACTCTATGGGTCCGTACCAGTCTCACCAAAGTGCAGAGTTGTCATTGATCGATTGGGGTTTCGGTACCCAAACACCCCGATCAGAAGGCTTTGTAATTATTAAAATGCTGTATCACATGATAGTTATTGTTTAACACCTACACTTTGGAGAGGTGATAAATGGTTATTCCGGAAAGTCCTTATAATCTGGTTTAATCCTTTATGAGCATCTTCCAGTTCCAATATATTGTGGTTGTGGCTCATACATAAAGGATCGTCATTCCTGCCTGTATGGATGTACCTTGGGCCAGCGTAAACCCTTGTTATGTCCTGTAGTTGTATACATGTGACTGTACGACAGAGCTTCATTTTACATTGATGCGATGTGAACTGAGCTCGTTACCATCAATTCCTCAGTTGACATTGGTAAAGCTCGGTCTGCAGCTTTTCTGTGCGGAGAATGATATTGTGCCGCGATGTGACAAGATAAGAGCCCTGGGGAATACATTGCTAGGCAGTAATATTGTAACAAAAGGGAGCTTAGGAAAGCCACACAATGGGTCAGCCGCGCTCCCACCTCTGATATGTCATGTTTCCTCTACTCCGCTTCCTCTGACTCCCGCTCAGCCGTCCCTCTTTTTCTTTTCCATGAACCTCCTTATCTGTTTCTTATATCCTCCCAGTATCCCTCCGCACGCTATGAAATGAAAGTGCAAGAGCAGGGAAGGAAAAGGAAAGGGTTATTATGATTAGAAATAAAATGAGCATTAATATAAATAGGTGCATACACAAGTCAGAATAACATCAACCAAACCATCTGCGGTGGTCAGGACTGGACGTTTGTCTGTTGTGCGTGGCGGTATCCCAACTCTTCCCCGACCGATGATGTCGATGAAACAATCAGGCATGTAGGAGATCAACATGCCTGATCGTTTGCTCTCAAGGGAGATATATTGCTACAATAGTTGTGTGGCAGGTTCTATTGAGAACATATTCACGCTTGGCCAAACCAAATGTAGATATGTTAAGGGGGGATTCGAGGGAACAGCTGTTGAGTCAGGAGTCCCTGGCAGGCTGTTATCTAAGGTTTATGGCCACCATATTTTTTTTTTCTTGGCTGTCATTGTCTTGTAAAGTTGGCCATACACATGAGATTGCTGTCAGCAGTCTCTTTATCCCTCCTGACTCGCGCAAATACATGAGCACTTGGCTTGCTGAGCATTCACGTGTTTTCAATGAGGTGACGAGAAATCTAGCTCATTCTCTGTCACACAGAGTTTTGCACAAACTTCGCCGACTGTCATGGCGGCATTGGACTCTGTTCAGAATTCGGATTGCAGATTCTGCCACTACACCGGATGGTTTCTCTGCTGTCTGCGATCAACACAGGCAGACTCGTATGTCGACCCGCTGTGTGCTGATTCATAGGCAGGCTAGCAAGAATTAATCTCTGCTGGTCTGCTTGAGACCTATCATATCTGCCCTCCTCCTATTTATGCTGGTGGAATCCTTCTACCAATGCCAGCTATGGTTTATTCTATGTTGGTCTGTGAGGTATGGTGTCCCAGACTCTCTGGTGAAAGTTGTGCTTAAGTTGTGCCTATTGCTTGGAGTGGTTGTGGAGTGTATTCCTGTCATTTTGTGGCTTCCCTCCTGCTTTTGTTTTTCCTCCTGAATCTCTTATTGTCTTTACCTTTTGTGTGTGCCTACAGTGTGACAGAGTTTTGTTTTTTTCCCCTGTCTTTCTTTCCGTGGTTTTCAACACACTCTTGTCCCGTGACTCTTGTCCCGTCTCTCATGGTGGAAGGGGGAATCCGATCAGAACCGGTCAGGTGCAGGGCCAGGGAGGAGACTCAGGCATCCCCACCATTAGGGGTATCCCTGAGAATTGGGATAGCATAGGATCCCTTAGCTTGAGGGACAGCTTAGCAGCCCCGATTCCCTGCTATCTCAAAGTCATTGTTACATTTCTTATATCAAAAGAGATTCTAGGTCTAGGGAATACTATATGCATAAGAACAACCAATTTATTCCCAAAATTTATTTTATTGTAGAATATAAAATTTGATACCACACCATTTAGTGAAAATTGACAAAAAACATCAATTTGTCTCAGATTAAATTAGATTGGTTTAATCTGAGACAAATTGATGTTTTTTTGTCATTTTTCACTAAATGGTGTGGTATCAAATTTTATATTCTGCAATAAAATAAATTTTGGGAATAAATTGGTTGTTCATTGTTACATTTCCCCTGAAAACAAATGGGTCGGTCATTGAAATTCCAGTGCCCGGATCCTGATCTCGCCTCCATCATCTGTTGGGCACAGTCTGGATTTCATTCCTTCTGAAATTGGCAGGTTTGGTCAACTTTCATCTAATGTGTATGGGGGCATTAAGGGTCCTTTTGCTTGAGCAGATAAACTGCCCCAATGATATAGAAAATATAGTAAGATAATGGCTTGATTAGCCATCACTGTAAATGTGCCAACTGTACGGAGACGAATATTACCACAATTGTCATTCTCTACTATGTTTGCAATACGTTTTTCAATTTGGGGTGTTTTGTGGACTGCGAATAACATTTATGCCAGCAGCTGCCATTTATATATATATATATATATTTATATATATATATATATATATATATATATATATATATATATATATATATATATATATTTTAGAACTCTGTCTTGTGCTACTCCTGTTTCATTCAAATGTAAGGACGAGAGGACTATAAGGTGTTACCACCCCACTTGACAATGATGGCTGTCACTCTCAGCAATTATGATGATTTGTAGACTGATTAATACAGCAATGATCGGGGAGGAGGGCGACTATGAATGTTTGTTCTGATGATCATTCGTCCGTGTATAAGGGCCCTAAATGCGGTTTATGTTTCTTTTTGCTTTATGTAACTCAGAATTTGTCAGATGCCGTTTGTCAGCAGTTTATACTGTAAAATTTAATATGTGGATTTCTGTAGTTAGCGTCACGGCATTATCACAATGCAGAAAAGATGTGCACATTATGTCCCATTTCTCGCTAAAAGGATGAAGATGGAAACGTCTCCATCTTTTACCTCTCTTGGGGTCTTTTTTAACCTTCATCTTTTGTCTTTCAGCTTCTATGCAGATTTTGGACCTTTAAACCTTGCACTGCTCTACAGATACTGCTGCAAACTCAACAAAAAGCTCAAGGTGAGTGATTGTCCTTAAGCACATACATGGTGGGGATTGTTTTTCATTTGTACCCATTAAGAAGTCCAGTTTTCTTTTCACTTAAATAGCCGAAAATTATTCGTTATCGTCAAAATCGGTTACTTTGGATCAGGCTATGAGCACCATAAGACTTGATGTTCCTCTGTCATGTCTCCTGGAAATGGATGATTATATTTTGAAACGGATTTTACTATTTATTTGTCTGAGGGGTTGACTCCCATACACCTAGATGGTGTGCAATTATTGCTGACAGTGACAGCCCCCCATTGTCAAGTGGGGTAGTAACACCTAGTTGTCCACTTGTCCATATGTTTGAATGAAAGAGGAATAGTGCAACAGAGTTTTGAAAGATGCTCCAGACCTTATGTGTGCGTGTATATATATATATATATATATATATATATATAATCTATATATATATATATATGTTGAGGTGAATACCTAACCAGGGTTCACTCGTGTTGCCTACTGCCTGATTCTAATTAATGTTGGCTCAAGTACATGTTTGAAAAATGACATCAGACACACACAGTCGGATGTTCATCTTTCCTCGATCGAGGTTTGCCCAGAACAGAGTTTATTTCAACTGAACCATGCCCTTATATAACCTAGGAAAGGGGCATGGTCAACTCTACACTGGGCATGCCCGTCTGTGTCCATTGGTCAGTGGGTTGAACAATAATTAGTCAATGAGCTGATTGGTGGGCGTCATTGTAGGCGGGTCTATGATGTCATCGGGACGTATCTGTGGTGATACTGATGGGTGGGTCTAAGATATCATCGGGCGGCTCCATGGTGACACTGATGGGCTGGCCTATGACATAATTGGGCGAATCCATGGTGACGCTGATGGGCAGGTCCATGATATCATCGTGGGCCATCTTGTATATCTCTGAAGACTGACAGACTGACTGGCTTATATATAGAGAATCGATTTCATTGAACATACTTCCCACAGTCCTTTATGTCCAGAGGTTAATTAAGTATTTGCTCTAATGGCTCTACTCAACATATATATATATATATATATATATATATATATATCCCGGCAGTTTAATTGTATTTTGATCACTCAAAAGACCACTAAAAAGTGTGACGCTCGAGATACAGGAGCATATATAGCGATTATTTGGGCTTTCTATTGAATAGGTAAAGCACCGTGGAGTAAATGGCGCTATAATAATAAATAATAATAATAGGTATTCGTCATTGTGCACTAGCCCAGGCAGAAGCTGCATCTGAGCTCCGCACTTTTCAGTGGTCTTTTTTGTGATCAGTGGGGGGTTTCAGAGTTTTAGCGCTCGGACACTTACCAATCTGAAAGGCAATTAAAATGTCTGAAAAATAAAAAATGTTCAAAGTTTAGTTACTCTTTAATAGTGAATTCCTTTAGAACTGACATACTGGGAGCCATGGCCGGCCCTCTTGGCCCTTTGGGGTGCGTTGTTCGCTTTTACACTTACTGTACTACAGATATATTTTTGGCACGGTGTAAAGATCAGACCTTTAGCTCCTTGGGATTTGGTCAAGGTCAGTGCAGGCGGCTCTGCTGACTGCATTCACAATTCATTGACCTGACGTTAACTTTTCGTGCACCTGATGAGGCTTGTCTCCCGCTACAGTGGATGCATTTTCCTATTAATGAGCCTGGCAGGCAGTATCCAGGAGATGAACTGGCATTAAGACGGCCTCTCTCTCAGAATTAAATGAGGCAGTGTTGGCGCTCCCCTTCCCCCATTGTATAGTCTGCCCCTCCTCGCTTCATTCTGATTGTGCGAGGAATCCGAGATCCGTGTGCTCTGCACAAAAGACAAGTCTGTATCTCGGGCTGTGAAATCTGAGCAGAATCTTTTAACAAGCTTCCCTGAGCAGCAAGTAAAGGTTGCTGAATGCGCAGACTTTCCGTCCATTCGCCTACCAGGTGCCTCCTTCCCCGTGACATGGCGCTACTGCAGCTATTTCATGGGTTATTACTTATTTATACAGCAAACTATGTCCAGCAAAGCTATCAGTTGTGTTAATGCACAGCCGTAGCCAATACCTTGAATGTGTCATTTCCAGGTCAGTGAGAATTGGGTTCTGTAGCTCTATGAAAATATTTAGGGAATTCTCGAATTTTCAGGTAGTTGGTCTGATCAGATGTAGTCCTCCTGGTGATCAGGTCATTGCACCAGGATCCATTCCTAGCATCGGCGGCAAACAGCCCATTATATCTGCCGCTGCAGTGAAAACATAGCACACATTAATCCGAGGAGCCCTCTAAGTGATATTGGGACAGCTCATGGGTGGGTGATCTGAGCAGAGACCCTCTTTATAATGCCCACATGCTCTAATAAAGCATATAGGCAAGGGTTATAAAGGGATATTGTGGTATCAGTGTATATATTTTATAAATTCCATGATGACTCGATTACATGTTCTGACATTGGTGCACGGGCAGCCTGAGAGATGCCCCAAATTTCTTGAAAAGTCATGCACCACTGAATAAATTTGGCGCATGTTACTCCAGCAGACTTTTTTATTAGATCGGTGTATATATACACCAGTCTTGATGGTTTTAAGGGATTGTCCACTACTCGGAGAACCCCTTCTCATGCCATGTTTCCCCCAATTAAAATAAAAAGCTTATACTCCACTCCGGTGGTGGTGTCGTTTCAGTGGTGCCGGCGCTCACGTTCCTGGTGCTCACTTAAGGTTATGACGTCATGCGAGCCCTACTCCCCCATTTATCGCCGGCTTCTCTCTTCTAGCATTTGGACATATGACTTAATCAACAGGAAGTTAGCACTACGGCTGCTGCTCACTTCCTGCTGATTGCTCCTGCATCCGGAGGCGGGGAGAGAGAGGAGGTAAGTGGGGTTGGGGGGCTCACGTGACATCCCAACCTTAAGTGAGTCCCAAGAATGTGAGTGCCGGCAGCGCTGGAACGCCACCACCACTGGAGTGGAGTATAAGCTTTTTTTATTTTAATTGGGGGAAGCATGTGGAATAAGGAGTTGTCAGAATAGTGGACAACCCCTTTAAGCCGCTTTTACACTGAAAGATTATCATGAGCAAGTATTCCTTGGAACGCTCGTTTTGATATAATCTTGCAGTGTAAACAGGCGGCCAATCACCCAGGGAAGGAGCAAAACACTCATTTGTCAGGTGAAATGATATTTAAGCTGCAGAGTTTTCAGCAGTGCATCTTTCTTTGCAAACAGGACACTGCCCATAACAATGGCCGCCTATGTGCACTGATCTATTACAGATCTATCAGTGTTAGCTCGTCTGCTTGTGTGCACAGGCTATTAAATGACTGCTGATTGGTAAGTATTTACAGGCGATTGTATACAGTAGTGCCGCTGCTCCTTTTGTGGAGATACAGATTCCTAAATTTCCCAGCACAAATTAGATTCAAATCTGTGAAACTCACTGACTGTAGTGCACCGACCGACCACCAATGTATGGGAGTCTCCCAACCCTCCCCCGACATCTGGTATTGGAGGAGAGAAAGATTGGACAGTTTGAATCCAAGTTACCCGATCCTTTTAATCTATCAAGAAAAAATCCAGGTGCCTCTAAGGCCGTGAGGTGTCTCTCCTGACCCCCACCGACGTGTAGACACGATGCATGGCCAAGTGTTCATTGGGAGAAGAGAGTAATGGCACAGTTATACCAGCTGATAATCCGTGAACGAGCATTCGTGACAACTCAATCCCAATTATCAGCCCATGTAAAAATGTAAGCAATCACCGGTCTAACAAGCAAAATCCCAAATGTAGGAATAGACCTTCATGTCATGGATGATCTGATTGGCTTAGGGCCATTGTTTCATCCATGTGGAAATATATTATTCCTAGTATTGATAGAAGCTTGGAGAAGCGTGGAATGATCTGCGTTGCTTGGAATAAATGAAGTCCACAGCAGCGCAGATCATTCCACACTTCTCCATGCTTCTATCTATTACCTCCAGCTTAGGGCTCGTGGATCTTGTGGCTGCTGTTTTGCCTTCTACACTGGTTGTGTATCACATAGCCACACAAGGTGAGAGGCTAAAGCGGGCTTTACACGCTACGAGATTGCTACAGCGATCTCGTTGGGGCCACGGATTTTGTGACGCACATCCGGCCGCTGTAGCGATCTCGTTGTGTGTGACTCCTAGGAGCGATTTTGGATCGTTGCAAAAACGTCCAAAATCACTCCTCATTGACATGCGGGTCCTTTCCCAATTATCGCTGCTCTCGCTTGGGCGAAGTTGTTCCTCATCCCTGCGGCAGCGCACATCGCTACGTGTGACACCGCAGGAACGAGGAACCTCTCCTTACCTGCCACACGCCAGCAATGAGGAAGAAAGGAGGTGGGGGGGATGTTCGTCCCGCTCATCTCCGCCCCTCCGCTTTGATTGGGCGGCCGCTTCGTGACGTCGCTGTGACGCCGAGCGAACCGCCCCCTTAGAAAGGAGGCGGTTCGCCGGTCACAGCGACGTCGCCGAGGCGGTAAGTACATGTGACGCTGCTGTACTGATAATGTTCTCTGTGGCAGCGATTGCCACATATCGCCATAACGATAGGGGCGGGTGCTATCGCGCTCGCCATCGCTAGCATCGGCTAGCGATGTCGCAGCGTGTAAAGCCACCCTAACTCTCTTTTTCACTTCTTTTATTGGGTAAGACCCAATTGCGTTGTTCCTCCACAGTATTACTAATATTATTACTATTACACCTACTACATATTGGGATAGGATCTTGGAGGTGGGCATACTGTACCTCTTCAAGCCTCCACATGCACATTAGATAGCTGTTGATTGTATGATTGTTTGGCTGACATCCATCTTTTCTGACTACCCCATACAGAGGACCCCTTGGCCAGACCTTGTGTTCTTGTGTTCTCTATGAGAGAGCCGCTCGTAGACTTTTCTTGCTCTGGCTTATCTTAGAGAGAATAAAAGGATCAACCACTGGAAATCCAACAAATCTGATCCTTCACTCCCTGACTTCTCTTGTCATTAGACAGTCAGTAGGCTGCCATATATATTAGACGTCCAGCCAGTCCTGCTGATATTGGTGTTGATACCTATAGCAGAATGTATATACGGTCTGTGAGAGAACTTACCTCTTAATCATTTTTTAAATCTGGACCTCATCATACATCCATGACCCTACAGATCAAACAGCACTCACGGAGAAATATTATCTTCTCTTCCTTCTCATTTAGATGTAGTCTGAGATACGGGCTCAGCATCATATCCAGAGGTTTACTTTTCAAAATAGACGTATGAGTGCTGCCAGCATTGCTGCAGAGATTAAAGTGGTGGGAGTGGGGGTCCGCCTGTCAGTGCTGAGATCATACGCCGCACACTGCATCAAATTTGTCTGTATGGCTGTCTTCCCAGAAGGAAGCCTCTTCCAAAGATGATGCCCAATAAAGCAGGCAAAAAGTTTGCTGAAGGCAAGTAGACTAAAGCGTGCTTTACACGCTAGGAGATCGCTACAGCGATCTCGTTGGGGTCACGGATTTTATGATGTACATCCAGCCACTGTAGCGATGCCGTTGCATCATCGCAAAAACGTGCAAAATCGCTCATCGGCGACATGGGGGTCCATTCTCAAATATCGTTACTGCAGCAGTAACAAAGTTGTTCCTCGTTCCTGCGGCAGCACACATCGCTCCGTGTGACACCGCAGGAACGAGGAACCTCTCCTTACCTGCCTCCCGGCCACAATGCGGAAGGAAGAAGGTGGGCGGGATGTTCATCCCGCTCATCTCCGCCCCTCCGCTTCTATTGGGCGGCGGTTCAGTGACGCTGCTGTGACGTTGCTGTGACGCTGAACGAACCCCCTTAGAAAAGAGGCGGTTCGCCGGTCACAGCGACGTCGCAGGGCAGGTAAGTATGTGTGACGGGTCCGGGCGATGTTGTGCAACACGGGCAGAGATTTGCCCGTGTCGCACAAACGATGGGGGCGGTTACGCACGATGGCGATATCGGTACTGATATCGCAGTGTGTAAAGCGGCCTTAAGAACGTGGATTACTGGAACTAAATCCTGTGGTCTGATGAGACCAAATAAACGTATTTGGTTCAGATGGTGTTAAGCATATGGGTGGGTGGGGGGGAGGCACCCAGTTAGGGAGAACAAAGACAAGTGTGTCTCACCTACAGTCAAGCATGGTGGTGGGAGTGTCATTGTTTGGGGCTTCATGAGTGCTTCCAACTGGAGAGCAACAGTTCACTAAGTGAACCATGAATGCAACATACTGAAGATAAGCTTGATTCCCTCCCTACTTCCAGAAACTGGGCCGCAGGACAGTATTCCAACATAACGACCCCATACACACCTCTAAGACTATAATTGCCTTGCTAAAGAAATTGAGGGTAAAGGTGCAGGACTGACCAAGCTATGTCCAGACCTAAACCCTATTGAGCAGCTGTGGGGTCTCCTCAAACAGAAGGTGGAAGAGTGCAAGGTCTCTACATCCACCAGCTCTGGGATCTCATCATGGAGGACGGAAGAGGATCCAGCGGCTCCTGTGAAGCTGTAGGGAACTCCATACCCAAGAGAGTTAAGGCAGTGCTTAAAAATAATGGTGGCCACACAAAATATTGACACTTTGGGCATACGTTGACCATTTTCACTTAGGGGTGTACTCACTTTTGTTGCCAGAGGTTTAGACATTAATGGCTGTGTGTTGAGCTATTTAGAGGGCAGCAAATTTACCCTGTTATACAAGCTGTACACTGACTACTGTACATTGTATCAAAGTGTCAGATCTTCAGTGATGTCCAATGAAAAAATATAATAAAATATTTACCAAAAAAATGTGAGGGGTGTACTCACTTTTGTGATATACTGTATAAACAGAACTTTAAAATGTGTTTTCTCTCTGCTACAGCATGGCTTTGTGCAGCACAGGGGCTTAGTTGTTAGAACTATTGTTGCTCTCCCCATGTTGTGTGGGTTTCCTCCGGGCTCTCCGGTTTCCTCCCACACTCCAAAGACATACTGATAGGGAATTTAGATTGTGAGTCCCAATGGGGACAGTGATGATCTTGTCTGTAAAGCGCTGTGGAATTAATGATGCAATATAAGTGATTAAAAAAAAAAAAAAAAAAAAAAAAATATATATATATATATATATATATATATATACATACATATACACCCATCAACTTGCTTATCTTTTAAAGGGCTACACAGACTGGTTTGGGGATGAAGACATTTCTGACATGTTCCTTTTAAGCTGGTGTCACACTAAACGACAGCGACAACGACGTCGCTGTTACGTCACCATTTTCGGTGACGTAACAGCGACCTTGTAAGTCGCTGTTATGATCGCTGCTTAGCTGTCAAACACAGCAGAAGCAGCGATCATAACGTCGCTGTGCTACATGTTCAGAGAGCAGGGAGCCGCGCTTAGCGCTGGCTCCTTGCTCTCCTGCAGCACACATCGGGTTAATTAACCCGATGTGTGCTGCAGCTACATGTCACAGTTCAGAGAGCAGGGAGCCGCGCTTAGCGCTGGCTCCTTGCTCTCCTGCAGCACACATCGGGTTAATTAACCCGATGTGTGCTGCAGCTACATGTCACACTGCAGAGAGCAAGGAGCCGCGCGCACTGCTTAGCGCTGGCTCCTTGCTCTCCTTGCTACAGTATACATCGGGTTAATTACCCGATGCGTACTGCAGCCACATGTCACAGTGCAGGAGCCGGCACTGGCAGCAAGAGCGGAGGCTGGTAACCAGCGTAAACATCGGGTAACCAGGGAAAGGTCTTCCCTTGGTTACCCGATGTTTACGCTGGTTACAGCTTACCGCAGCTGCCAGTGCCGGCTCCTGCTCGCTTCATTTCGTCGCTCTCTCGCTGTCACACACAGCGATGTGTGTGTCACAGCGGGAGAGTGACGACCAAAAAATGAAGCTGGACATTCAGCAACGACCGGCGACCTCACAGCAGGGGCCAGGTCGTTGCTGGATGTCACACACAGCGACAGCGACGGGACGTCGCTGCAACGTCACAGAAAATGGTGACGTAGCAGCGACGTCGTTGTCGTCGTCGTTATGTGTGACACCAGCTTTAAGGCTTTTGTATCATCTGTGATCTTAATCTGATGATTACAATGCCCATCGTTTAGTGAAACCAGACAGAACACTACTAGTAATTATCATAAATTACCGATTTGCTTGTTAGAAAGGCTGTGTACAAACAATGTTATCCTAAATGCCCGGAGAACAATGTGTTACTATGGAAGACGCTGCGCGCTTGCACACCACAATAAGCTGCAGACATTTCATTTTTCCTAATTGCAGATGATTGCACAATGAGTGTTTAGATGTAGTGAATTATCGATGAAATGAAACAGCCCATTTATAGCACTGATGGCTCTGACATTTAGAGGCCATTCAGCCACTGCCATATGCCATGTAGAAGAAGGGAGTAGGATTGGTATAAATCCAACACATCTGCCCTTGTGTCCCTTGACATAGTTTCCTAGATGTTCCGATAGACATGAAAACATATCAGTATTAATAAATCAGGAATCCTCTTTACTGTACATAAGTCAGCCCTGAACACATATCACTGGAAAATTGCTGAAAGTGTACAGGCATGTAGATGAGCTCTACATTGTGGCCACCACCATGGAAAAGCTTTCGATAGTAACTGGGTTGTATGGTGGAGAGAAGGGAGCGAGCGATGGTGTTCAACCATGGATACCAATCAGCTCTACTTAATGGGTTTGTTTGTAATGTACAGGTCACTGCTTGGATTATCGGCAACACTACAATCCTATCCTGGCCGGTCACCTAGGTAAGGCGGCTTTCACACTATGTTTTTTTAACATCCGTCATGAACGTTTTTTTAACGCAAAAACGGATCCAGTGCAAATGCGTTTTCATTTCAATGCATTTGCAATGGACTCTCGTCAACATGCGTTCACCTGCGTTTGCGTGCGTCATAGTAAGGATCCAGCGAGTTGCAGTTTTTTAACATTTTTCAAAAACGCTACATGTAGCGTTTTTGAGCTGCGTCCAAATACTGCAAATTGCTGGATCCTGACTAAACAGCACGCAAACGCATGTGAACGCTGGCGTGCTGATAGACAGGATCCTGCTTGCTCTACTGAGCATGCCCAGAAACCAGCCTCGGGTGATCAGTTCCTCTCCCCCTCCCTCTCTGTCTCTCTCTCCCTCTCCTCTCCCTCTCCTCTCCCTCTCCCCCGCCTGAGAGCTGCGGACACTCGTAACCAAGATAAATATCGGTTAACCAAGCAAAGCGCTTCTCTTAGTTACCCGATGTTTACGTTGGTTAAGCCCGGCTCCTAGCAGCTGCCGACCATGGTAACCAATGTAAATATCGGGTATCCAAGCAAGTTACCCGATGTTTACCTTGGTTACGAGCCTCTGCAGCTGTGAGAAGCCGGCTCCCAGTCTATCACGTTCAGTTCCTCTGACTCCCGATCACATGACTCCAATGCCCGCCCATAAACTTAAAGTGACAGGATCCTGCAAAATAACACATGCGTTTGCATGCGCTTTTTTGCTGTAAAAGCAGGATCCACTTTTACAGCAAAAAAACGTTCATGACGCATGTTAAAAAAACATAGTGTGAAAGCAGCCTTAAGAGCCCGTTGTGAGCAGGCTTTATGGCTATGGTGTGAAGTTGGCCGGATAGATTCACCCCCCTGTGCTCTCCCCATGCTGCAGAGGCAATGTTGTCTATTCTAGCAGCCGGGGAGAATGCACAGTTTGGGCCACCAGTGTCATCATATCTTGGGTCCGAACTGTAAATATTCAGGAGCGCACCATAGCCGGCAAAGCAGGAGCTAGGAGAGCGGTGTGCTCCTGAAGATGCCACAAGGTTGTATCTGTAGATAGACAGGGTTGGCCACTTTATCTTTATTTTAACATATATGTCGGGGACATAATTTTGTGGCTCCTTTGAGACTGCACAGCTCTCCTGTCTGTCCAAAATATGACAGCTAATGGAGAAGCATAAGACCAGACATGTCCACCACCCTGCTTTAATTGACAAATACAGTACAGACCAAAAGTTTGGACACACCTTCTCATTCAAAGAGTTTTCTTTATTTTCATGACTCTGAAAATTGTACATTCACATTGAAGGCATCAAAATTATGAATTAAAACATGTGGAATGAAATACTTAACAAATAATTGTGAAACAACTGAAAATATGTCTTATATTCTAGGTTCTTCAAAGTAGCCACCTTTTGCTGTGATTACTGCTTTGCACACTCTTGGCATTCTCTTGATGAGCTTCAAGAGGTAGTCACTGGAAATGGTTTTCACTTCACAGGTGTGCCCTGTCAGGTTTAATAAGTGGGATTTCTTGCCTTATAAATGGGGTTGGGACCATCAGTTGTGTTGTGCAGAAGTCTGATGGATACACAGCTGATAGTCCTACTGAATAAACTGTTAGAATTTGTATTATGGCAAGAAAAAAGCAGCTAAGTAAAGAAAAACGAGTGGCCATCATTACTTTAAGAAATGAAGGTCAGTCAGTCCGAAAAATTGGGAAAACTTTGAATGTGTCCCCAAGTGCAGTGGCAAAAACCATCAAACGCTACAAAGAAACTGGCTCACATGAAGACCGCCCCAGGAAAGGAAGACGAAGAGTCACCATTGCTGCGGAGGATAAGTTTATCCGAGTCACCAGCCTCAGAAATCGCAGGTTAACAGCAGCTCAGATTAGAAACCAGGACAATGCCACACAGAGTTCTAGCAGCAGACACATCTCTAGAACAACTGTTAAGAGGAGACTTTGTGCAGCAGCCCTTCATGGTAAAATAGCTGCTAGGAAACCACTGCTAAGGACAGGCAACAAGCAGAAGAGACTTGTTTGGGCTAAAGAACACAAGGAACGGACATTAGACCAGTGGAGATCTGTGCTTTGGTCTGATGAGTCTAAATTTGAGATCTTAGGATCCAACCACCGTGTCTTTGTGCGGTTCAGAAAAGGTGAACGGATGGACTCTACATGCCTGGTTCCCACCGTGAAGCATGGAGGAGGTGTGATGGTGTGGGGGTGCTTTTCTGGTGACACTGTTAGAGATTTATTAAAAATTGAAGGCATACTGAACCAGCCTGGCTACCACAGCATCTTGCAGCGGCGTGCTATTCCATCCGGTTTGCGTTTAGTTGTACCATCATTTATTTTTCAACAGGACAATGACCCCAAGCACACTTCCAGGCTGTGTAAGGGCTATTTGACCAAGAAGGAGAGTGACGGGGTGCTACGCCAGATGACCTGGCCTCCACAGTCACCAGACCTGACCCCAATTGAGATGGTTTGGGGTGAGCTGGACCGCAGAGTGAAGGCAAAAGGGCCAACAAGTGCTAAGCATCTCTGGGAACTCCTTCAAGACTGTTGGAAGACCATTTCCGGTGACTACCTCTTGAAGCTCATCAACAGAATGCCAAGAGTGTGCAAAGCAGTAATCAAAGCAAAAGGTGGCTACTTTGCAGAACCTAGAATATAAGACATACAGTCATATGAAAAAGTTTGGGAACCCCTATTATGTTAACCTTTTTTCTTTATAATAATTTGGGTTTTTGCAACAGCTATTTCGGTTTCATATATCTAATAACTGATGGACTGAGTAATATTTCTGGATTGAAATGAGGTTTATTGTACTAACAGAAAATGTGCAATCCGCATTTAAACAAAATTTGACCAGTGCAAAAGTATGGGCACCTCAACATAAAAGGGACACTAATATTTTGTAGATCCTCCTTTTGCAAAAATAACAGCCTCTAGTCGCTTCCTGTAGCTTTTAATGAGTTCCTGGATCCTGGATGAAGGTATATTTGACCATTCCTGTTTACAAAACAATTCCAGTTCAGTTAAGTTTGATGGTCGCCGAGCATGGACAGCACGCTTCAAATCATCCCACAGATTTTCAATGATATTCAGGTCTGGGGACTGGGATGGCCATTCCAGAACATTGTAATTGTTCCTCTGCATGAATGCCTGAGTAGATTTGGAGCAGTGTTTTGGATCATTGTCTTGCTGAAATATCCATCCCCTGCGTAACTTCAACTTCGTCACTGATTCTTGCACATTATTGTCAAGAATCTGCTGATACTGAGTTGTATCCATGCGACCCTCAACTTTAACAACTTTCCCAGTGCCGGCATTGGCCACACAGCCCCAAAGCATGATGGAACCTCCACGAAATTTTACTGTGGGTAGCAAGTGCTTTTCTTGGAATGCCGTGTTTTTTTGCATCCATGCATAACGCCTTTTTGTATGACCAAACAACTTAATCTTTGTTTCATCAGTCCACAGGACCTTCTTCCAAAATGTAACTGGCTTGTCCAAATGTGCTTTTGCATGCCTCAGGCGACTCTGTTTGTGGCGTGCTTGCAGAAACGGCTTCTTTCGCATCACTCTCCCATACAGCTTCTCCTTGTGCAACGTGCACTGTATTGTTGACCGATGCACATTGACACCATCAGCAGCAAGATGATGCTGCAGGTCTTTGGAGGTGGTCTGTGGATTGTCCTTGACTGTTCTCACCATTCTTCTTCTCTGCCTTTCTGATATTTTTCTTGGCCTGCCACTTCTGGGCTTAACAAGAACTGTACCTGTGTTCTTCCATTTCCTTACTATGTTCCTCACAGTGGAAACTGAGTTTAAATCTCTGAGACAACTTTTTGTATCCTTCCCCTGAACAACTATGTTGAATAATCTTTGTTTTCAGATCATTTGAGAGTTGTTTTGAGGAGCCCATGATGCCACTCTTCATAGGAGATTCAAATAGGAGAACAACTTGCAAGTGGCCACCTTAAATACCTTTTCTCATGATTGGATACACCTGCCTATGAAGTTCAAAGCTCAATGAGGTTACAAAACCAATTTAGTGCTTTAGTAAGTCAGTAAAAAGTAGTTAGGAGTGTTCAAATCAAGAAATTGATAAGGGTGCCCATACTTTTGCTCCGGTCAAATTTTGTTTAAATGCAGATTGCACATTTTCTGTTAGTACAATAAACCTCATTTCAATCCAGAAATATTACTCAGTCCATCAGTTATTAGATATATGAAACTGAAATAGCTGTTGCAAAACCCCAAATTGTTATAGAGAAAAAAGGTTAACATTAATAGGGGTGCCCAAACGTTTTCATATGACTGTAGTTCAGTTGTTTCACACTTTCTTATTAAGCATTTCATTCCACATGTGTTAATTCATAGTTTTGATGCCCTCAATGTGAATCTACAATTTTCAGTCATAAAAATAAAGAAAACTCTTTGAATGAAAAGGTGTGTCCAAACTTTTGGTCTGTACTGTATGTCGGGGACAAAATTTTGTGGCTCCTTCGGAGACTCCAGGGCTCTCCTTTCTGTCCAAAATATGACAGCTAATGGAGAAGCATGAGACCAGACATGTCCACCACCCTGCTTTAATTGACAAATACGTCACATGATGGAGCTGTTTTTTTTATTGGAGGAGCCTAATGGACAGGAATTTCTTTGGTAAGGCTGGATTCACACGATGGTATGGCATCCGATGCGACTGCATCAGATGTGATATACTAATGACACTTGGTTCCCGTTGTGCTGCGAGCGTGAGCTGAGTGTCATACGCTGGGATCCGATCCTGCAATCGGATCACCGCTGCGGAGCAGATTGAGGGATTAATCTCCCCATCTCCTCCATTGTCAGCTGATGCAATTATCGCTCTGCATTTGGATGTCATCCGAGTGCAGTCCGATGTTTCACTCGCACCCTTAAGGCCCTGTCACACACAGAGATAAATCTGTGGCAGATCTGCGGTTGCAGTGAAATTGTGGACAATCAGTGTCAGGTTTGTGGCTGTGTACAAATGGAACAATATGTCCATGATTTCCCTGCAACCACAGATCTGCCAAAGATTTATCTCTGTGTGTGACGAGGCCTTTAGACTTGTATTGGTGCGGGTGACACAGCTCTTAGGGGTACTTTACACGCTGCAATCCCGCTAGCGAGATCGCAAGTGATGGTACCCGCCCCCGTCGGTTGTGCGACATGGGCAAATCGCTGCCCGTGGCACACAACGTCGCTTACCCCCATCACACGGACTTACCTACTCTGCGACGTCGCTCTGGCCGGCGATCCGCCTTCTTTCTAAAGGGGCGGGTCGTGCGGCGTCACAGCGACGTCACATAGCAGGCGTCCAATAGAATCGGAGGGGCGGAGATTAGCGGGACGTAACATCCCGTCCACCTCCTTCCTTCCTCATTGCGGGTGGACGCAGGTAAGGAGATGTTCGTCGTTCCTGCGGTGTCACACATAGCGATGTGTGATGCCGCAGGAACGACGAACAACATTGTACCAGCAGCAGCAACGATAATAAGGAAATGAGCGACGTGTCAACGAGCAACGATTTTCACATTTTTGTGCTCATTGATCGTCGCTTATTGGTGTCACACGCTGCGATGTCGCTAACGGCGCCGGATATGCGTCACTACCGACGTGACCCCGACAATATATCGGTACCGCTATCGCAGCGTGTAAAGCACCCTTTAGGCTCTGTTCACACTAGAAAAAGGATTTTTGTCAAGAAATTTCTTGAGAGTCTGAAAGATTACCGCACTTGCTGTCAAAAACGCACCAATAATGCACCGAAAACCGCATGCGTTTTTACTGCAGTTTTGTGCGTTTTTAGTGCGGTTTTGGTGCGTTTTTTCCGCAGGTTGGTCCCAGTGATTTTTTACCATTATCTATGGCAAAAAATGCAGTTACCTGCAGAAAAGAAGTGAAATGCACATTGTTTTTTCAAGAAATTCTGCAGAAAGAATGTTCTTGAGAAAAAAATGCAGTGTGCGCACAGCTATTTTTTTTTTCTATAGGTTTTGCTGGGGAATGTCTGCAGAAAGGTTACAGCCATTTTCTCAAGAAATTTCTATAGCAAAAACGCAAAAAAAAATGTGGGTAAAAAGGCAGTGTGTGCACAGGGCCTTACTGACAATCACAGCATGTTGCGACTTTTCGCTCATCCAGAGTCTGGATGAGAAAATAGCTAATCATCCGCTCTCCCTCATTGAATAACATTGGTCCGAGGGCAGTGCGAGATTTTCTCACATTGCACTTGTCCGATTCATACGCTCGTGTGAGCGCGCCCGAAATGTGATTATATCTTTTTGGTGTGTCAAGAATTCAGAAAACTATCAATGAGAGGATTTATATCCTAAATGTAAGAGCCCAAATATTCAGTGGATGACCCGGCCATTGATTTTCTAGTTCAGTGTAATAATGCCTCTGTAGTGGTATTGCTATATTGATTCTACATTAACATACAGTATAGCCTCCACACAGCTGGTGCATGCGTTATGTAAGCTGAGCCAATATGAGAATGGGACCTGTAAATCCACTAATAGGTCTTACCTGCCACATGTAGAAGCGTCCATCATTGCTTCCGTGACACACTAGTGAATGTACAGCCTGGTACAACCCCTTTAAATCTACTTTACTGCATCCTCGGTGTTAGAAGCCTTGGTATGTAAGTAAATGTAAGAGGGGCTTTGCACGCTACGACATCGCAGGTGCGATGTCGGTGGGGTCAAATCGAAAGTGACGCACTTCCTGCATCGCAGTCGACATCGTAGGGTGTAAATCCTTGATGATACGATTAACGAGTGCAAAAGCGTCGTTATTGTATCATCGGTGTAGGTACAGCGACGGTACGATGTTCCTCGTTCCTGCGGCAGAACACATCGCTGTGTGTGAAGCCGCTGGAGCGAGGAACATCTCCTATCTGCGTCCCGGCTGCAATGCGTAAGGAAAGAGGTGGGCGGGATGATTACGTCCCGCTCATCTCCGCCCCTCCGCTCCTATTGGCCGCCTGCCGTATGACGTCGCTGTGACGCTGGAAGACCCGCCCCCTTAGGAAGCAGGTGGGTCGCCGGCCAGAGCGACGTCGCAAGGCAGGTGAGTGCCTTGCGACGTCGCAAGGCAGGTGAGTGCATGTGAAGCTGCCGTAGCGATAATGTTCGCTATGCCAGCAATCACAAGATATCGCAGCTGCGACGGGGGCGGGTACTATCGCGCTCAGCATCGCTAGCATCGGCTAGCGATGTTGCAGCGTGCAAAGTACCCCTAAGGGGTGACCAAAGATTTGGTTAACATGGTGATATAGATATAGACTTCATCACTAAAAAGGGTAAAATAAAAATATATTTGCACAGTAGATCACAAAAGTGAGTACACCCCTAACATTTTTTGCAAATATTTTATTAGATCTTGTTATGAGACAACACTGACGATGTTACTTTGATACAATGTAAAGTAGTCAGTGCACAGCTTGTATACACAGTGTAAATTTGGTGCCATCTCAAAATGTCAATATCTTGTGTGACTACCATTTTTCTCAAGCACTGCCTTTAGGCTAAGTGCCCAAGGGAGACTAAACCTGCGGATTTATCTGCTGAAAATTCGCTGATTTTCTGGATTTTCCAGATAAATCCGCAGGTTTCAGCATGTACAGACACTCCCCATGTTATCCTATGGGACATGGGGAGTGTCTGTGTCCATGCCGCGGATACGTGCGGCTGCGGAATATGTTCTGCAGCCGCACATAACTGCATGTCAATTCTTTCTGCTGAATTAATTACCTGCAGAAATCCCGGCCCTCCACTATGAAGATAGGGCCGGGACGTCCGCAGGTAATCCGCATGAATGTCCGCAGGTTTTTAGCTATTTCGTTGTACTACCGGCAAGCAGCTACGGGAAACCTGTGGCCGTACCTGCGGATATATCCGCAGGTACAAGCTCCCGTGGGCACATAGCCTAACTCTTTTGGGAATGGAGTTATCTAGAGCTTCACAGGAGTCGCTGGATCCTCTTCCATCCTCCTTAAGAACATCACAGAGCTGGGGGATGTAGAGAGACCTTGCGCTCCTCCACCTTCCATTTGAGGAGGCCCCACAGATGCTCAATAGAGTTTAGGTGTGGAGACATGCTTGGCCAGTCCAGCACTTTTATGCTCGATTTCTTTAGCAAGGCAGTGGCCTTTTTGGAGGTGTGTTTGGGTAGTTATCATGTTGGAATACTGTCCTGTGGCCCAGTTTCCAAAGGGAGGGAATCATGCGCTGCTTTAGTATATCACAGTACATATTTGCATTCATGGTCCCGTGAATGAACTGTACCTCTCCACAGCCGGCAGCACACATGCAGTCCCAAACCATGACTCTCCCACCACCATGCTTGATGCTTGACTGTAGAGACACACTTGTCTTTGTACTTCTCACCTGGTTGCCGCCATACACGCTTGACACCATCTGAACCAAATACGTTTATCTTGGTTTCATCAGACCACAGGACATGGTTCCAGTAATCCATGTTCTAAAGGCTGCTTTACACCAGACAATCTATCGTGCGATAGATCGTCGGGGTAACTGTTTTTGTGACGCACATCCGGCATCGCTGGCGATGCCGGCCTGTGTGACACCTCCTAGCGACGCAATATCGCTCACAAATCGTGAGTCGTGTACTGGTCGCTAGGTTCCATAATATCGTTTAATTTAATTGTTTATCGTGTCCGTGGTAGCACACGCCGCTCCGTGTGACACCCCGGGAACGATGAACAGCAGCTCACCTGCGTCACGCGGCCGCCGCCGGCTATGTGAAGGAAGGAGGTGGGCGGGATGTTTACGTCCCGCTCATCTCCGCCCCACCGCTTCCATTGGCCGGCGCTGTGACGCCGAACGTCCCTCCCACTCCAGGAAGTGGACGTTCGCCGCCCACAGCGTGGTCGCACGAGAGGTAAGTACGTGTGACGGGGGGTTACCGACTTTGTGCGACACGGGCAGCGATTTGCCCATGACGCAAAAAGGACGGGGGCGGGTATGATCGATTGTGAAATTGCACAATCGGTCGTACCGTGTAAAGCAGCCTTTAGTCTGCTTGTCTTCAGCAGTCACTTGATGTAAGACAAAAAAGATTGTAATAAGGAAAGATGCTGAACAATTGAAACACAAAGATTTATTATGGCATATACAGTTGTGCTCAAAAGTTTACATACTCCAACAGATTTTTTTGCTTTCTTGGCCTTTTCTTCAGAGAATATGAATAATAACAGAAAAACTTTCTTTCCACTCATGGTTAGTGGTTGGGTGAAGCCATTTATTGTCAAACTACTGTGTTTTCTCTTTTTAAATCATAATGACAACCAAAAACATCCAAATGACCCTGATGAAAATTTCACATACCCCAATTCTTAATACCGTGTATTGCCCCCTCTAACATCAATGACAGCTTGAAGTCTTTTGTGGTAGTTGTGCATGTGGCTCTTTATTTCTCAGATGGTAAAGCTGCCCATTCTTCTTGGCAAAAAGCCTCCAGTTCCTGTAAATTCCTGGGTTTTCTTGCATGAACTGTGGCCTTAAGTTCTCATCAGAGTGCTTCAATGAAATTGAGGTCAGGAGACTGAGATAGCCACTCCAGAACCTTCACTTTGTTCTGCTGTAGCCAATGACAGGTCGACTTGACTTGAATGTCCATGTACGTCCCATGCGTACATGGACAGACAAGTCCAGACTGATGAATGAAAATTTGTCTTCAGTATTTGCTGATAACATGCTGCATTCATCTTTCCTTCAACTGTGACCAAGTTTCCTGTGCCTTTGTAGCACAAATATTCCCACATCATCAGCGAACCACCTCTCTGCTTTATAGTACGAATGGTGTTCCTTTCATCATAGCCTTGTTGACACCCTCCAAATGTAACATTTTTGGCTGTGGCTAAAAAGTTTTATTTTGGTCTCATCACTCCAAATTACCTTATTCCAGAAGTTTGGAGGCTTGTCTCTGTGCTGTTTGGTGTATTGTAGACAAGATACTTTGTGGCATTTGCGCAGTATTGGCTTTGTTCTGGCGTCTTGATCATGCAGCCCATTTTTCTTCAAGTGCTTCCTTATTGTGCACTGCTAGTTTTCAGTGAGTCCTGTATTTCAGCTGATCTTATTTGTGGGTTTTTCTTTGCATCCTGAACAATTGTCCTGGCAGTTGTGGCCAAAATTTTTGTTGGTCTACCTGATCGTGGTTTGGTTTTTACAGAGCCCCTGATTTTCCATTTGTTAATCACAGTTTGAACACTGCTGACTGGCATTGTCAATTCCTTGGATATCTTTTAGTATCCCTTTCCTGTTTTATACAGTTCAACTATCTTTTTCAATAGATCCATTGGCAATTATTTTGCTTTCTTCATGACTCACAATCCAGAAATGTCAGTGACTGGATGAAAGATGCAAGAGTCTGTTTGGATCCCAGAAACTCACTCAGCTTTTATGCACACAAACTGATTACAAGTAAACATGTCACAGGTGAGGATGTTACCTTTATTAGTCATTCAAACCCATTTGTGTCAACTTCTGTGCATGTTATCAGGCCAAAATCACCGGGGTATGTGAACTTTTGATCACGGTCATTTGGATGTTTTTGGTTGTCATTATGATTTAAAAAGAGAAAACACAGTAGATGACAATAAATGGCTTCACCCAACCACTAACCATGAGTGGAAAAAAAGATTTTGTGTTATCATTCATATTCTCTGAAAAAAGGCCAAGAAAGCAAAAAATCTACCAGGGTATGTAAACTTTTGTGTAGTTTTTGGTGTTTTTCATTTGCACCTTATTTTTTTAAAAGTCTACTTTATACGTGTTTGTTCGCCTTTTTGTTTGTTTTTAAGTTAGTAGTTGTGGGCAGGGTTTGGGGTTTACATGTTTTCAGCTGATTTATCAATTGTGACATTTTATATAGTTGCAAAAATAGATACTCTAGTCTCCCCTCCTCCCCACCACGAAGAGATATAATGTACATCTGAAATATTTTTGCATATTTGGCACTATCTTAGAACATAAAATCTTTTGGGCTAGATAGTACACTGTGTGCAGAGTTATTAGGCAAATGAGTATTTTGATCACATGATCATTTTAGACATGTTGTCCTACTCCAAGCTGTATAGGCTGAGAGCCAACTACCAATTAAGTAAATCAGATGATGTGCATCTCTGTAATGAGGAGGGGTGTGTTGTAATGACATCAACACCTTATATAAGGGGTGCATAATTATTAGGCAACTTCTTTTCCTTTGGCAAAATGGGTCAGAAGAGAGATTTGACGGGCTCTGAAAAGTCCAAAATTGTGAGATGTCTTGCAGAGGGATGCAACAGTCTTGAAATTGCCAAACTTTTGAAGCGTGATCACCGAACAAGCGTTTCATGGCAAATAGTCAACAGGCTCGCAAGAAGCGTGTTGGGCAAAAAAGGCGCAAAATAACTGCCCGTGAATTGAGGAAAATCAAGTGTGAAGCTGCCAAGATGCCATTTGCCACCAGATTGGCCATAATTCAGAGCTGCTACTGGAGTATCAAAAAGCACAAGGTGTGCCATACTCAGGGACATGACCAAGGTAAGGAAGGCTGAAAAACGACCACCTTTGAACAAGAAACATAAGATAAAACGTCAAGACTGGGCCAAGAAATATCTTAAGACTGATTTTTCAAAGGTTTTATGGACTGATGAAATGAGAGTGACTCTTGATGGTCCAGATGGATGGGCCAGAGGCTGGATCAGTAAAGGGCAGAGAGCTCTACTCCGACTCAGACGCTAGCAAGGTGGAGGTGGGGTACTGGCATGGGCTAGTATCATCAAAGATGAACTTGTGGGACCTTTTCAGGTTGAGGATGGAGTGATGCTCAACTCCCAGACCTACTGCCAATTTCTGGAATACAACTTCTTCAAGCAGTGGTACAGGAAGAAGTTGGTATCATTCAAGAAAAACATGATTTTCATGCAGGACAAGGCTCCATCACATGCATCCAACTACTCCACAGTGTGGCTGGCCAGTAAAGGTCTAAAAGATGAAAAAATAATGACACGGTCCCCTGGTTCACCTGACCTGAACGCCATAGAGAACCTGTGGTCCCTCATAAAATGTGAGATCTACAGGGAGGGAAAACAGTGTCTGGGAGGCTGTGGTGGCTGCTGCACGCAATGTTGATCGTAAACAGATCAAGCAACTGACAGAATCTATGGATAGTAGGCTGTTGAGTGTCATCAAGGTGGTTATATTGGTCACTAATTTTTTGAGGTTTTGGTTTTGCATGTCAGAAATGTTTATTTCTAAATTTTGTGCAGTTACCTGGTGAAAATAAACAAGTGAAATGGGAATATATTTGGTTTTTATTACGTTACCTAATAATTCTGCACTGCAATAGTTACCTGCAAAAACAGATATCCTCCTGAGATAGCCAAATCTAAAAAAACCCCACTCCAACTTCCAAAAATATTAAGCTTTGATATTTTTGAGTCTTTTGGGTTGATTGAGAACATAGTTGTTGATCAATAATAAAAAAAATCCTCTAAAATACAACTTGCCTAATAATTCTGCACACAGTGTAAAAAAAAAAGGGTTAAGGTAAAAAATAAAGAGCATTTTTGATTTTTCATGAAACATGTGCGACATTTATATTTGTCACATAATTGTCAACGAATGCCACAAGAAAAAAAAAGAGAAGAATTAGGCCCATAGTGTAAAGGTAAGCTGAAGAACTCTACATTATACAATATTATTCAGGAAAGGTGGAAGCCCTTCCAGCGTCAGTAGGATCCAGACTTGCGCTGCTCTTTCATCAGAGTCAATGTTGATATTTATTACTGAGTTGTTGAGATAAAACTGAAAACCTGTCATCGAGAGCTGTGAAGAAGCAGCATTGTGTGACGCTGTGTCTTATTGTGCAGAATGTTTGCCGATGCTGCTCATTAATCAGGAAATTACAGGTAAAGTTTCTTTTGAGAGCTGCTTGGTTTGTGTGTGTTGCCCTGGAATCACCAAGGAAATAGGCAGAGCACGGTGCCGGAGTTACGGGAGGAAGCCTCTGCTGATAAGGATCCTCTGCATGCCACGCTGTCAAGGAAACTGTTTGGGATTTTGAGTTTGAACCCGCTCCTCCTCCTTGGCTGGAGATCTTACAAGTGTTTGCTTCTGCTTGGCTGTGGACAGAAATAAATCTCCACTTTTAGCATGCCCACCCAATGTGTGATCTCTCATCAGATCTGACAATACAAGGGGTTCACTGCCAAACAAAATCCCACCTGTTCTCTTAGGCCTCATTCAGACGTCCGTTTTTCCACGTACGTGTTCTATCTTTGCTTTTCACGGATAATACATGAGCTCATTATACTCTATCCGTCTGTTCACTTTTATGGTTTTTGAGGCGTCCATTTTTTGATCCGAGTCAAGGATCAAACCCATTTATGTCAATAGGTCTGTGAAAAAAAGGACAGCACACGAGTGGCCAAGGAGGAGCTTGGAAATCACCCTGGACAATGATGGTAAAAATGGACACACGGAACAATAATGAATGAAAATCAGATTCCGCACACTCATGAACAATAGTCAGTTTTTTCTTTTGTTCAGCAAAAAATGGACGTCTAAATTAGGCCTTATTCAGATGGGTTTTTTTTATTTCCCTTATTAACCCCTTGAAATAAGCTCCACTTAATAAAGTTGTCTCCTTTTAGAAAATATTTGAACAGTTTGATAAATAAAATAAATATACAAAAATACCAGCATGTTACTCACCGTCCTCAGGTCCGGTGCTGCGTACTCTGTTGCTCCCGGTATCTGGTATTGGTGTTGACTAGTGTTGAGCGGACCCGGACCCAGATTCCACTCCTCATTGACATATATTGGCCAGGATTCCGGATCGGATCTCGGACTTCCTTGTCAACCTGCCACTGATCCACCGGATCCGGATTATTAGCAATCTGCTCAACTTTAGTATTGACGTCGCATTGACAGCTTGGTAGGCAATCAGTGATTTCCGTGGCTCTAAGGTTCTGTCTACACGAGAAGAGCTGTTGAGTGTACTGATTGGCTGTTGACGTGACATAATACCGGCTGCCTCGGTGAGACTCAGTGCTTGACCTGGGGACGGCGAGAAAAGCATGGTTTGTTTTTCTATAACAGATAGTGATGAGTGAGCACTACCATGCTTGGGTGCTCAGTGCTCGGATGGGCGCAACTCGAATACCCAAGTATAATGGAAGTCAATAAGGAAAACAAGCATTTTTCTGGGAAAATGCTAGAGGTTCTCATTGACGTCCATTATACTTGTATACACAAGTAGCACCCATCCGAGCATCCAACTGCTCCTTATGTGTACTGAGCACCCGACCATGGTAGTGCTCACTCATAACTAATAACAAACTGCACCCATGGTCCCAGATTTCCAAAAAGGGGACAATCCCTATAAAGCATGATGTTGTGAGTTACCTGTAATTGATTTCTTCAGATCTATAACAAGAAGAGTGAGTAAGAAATTACTGTTTTTGATTTTCTGCAGGACAAGTGTCAAATAAGTTCCCTTGCAGACAACTCTTTAGGATCGAATTTTAGGGTCTGTAATATGGTAGCAGCTTCCGGACCCTGCACCGTTCTATCAAACCCAACCTAGATCACTATGATGCTGCTATATTACAGTCCACTCAAAAAAGGTCAAAGTCCATAAAGAACCATGATTCAGCTGGGTGCCGACCCCTGCCGCGCTTATGTGTGACTTTGTGCCAGTCTTTGTCACTTGTCGCTAAACCTAAAGTACAAAGCCAGTAAAAGCGCAGCTGATAAAAAGAGCAGGTTATGTCTTTCCCAAACCTAATTCTTAGTACTGGAGATATATAAGATAAAGATAAAAGTAATGTTCATAGTGGTAAAATTCATTCCAGACACTTATATTAGTAATATGAGCTATTATTATGCCTTTAATGTTATAAATACATATTTGTAATAATATACTACTAGTAAGTAGTGTAGTGAGATCTTAGCTTGTGTCAGGTCATTTATCTTCTGACCTAACTTATATTGAGCTATTTTACAACCCCAAAAGTCTGGTGTGTGTGTTCTATACTATGTGGTGTAGATTTTTTCTCACAACAGGGTATTATTTTGTTTCCATCACACTAGTAGTTATCTGTCTGATGATGATGTGCCATTCCCTAACACTGGCCAGAAATATAAAATAATCAGCTTCAATTAAATTCCCACATAATATGTTCTTCTCATCTCATCTGTTTAATCTGGACTAGTGTTCCAGGCATTGTTCTACTGCTTCTTCCCTCTGCAGGCACTCTCTTCTCCTGCTTCTTCCCTCCGCAGGCACTCTCTTCTCCTGCTTCTTCCCTCTGCAGGCACTCTGTTCTACTGCTTCTTCCCTCCGCAGGCACTCTCTTCTCCTGCTTCTTCCCTCCGCAGGCACTCTGTTCTCCTGCTTCTTCCCTCTTCAGGCACTCTTCTCCTGCTTCTTCCCTCCGCAGGCACTCTGTTCTCCTGCTTCTTCCCTCCGCAGGCACTCTGTTCTACTGCTTCTTCCCTCCGCAGGCACTCTCGTCTCCTGCTTCTTCCCTCCGCAGGCACTCTGTTCTCCTGCTTCTTCCCTCTTCAGGCACTCTTCTCCTGCTTCTTCCCTCCGCAGGCACTCTGTTCTCCTTCTTCTTCCCTCCGCAGGCACTCTGTTCTACTGCTTCTTCCCTCCGCAGGCACTCTGTTCTACTGCTTCTTCCCTCCGCAGGCACTCTCTTCTCCTGCTTCTTCCCTCCGCAGGCACTCTGTTCTACTGCTTCTTCCCTCCGCAGGCACTCTCTTCTCCTGCTTCATCCCTCCGCAGGCACTCTGTTCTCCTGCTTCTTCCCTCTGCAGGCACTCTGTTCTACTGCTTCTTCCCTCCGCAGGCACTCTCTTCTCCTGCTTCTTCCCTCCGCAGGCACTCTGTTCTCCTGCTTCTTCCCTCTGCAGGCACTCTGTTCTACTGCTTCTTCCCTCTGCAGGCACTCTCTTCTCCTGCTTCTTCCCTCCGCAGGCACTCTGTTCTACTGCTTCTTCCCTCTGCAGGCACTCTGTTCTCCTGCTTCTTCCCTCTGCAGGCACTCTGTTCTACTGCTTCTTCCCTCTGCAGGCACTCTCTTCTCCTGCTTCTTCCCTCTGCAGGCACTCTGTTCTACTGCTTCTTCCTTCTGCAGGCACTCTGTTCTACTTCTTCTTCCCTCTTCAGGCACTCTTATACTGCTTCTTCCCTCTTCAGGCACTCTTCTACTGCTTCTTCCCTCTGCAGGCACTCTGTTCTACTGCTTCTTCCCTCCGCAGGCACTCTGTTCTACTGCTTCTTCCCTCTGCAGGCACTCTGTTCTACTGCTTCTTCCCTCTGCAGGCACTCTGTTCTACTGCTTCTTCCCTCTGCAGGCACTCTGTTCTCCTGCTTCTTCCCTCTGCAGGCACTCTGTTCTCCTGCTTCTTCCCTCTGCAGGCACTCTGTTCTACTGCTTCTTCCCTATGCAGGCACTCTGTTCTACTGCTTCTTCCCTCTGCAGGCACTCTGTTCTCCTGCTTCTTCCCTCTGCAGGCACTCTGTTCTCCTGCTTTTTCCCTCTGCAGGCACTCTGTTCTCCTGCTTCTTCCCTCTGCAGGCACTCTGTTCTCCTGCTTCTTCCCTCTGCAGGCACTCTGTTCTACTGCTTCTTCCCTCTGCAGGCACTCTGTTCTACTGCTTCTTCCCTCTGCAGGACTCTGTTCTCCTGCTTCTTCCCTCTGCAGGCACTCTTCTACTGCTTCTTCCCTCTGCAGGCACTCTTCTACTGCTTCTTGCCTCTGCAGGCACTCTGTTCTACTGCTTCTTCCCTCTGCAGGCACTCTATTCTACTTCTTCTTCCCTCTGCAGGCACTCTATTCTACTGCTTCAACACCTCTACAGGCACTCTGTTCTACTGCTTCTTCCCTCTGCAGGCACTCTGTTCTACTGCTTCTTCCTTCTGCAGGCACTCTGTTCTACTGCTTCTTCCCTCTGATGGCACTCTGTTCTACTGCTTCTTTCTTCTGCAGGCACTCTGTTCTACTACTTCTTTCCTCTGCAGGCACTCTGTTCTACTGCTTCTTCCTTCTGCAGGCACTCTGTTCTACTGCTTCTTCCTTCTGCAGGCAAACTGTTCTACTGCTTCTTCCCTCTGCAGGCACTCTGTTCTACTGCTTCTTCCCTCTGCAGGCACTCTGTTCTACTGATTCTTCCCTCTGCAGGCACTCTTTTCTACTGCTTCTTCCCTCTGCAGGCACTCTGTTCTACTGCTTCTTCATTTTGCAGGCACTCTGTTCTACTGCTTCTTCCCTCTCCAGGCACTCTGTTATACTGCTTTTTTCCTCTGCAGGCACTCTGTTATACTGCTTCTTCCCTCTGCAGGCACTCTGTTCTACTACTTCTTTCTTCTGCAGGCACTCTGTTCTACAGCTTCTGCAGGAACTCTGTTCTACTGCTTCTTCCCTCTGCAGGCACTCTGTTCTACTGCTTCTTCTTTCTGCAGGCACTCTGTTCTACTTCTTCTTCCCTCTGCAGGAACTCTTTTCTACTGCTTCTTCCCTCTGCAGGCACTCTGTTCTACTGCTTCTTCATTTTGCAGGCACTCTGTTCTACTTCTTCCCTCTGCAGGCACTCTGTTCTACTGCTTCTTCCCTCTGCAGGCACTCTGTTCTACTGCTTCTTCCCTCTGCAGGCACTCTGTTCTACTGCTTCTTCCCTCTGCAGGCACTCTGTTCTACTGCTTCTTCCCTCTGCAGGCACTCTGTTCTACTGCTTCTTCTTTCTGCAGGTACTCTGTTCTACTGCTTCTTCCCTCTGCAGGCACTCTATTCTACTGCTTCTTCCCTCTGCAGGCACTCTGTTCTACTGCTTCTTCCCTCTGCAGGCACTCTGTTCTACTGCTTCTTCCATCTGCAGGCACTCTGTTCTACTGCTTCTTCCTTCTGCAGGCACTCTGTTCTACTGCTTCTTCCCTCTGCAGGCACTCTGTTCTACTGCTTCTTCTCTCTGCAGGCACTCTGTTCTACTGCTTCTTCCCTCAGCAGGCACTCTGTTCTACTGCTTCTTCCCTCTGCATGCACTCTATTCTACTTCTTCTTCCCTTTGCAGGCAATCTGTTCTACTTTTTCTTCCCTCTGCAGGCACTCTGTTCTACTTCTTCTTCCCTCTGCAGGCACTCTGTTCTACTGCTTCTTCCCTCTGCAGGCACTCTGTTCTACTGCTTCTTCCCTCTGCAGGCAATCTGTTCTACTGCTTCTTCCCTCTGCAGGCACTCTGTTCTACTGCTTCTTCCCTCTGCAGGCACTCTGTTCTACTGCTTCTTCCCTCTGCAGGCACTCTTCTACTGCTTCTTCCCTCTGCAGGCACTCTGTTCTACTGCTTCTTCCCTCTGCAGGCACTCTTCTACTGCTTCTTCCCTCTGCAGGCACTCTGTTCTACTGCTTCTTCCCTCTGCAGGCACTCTGTTCTCCTGCTTCTTCCCTCTGCAGGCACTCTGTTCTCCTGCTTCTTCCCTCTGCAGGCACTCTGTTCTACTGCTTCTTCCCTCTGCAGGCACTCTGTTCTACTGCTTCTTCCCTCTGCAGGCACTCTGTTCTACTGCTTCTTCCCTCTGCAGGCACTCTGTTCTCCTGCTTCTTCCCTCTGCAGGCACTCTGTTCTACTGCTTCTTCCTTCTGCAGGCACTCTGTTCTACTGCTTCTTCCCTCTTCTGGCACTCTTCTACTGCTTCTTGCCTCTGCAGGCACTCTGTTCTACTGCTTCTTCCCTCTGCAGGCACTCTGTTCTACTGCTTCTTCCCTCTGCAGGCACTCTGTTCTACTGCTTCTTCCTTATGCAGGCACTCTGTTCTACTGCTTCTTCCCTCTGCAGGCACTCTGTTCTACTGCTTCTTCCTTCTGCAGGCACTCTGTTCTACTGCTTCTTCCCTCTGCAGGCACTCTGTTCTACTGCTTCTTCCTTCTACAGGCACTCTGTTCTACTGCTTCTTCCTTCTGCAGACACTCTGTTCTACTGCTTCTTCCCTCTGCAGGCACTCTGTTCTACTGCTTCTTCCTTCTGCAGGCACTCTGTTATACTGCTTTTTTCCTCTGCAGGCACTCTGTTATACTGCTTCTTCCCTCTGCAGGCACTCTGTTCTACTACTTCTTTCTTCTGCAGGCACTCTGTTCTACAGCTTCAGCAGGAACTCTGTTCTACTGCTTCTTCCCTCTGCAGGCACACTGTTCTACTGCTTCTTCTTTCTGCAGGCACTCTGTTCTACTTCTTCTTCCCTCTGCAGGAACTCTTTTCTACTGCTTCTTCCCTCTGCAGGCACTCTGTTCTACTGCTACTTCATTTTGCAGGCACTCTGTTCTACTTCTTCCCTCTGCAGGCACTCTGTTCTACTGCTTCTTCCCTCTGCAGGCACTCTGTTCTACTGCTTCTTCTTTCTGCAGGTACTCTGTTCTACTGCTTCTTCCCTCTGCAGGCACTCTATTCTACTGCTTCTTCCCTCTGCAGGCACTCTATTCTACTTCTTCTTCCCTCTGCAGGCACTCTGTTCTACTGCTTCTTCCCTCTGCAGGCACTCTGTTCTACTGCTTCTTCCATCTGCAGGCACTCTGTTCTGCTGCTTCTTCCTTCTGCAGGCACTCTGTTCTACTGCTTCTTCCTTCTGCAGGCACTCTGTTCTACTGCTTCTTCCCTCTGCAGGCACTCTGTTCTACTGCTTCTTCCTTCTGCAGGCACTCTGTTCTACTGCTTCTTCCCTCTGCAGGCACTCTGTTCTACTGCTTCTTCCCTCTGCATGCACTCTATTCTACTTCTTCTTCCCTTTGCAGGCAATCTGTTCTACTTTTTCTTCCCTCTGCAGGCACTCTGTTCTACTTCTTCTTCCCTCTGCAGGCACTCTGTTCTACTTCTTCTTCCCTCTGCAGGCACTCTGTTCTACTGCTTCTTCCCTCTGCAGGCACTCTATTCTACTGCTTCTTCCCTCTGCAGGCACTATGTTCTACTGCTTCTTCCCTCTGCAGGCACTCTGTTCTACTGCTTGTTCCATCTGCAGGCACTCTGTTCTACTGCTTCTTCCTTCTGCAGGCACTCTGTTCTACTGCTTCTTCCCTCTGCAGGCACTCTGTTCTACTGCTTCTTCCTTCTGCAGGCACTCTGTTCTACTGCTTCTTCCTTCTGCAGGCACTCTGTTCTACTGCTTCTTCCCTCTGCAGGCACTCTGTTCTACTGCTTCTTCTCTCTGCAGGCACTCTGTTCTACTGCTTCTTCCCTCTGCAGGCACTCTGTTCTACTGCTTCTTCCCTCTGCATGCATTCTCTTCTACTTCTTCCCTTTGCAGGCAATCTGTTCCACTTTTTCTTCCCTCTGCAGGCACTCTGTTCTACTTCTTCTTCCCTCTGCAGGCACTCTGTTCTACTGCTTCTTCCCTCTGCAGGCACTCTGTTCTACTGCTTCTTCCCTCTGATGGCACTCTGTTCTACTGCTTCTTTCCTCTGCAGGCACTCTGTTCTACTACTTCTTTCCTCTGCAGGCACTCTGTTCTACTGGTTCTTCCTTCTGCAGGCAGTCTGTTCTACTGCTTCTTCCTTCTGCAGGCAAACTGTTCTACTGCTTCTTCCCTCTGCAGGCACTCTGTTCTACTGCTTCTTCCCTCTGCAGGCACTCTGTTCTACTGATTCTTCCCTCTGCAGGCACTCTGTTCTACTGCTTCTTCCCTCTGCAGGCACTCTGTTCTAGAGCTTCTGCAGGAACTCTGTTCTACTGCTTCTTCCCTCTGCAGGCACTCTGTTCTACTGCTTCTTCTTTCTGCAGGCACTCTGTTCTACTTCTTCTTCCCTCTGCAGGAACTCTTTTCTACTGCTTCTTCCCTCTGCAGGCACTCTGTTCTACTGCTTCTTCATTTTGCAGGCACTCTGTTCTACTGCTTCTTCCCTCTCCAGGCACTCTGTTATACTGCTTTTTTCCTCTGCAGGCACTCTGTTCTACTGCTTCTTCCCTCTGCAGGCACTCTTCTACTGCTTCTTCCCTCTGCAGGCACTCTTCTACTGCTTCTTCCCTCTGCAGGCACTCTGTTCTACTGCTTCTTCCCTCTGCAGGCACTCTGTTCTCCTGCTTCTTCCCTCTGCAGGCACTCTGTTCTATTGCTTCTTCCCTCTGCAGGCACTCTGTTCTACTGCTTCTTCCCTCTGCAGGCACTTTGTTCTCCTGCTTCTTCCCTCTGCAGGCACTCTGTTCTCCTGCTTCTTCCCTCTGCAGGCACTCTGTTCTACTGCTTCTTCCCTCTGCAGGCACTCTGTTCTCCTGCTTCTTCCCTCTGCAGGCACTCTGTTCTCCTGCTTCTTCCCTCTGCAGGCACTCTGTTCTCCTGCTTCTTCCCTCTGCAGGCACTCTTCTACTGCTTCTTCCCTCTGCAGGCACTCTGTTCTACTGCTTCTTCCCTCTGCAGGCACTCTGTTCTCCTGCTTCTTCCCTCTGCAGGCACTCTGTTCTCCTGCTTCTTCCCTCTGCAGGCACTCTTCTACTGCTTCTTCCCTCTGCAGGCACTCTGTTCTACTGCTTCTTCCCTCTGCAGGCACTCTGTTCTACTGCTTCTTCCCTCTGCAGGCACTCTGTTCTACTGCTTCTTCCCTCTGCATGCACTCTGTTCTACTTCTTCTTCCCTCTGCAGGCACTCTGTTCTACTTCTTCTTCCCTCTGCAGGCACTCTGTTCTACTGCTTCTTCCCTCTGCAGGCACTCTGTTCTACTGCTTCTTCCCTCTGCAGGCACTATGTTCTACTGCTTCTTCCCTCTGCAGGCACTCTGTTCTACTGCTTGTTCCATCTGCAGGCACTCTGTTCTACTGCTTCTTCCTTCTGCAGGCACTCTGTTCTACTGCTTCTTCCCTCTGCAGGCACTCTGTTCTACTGCTTCTTCCTTCTGCAGGCACTCTGTTCTACTGCTTCTTTCCTCTGCAGGCACTCTGTTCTACTGCTTCTTCCCTCTGCAGGCACTCTGTTCTACTGCTTCTTCCCTCTGATGGCACTCTGTTCTACTGCTTCTTTCCTCTGCAGGCACTCTGTTCTACTACTTCTTTCCTCTGCAGGCACTCTGTTCTACTGCTTCTTCCTTCTGCAGGCAGTCTGTTCTACTGCTTCTTCCTTCTGCAGGCAAACTGTTCTACTGCTTCTTCCCTCTGCAGGCACTCTGTTCTACTGCTTCTTCCCTCTGCAGGCACTCTGTTCTACTGATTCTTCCCTCTGCAGGCACTCTGTTCTACTGCTTCTTCCCTCTGCAGGCACTCTGTTCTAGAGCTTCTGCAGGAACTCTGTTCTACTGCTTCTTCCCTCTGCAGGCACTCTGTTCTACTGCTTCTTCTTTCTGCAGGCACTCTGTTCTACTTCTTCTTCCCTCTGCAGGAACTCTTTTCTACTGCTTCTTCCCTCTGCAGGCACTCTGTTCTACTGCTTCTTCATTTTGCAGGCACTCTGTTCCACTGCTTCTTCCCTCTCCAGGCACTCTGTTATACTGCTTTTTTCCTCTGCAGGCACTCTGTTCTACTGCTTCTTCCCTCTGCAGGCACTCTTCTACTGCTTCTTCCCTCTGCAGGCACTCTTCTACTGCTTCTTCCCTCTGCAGGCACTCTGTTCTACTGCTTCTTCCCTCTGCAGGCACTCTGTTCTCCTGCTTCTTCCCTCTGCAGGCACTCTGTTCTATTGCTTCTTCCCTCTGCAGGCACTCTGTTCTACTGCTTCTTCCCTCTGCAGGCACTTTGTTCTCCTGCTTCTTCCCTCTGCAGGCACTCTGTTCTCCTGCTTCTTCCCTCTGCAGGCACTCTGTTCTACTGCTTCTTCCCTCTGCAGGCACTCTGTTCTCCTGCTTCTTCCCTCTGCAGGCACTCTGTTCTCCTGCTTCTTCCCTCTGCAGGCACTCTTCTACTGCTTCTTCCCTCTGCAGGCACTCTGTTCTACTGCTTCTTCCCTCTGCAGGCACTCTGTTCTACTGCTTCTTCCCTCTGCAGGCACTCTGTTCTCCTGCTTCTTCCCTCTGCAGGCACTCTGTTCTCCTGCTTCTTCCCTCTGCAGGCACTCTGTTCTCCTGCTTCTTTCCTCTGCAGGCACTCTTCTACTGCTTCTTCCCTCTGCAGGCACTCTGTTCTACTGCTTCTTCCCTCTGCAGGCACTCTGTTCTACTGCTTCTTCCCTCTGCAGGCACTCTGTTCTACTGCTTCTTCCCTCTGCATGCACTCTATTCTACTTCTTCTTCCCTTTGCAGGCAATCTGTTCTACTTTTTCTTCCCTCTGCAGGCACTCTGTTCTACTTCTTCTTCCCTCTGCAGGCACTCTGTTCTACTTCTTCTTCCCTCTGCAGGCACTCTGTTCTACTGCTTCTTCCCTCTGCAGGCACTCTGTTCTACTGCTTCTTCCCTCTGCAGGCACTATGTTCTACTGCTTCTTCCCTCTGCAGGCACTCTGTTCTACTGCTTGTTCCATCTGCAGGCACTCTGTTCTACTGCTTCTTCCTTCTGCAGGCACTCTGTTCTACTGCTTCTTCCCTCTGCAGGCACTCTGTTCTACTGCTTCTTCCTTCTGCAGGCACTCTGTTCTACTGCTTCTTCCCTCTGCAGGCACTCTGTTCTACTGCTTCTTCCCTCTGCAGGCACTCTGTTCTACTGCTTCTTCCCTCTGCAGGCACTCTGTTCTACTGCTTCTTCCCTCTGCAGGCACTCTTCTACTGCTTCTTCCCTCTGCAGGCACTCTTCTACTGCTTCTTCCCTCTGTAGGCACTCTGTTCTACTGCTTCTTCCCTCTGCAGGCACTCTGTTCTACTGCTTCTTCCCTCTGCAGGCACTCTGTTCTACTGCTTCTTCCCTCTGCAGGCACTCTTCTACTGCTTCTTCCCTCTGCAGGCACTCTGTTCTACTGCTTCTTCCCTCTGCAGGCACTCTTCTACTGCTTCTTCCCTCTGCAGGCACTCTTCTACTGCTTCTTCCCTCTGCAGGCACTCTGTTCTACTGCTTCTTCCCTCTGCAGGCACTCTGTTCTCCTGCTTCTTCCCTCTGCAGGCACTCTGTTCTATTGCTTCTTCCCTCTGCAAGCACTCTGTTCTACTGCTTCTTCCCTCTGCAGGCACTCTGTTCTCCTGCTTCTTCCCTCTGCAGGCACTCTGTTCTACTGCTTCTTCCCTCTGCAGGCACTCTATTCTCCTGCTTCTTCCCTCTGCAGGCACTCTGTTCTCCTGCTTCTTCCCTCTGCAGGCACTCTTCTACTGCTTCTTCCCTCTGCAGGCACTCTGTTCTACTGCTTCTTCCCTCTGCAGGCACTCTGTTCTACTGCTTCTTCCCTCTGCATGCACTCTGTTCTCCTGCTTCTTCCCTCTGCAGGCACTCTGTTCTACTGCTTCTTCCCTCTGCAGGCACTCTGTTCTACTGCTTCTTCCCTCTGCAGGCACTCTGTTCTACTGCTTATTCCCTCTGCAGGCACTCTGTTCTCCTGCTTCTTCCCTCTGCAGGCACTCTGTTCTACTGCTTCTTCCTTCTGCAGGCACTCTGTTCTACTGCTTCTTCCCTCTTCTGGCACTCTTCTACTGCTTCTTGCCTCTGCAGGCACTCTGTTCTACTGCTTCTTCCCTCTGCAGGCACTCTGTTCTACTGCTTCTTCCCTCTGCAGGCACTCTGTTCTACTGCTTCTTCCTTCTGCAGGCACTCTGTTCTACTGCTTCTTCCCTCTGCAGGCACTCTGTTCTACTGCTTCTTCCTTCTGCAGGCACTCTGTTCTACTGCTTCTTCCCTCTGCAGGCACTCTGTTCTAGTGCTTCTTCCTTCTGCAGGCACTCTGTTCTACTGCTTCTTCCTTCTGCAGACACTCTGTTCTACTGCTTCTTCCCTCTGCAGGCACTCTGTTCTACTGCTTCTTCCTTCTGCAGGCACTCTGTTCTTCTGCTTCTTCCTTCTGCAGGCAGTCTGTTCTACTGCTTGTTCCTTCTGCAGGCACTCTGTTCTACTGCTTCTTCCCTCTGCAGGCACTCTGTTCTACTGCTTCTTCCTTCTGCAGGTACTCTGTTCTACTGCTTCTTCCCTCTGCAGGCACTCTGTTATACTGCTTCTGTTACGAACGGGCGCCGCCACAGCCGCAAGCAGCCTGCTGCGGTTCCTGTTGCGCCCAGGCGCCGGCTGCCGTTCTTGGCCGTGCCTCGGGTCGTCCAGTTGGCTGTTCCTTCCACCACGTCTAAGTGTGGAGAGGCGGCTAGTGCGCATGTGTGCCAGCCAGAGTTTAAGCCCTGTGTTTTGCCTAGTGAGCATGCTCAGCCTGTTTGTGTTATGTCTGAGACTAAGTCCTCAGTTCAGGCTACTGAGCATGCTCAAACTGATAGTCTGCTTTCTAAGCCTGTGGCTCAGGCTACTGAGCATGCTCAGGCACTTAGTCCATCAGAGGCTAGGTCCGGTAAGGACCTCACTGAGCATGTCCGTGAGGTGGCAGGCCCTGATAGGGCAGAGGGTGTCAGGTGTCCTGATGACGTGGCAACTCCGGACTGGCTCGCAGAGGCCCGCCCCTATGATCTGGCACCTCAGTATTGGTCGTCAGACGATGACTGGTGAAGTGTTTGGGGCGTGGCTGCCATGAGGTCATCAATGACGTGGCGGTTCCGGATAGGTCGCATGTAACGTCACTGATGACATGGCACTCTGCTATTGGACCTTGGTGGTTCCACCCTGGGTTTGGGGCGGACCCAGTTATAAAAGGGCCTGGAGACAACATGGAGGGGTGCAGTCTTCACTTTTGCTCAGTCAGAGCACACCGCCATGTTAGAGCCTCATTGCGGCATAAGCCTATGTTGGGAAGCGGTAGGTAGGGTTAGGCGAACGGTGCCTGTTACGCCAAGATTCGTGGCTCGGCACATCAGGGTCAGGCGCCGTGCTTCCCTCCTGCCGTTCCAGTCTTGCTATAGCAGCCCAGTGGCGTTAACTGGGCTGCGGCTGCTGTGCTTCCTGTCCGATTGTGCCCCCTACGCACATGAACAACGCACCTGCTGCGCCACCTGTCTGATTGTGCCCCCTACGCACACGGACAACGCACCTGCTGCGCCACCTGTCCGATTGTGCCCCCTACGCACACGGACAACGCACTTGCTGCGCCACCTGTCCGGTTGTGCCCCCTACGCGCACGGACAGTGTACTCCAGGACCCCTGTGGAGTTAACAGGGTGTTCCTTATTTTCCTCGGCTTCCCGGTCAACGCTACTGGTGTACCCATCTGGCCTGACGTGTCCTACACACTCGTGGCCAGTCGAAAGGTGGCCAGAAACGCTAATCGGAGGACCGCTCGGCCTGACGTGTCCTACACACGTGGCCGACAGGGCGCTTTCGTGGCGGTCTTCCGGTCAACGCTACCTGGTTACCACCCGGCCTGACGTGTTTCCTGCACACGTGGTTGGTGTAGCGCTAAGTGCACCAAAACGCTAATCGGGTTGTCGTCCGGTCTGATGTGTCCCAACACACGTGACCGGTTCCCAGAGTTCCTGGGTTATCTCAGAGCCATCCAGCTCTATAGTCTCCGCCTAACCCTCAGGTGCCAGCAGCTCCTTTGTCATCTGGAGCACGGTGGGCCCCGACTGGCGATTAGGATATATACCCCCTGGTCCTAATCTGCCGGTTCCCCCGTAACAGCTTCTTTCCTCTGCAGGCACTCTGTTCTACTGCTTCTTCCCTCTGCAGGCACTCTGTTCTACTACTTCTTCTTTCTGCAGGCACTCTGTTCTACAGCTTCTGCAGGCACTCTGTTCTACTTCTTCTTCCTTCTGCAGGCACTCTGTTCTACTACTTCTATCTTCTGCAGGCACTCTGTTCTCCTGCTTCTTCCCTCTGCAGGCACTCTGTTCTACTGCTTCTTCCCTCTGCAGGCACTCTGTTCTACTGCTTCTTCTTTCTGCAGGCACTCCGTTCTACTTCTTCTTCCCTCTGCAGGAACTCTGTTCTACTGCTTCTACCTTCTGCAGGCACTCTGTTCTACTGCTTCTTCCCTTTGCAGGCACTCTGTTCTACTGCTTCTTCCCTCTGCAGGCACTCTGTTCTACTGCTTCTTCCTTCTGCAGGCACTCTGTTCTACTGCTTCTTCTTTCTGCAGGTACTCTGTTCTACTGCTTCTTCCCTCTGCAGGCACTCTGTTCTACTGCTTCTTCCCTCTGCAGGCACTCTGTTATACTGCTTCTTCCCTCTGCAGGCACTCTGTTCTACTGCTTCTTCCCTCTGCAGGCACTCTGTTCTACTGCTTCTTCCCTCTGCAGGCACTCTGTTCTACTGCTTCTTCCCTCTGCAGGCACTCTATTCTACTTCTTCCCTCTGCAGGCATTCTATTCTACTTCTTCTTCCCTCTGCAGGCACTCTGTTCTACTTCTTCCCTCTGCAGGCACTCTGTTCTACTGCTTCTACCCTCTGCAGGCACTCTGTTCTACTGCTTCTTCCCTCTGCAGGCACTCTGTTCTACTGCTTCTTCCCTCTGTAGGCACTCTGTTCTACTGCTTCTTCTTTCTGCAGGTACTCTGTTGTACTGCTTCTTCCCTCTGCAGGCACTCTATTCTACTGCTTCTTCCCTCTGCAGGCACTCTGTTCTACTGCTTCTTCCCTCTGCAGGCACTCTGTTCTACTGCTTCTTCCATCTGCAGGCACTCTGTTCTACTGCTTCTTCCATCTGCAGGCACTCTGTTCTACTGCTTCTTCCCTCTGCAGGCACTCTGTTCTACTGCTTCTTCCCTCTGCAGGCACTCTGTTCTACTGCTTCTTCCCTCTGTAGGCACTCTATTCTACTGCTTCTTCATTTTGTAGGCACTCTGTTCTACTTCTTCCCTCTGCAGGCACTCTGTTCTACTGCTTCTTCCCTCTGCAGGCACTCTGTTCTACTGCTTCTTCCCTCTGCAGGCACTCTGTTATACTGCTTCTTCCCTCTGCAGGCACTCTGTTATACTGCTTCTTCCCTCTGCAGGCACTCTGTTCTACTGCATCTTCCCTCTGCAGGCACTCTGTTCTACTTCTTCTTCCCTCTGCAGGCACTCTGTTCTACTTCTTCTTCCCTTTGCAGGCACACTACTCGACTGCTTCTTCCTTCTGCAGGCACTCTGTTCTACAGCTTTGTAGGAACTCTTTTCTACTGCTTCTTCCCTCTGCAGGCACTCTGTTCTACTGCTTCTTGCCTCTGCAGGCACTCTGTTCTACTGCTTCTTCTTTCTGCAGGCACTCCGTTCTACTGCTTCTTCCCTCTGCAGGAACTCTTTTCTACTGCTTCTTCCCTCTGCAGGCACTCTGTTCTACTGCTTCTTCATTTTGCAGGCACTCTGTTCTACTTCTTCCCTCTGCAGGCACTCTGTTTTACTGCTTCTACCCTCTGCAGGCACTCTGTTCTACTGCTTCTTCCCTCTGCAGGCACTCTGTTCTACTGCTTCTTCCCTCTGCAGGCACTCTGTTCTACTGCTTCTTCCCTCTGCAGGCACTCTGTTCTACTGCTTCTTCCCTCTGCAGGCACTCTGTTCTACTGCTTCTTCTTTCTGCAGGTACTCTGTTCTACTGCTTCTTCCCTCTGCAGGCACTCTATTCTACTTCTTCTTCCCTCTGCAGGCTCTCTATTCTACTGCTTCTTCCCTCTGCAGGCACTCTGTTCTACTGCTTCTTCCCTCTGCAGGCACTCTGTTCTACTGCTTCTTCCCTCTGCAGGCACTCTGTTCTACTGCTTCTTCCCTCTGCAGGCACTCTGTTCTACTGCTTCTTCCCTCTGCAGGCACTCTGTTCTACTGCTTCTTCCCTCTGCATGCACTCTATTCTACTTCTTCTATCTGCAGGCACTCTATTCTACTTCTTCTTCCCTCTGCAGGCACTCTGTTCTACTTTATCTTCCCTCTGCAGGCACTCTATTCTACTTCTTCCCTTTGCAGGCACTCTGTTCTACTTCTTCTTCCCTCTGCAGGCACTCTGTTCTACTTCTTCCCTCTGCAGGCACTCTGTTCTACTGCTTCTTCCCTCTGCAGGCACTCTGTTCTACTGCTTCTTCCCTCTGCAGGCACTCTGTTCTACTGATTCTTCCCTTTGCAGGCACTCTGTTCTACTGCTTCTTCCCTCTGCAGGCACTCTGTTCTACTGCTTCTTCCCTCTGCAGGCACTCTGTTCTACTTCTTCTTCCTTCTGCAGGCACTCTGTTCTACTGCTTCTTCCCTCTGCAGGCACTCTGTTCTACTGCTTCTTCCCTCTGCAGGCACTCTGTTCTACTTCTTCCTTCTGCAGGCACTCTTTTCTACTTCTTCATTCTGCAGGCATTCTATTCTACTGCTTCTTCCTTCTTCAGGCACTCTGTTCTACTGCTTCTTCCCTCTGCAGACACTCTGTTCTACTGCTTCTTCCCTCTGCAGGCACTCTATTCTACTGCATCTTTCCTCTGCAGGCACTCTGTTCTACTTCTTCTTCCCTCTTCAGGCACACTGTTCGACTGCTTCTTCCTTCTGCAGGCACTCTGTTCTACTACTTCTTTCTTCTGCAGGCACTCTGTTCTACTACTTCTTTCTTCTGCAGGCACTCTGTTCTACAGCTTCTGCAGGAACTCTTTTCTACTGCTTCTTCCCTCTGCAGGCACTGTGTTCTACTGCTTCTGCAGGCACTCTGTTCTACTGCTTCTTCCCTCTGTAGGCACTCTGTTCTACTGCTTCTTCTTTCTGCAGGTACTCTGTTCTACTGTTTCTTCCCTCTGCAGGCACTCTATTCTACTGCTTCTTCCCTCTGCAGGCACTCTGTTCTACTGCTTCTTGCCTCTGCAGGCACTCTGTTCTACTGCTTCTTGCCTCTGCAGGCACTCTGTTCTACTGCTTCTTCCATCTGCAGGCACTCTGTTCTACTGCTTCTTCCATCTGCAGGCACTCTGTTCTACTGCTTCTTCCATCTGCAGGCACTCTGTTCTACTGTTTCTTCCATCTGCAGGCACTCTGTTCTACTGCTTCTTCCATCTGCAGGCACTCTGTTCCACTGCTTCTTCCCTCTGCAGGCACTCTGTTCTACTGCTTCTTCCCTCTGCAGGCACTCTATTCTACTGCTTCTTCATTTTGTAGGCACTCTGTTCTACTTCTTCCCTCTGCAGGCACTCTGTTCTGCTGCATCTTTCCTCTGCAGGCACTCTGTTCTACTTCTTCTTCCCTCTGCAGGCACACTACTCGACTGCTTCTTCCTTCTGCAGGCACTCTGTTCTACTACTTCTTTCTTCTGCAGGCACTCTGTTCTACAGCTTCTGCAGGAACTCTTTTCTACTGCTTCTGCCCTCTGCAGGCACTCTGTTCTACTTCTTCCCTCTGCAGGAACTCTTTTCTACTCCTTCTTCCCTCTGCAGGCACTCTGTTCTACTGCTTCTTCATTTTGCAGGCACTCTGTTCTACTTCTCCCTCTGCAGGCACTCTGTTCTACTGCTTCTACCCTCTTCAGGCACTCTGTTCTACTGCTTCTTCCCTCTGCAGGCACTCTGTTCTACTGCATCTTCCCTCTGCAGGCACTCTGTTCTACTGCATCTTCCCTCTGCAGGCACTCTGTTCTACTTCTTCCCTCTGCAGGCACTCTGTTCTACTTCTTCTTCCCTCTGCAGGCACACTACTCGACTGCTTCTTCCTTCTGCAGGTACTCTGTTCTACTGTTTCTTCCCTCTGCAGGCACTCTATTCTACTGCTTCTTCTTTCTGCAGGCACTCTGTTCTACTGCTTCTTCCTTCTGCAGGCACTCTGTTCTACTACTTCTTCCCTCTGCAGGCACTCTGTTCTACTGCTTCTTCCCTCTGCAGGCACTCTGTTATACTGCTTCTTCCCTCTGCAGGCACTCTGTTCTACTGCATCTTCCCTCTGCAGGCACTCTGTTCTACTTCTTCCCTCTGCAGGCACTCTGTTCTACTTCTTCTTCCCTCTGCAGGCACACTACTCGACTGCTTCTTCCTTCTGCAGGCACTCTGTTCTACAGCTTCTGCAGGAACTCTGTTCTACTGCTTCTTCCCTCAGCAGGCACTCTGTTCTACTGCTTCTTCTTCCTGCAGGCACTCTGTTCTACTGCTTCTTCATTTTGCAGGCACTCTGTTCTACTTCTTCCCTCTGCAGGCACTCTGTTCTACTGCTTCTACCCTCTGCAGGCACTCTGTTCTACTGCTTCTTCCCTCTGCAGGCACTCTGTTCTACTGCTTCTTCCCTCTGCAGGCACTCTGTTCTATTGCTTCTTCCCTCTGCAGGCACTCTGTTCTACTGCTTCTTCATTTTGCAGGCACTCTGTTCTACTTCTTCCCTCTGCAGGCACTCTGTTCTACTGCTTCTACCCTCTGCAGGCACTCTGTTCTACTGCTTCTTCCCTCTGCAGGCACTCTGTTCTACTGCTTCTTCCCTCTGCAGGCACTCTGTTCTACTGCTTCTTCCCTCTGCAGGCACTCTGTTCTACTGCTTCTTCCCTCTGCATGCACTCTGTTCTACTGCTTCTTCCCTCTGCAGGCACTCTATTCTACTTCTTCTTCCCTCTGCAGGCACTCTATTCTACTGCTTCTTCCCTCTGCAGGCACTCTGTTCTACTGCTTCTTCCCTCTGCAGGCACTCTGTTCTACTGCTTCTTCCCTCTGCAGGCACTCTGTTCTACTGCTTCTTCCCTCTGCAGGCACTCTGTTCTCCTGCTTCTTCCCTCTGCAGGCACTCTGTTCTACTGCTTCTTCTTTCTGCAGGCACTCTGTTCTACTGCTTCTTCTTTCTGCAGGCACTCTGTTCTACTGCTTCTTCCCTCTGCCGGCACTCTGTTCTACTTCTTCCCTCTGCAGGCACTCTGTTCTACTTCTTCTTTCTGCAGGCACTCTGTTCTACTGCTTCTTTTTTCTGCAGGCACTCTGTTCTACTGCTTCTTCCCTCTGCCGGCACTCTGTTCTACTTCTTCCCTCTGCTGGCACTCTGTTCTACTTCTTCCCTCTGCCGGCACTCTGTTCTACTTCTTCCCTCTGCCGGCACTCTGTTCTACTTCTTCCCTCTGCCGGCACTCTGTTCTACTTCTTCCCTCTGCCGGCACTCTGTTCTACTTCTTCCCTCTGCCGGCACTCTGTTCTACTTCTTCCCTCTGCCGGCACTCTGTTCTACTTCTTCCCTCTGCCGGCACTCTGTTCTACTTCTTCCCTCTGCCGGCACTCTGTTCTACTTCTTCCCTCTGCCGGCACTCTGTTCTACTTCTTCCCTCTGCCGGCACTCTGTTCTACTTCTTCCCTCTGCCGGCACTCTGTTCTACTTCTTCCCTCTGCCGGCACTCTGTTCTACTTCTTCCCTCTGCAGGCACTCTGTTCTCCTGCTTCTTCCTTCTGCAGGCATTCTGTTCTACTTCTTCTTCCCTCTGCAGGCACTCTGTTCTACTTCTTCCCTCTGCAGGCACTCTGTTCTACTGCTTCTTCTTTCTGCAGGCACTCTGTTCTACTGCTTCTTCTTTCTGCAGGCACTCTGTTCTACTTCTTCCCTCTGCCGGCACTCTGTTCTACTTCTTCCCTCTGCAGGCACTCTGTTCTACTGCTTCTTCTTTCTGCAGGCACTGTGTTCTACTGCTTCTTCTTTCTGCAGGCACTGTGTTCTACTGCTTCTTCCCTCTGCCGGCACTCTGTTCTACTTCTTCCCTCTGCCGGCACTCTGTTCTACTTCTTCCCTCTGCCGGCACTCTGTTCTACTTCTTCCCTCTGCCGGCACTCTGTTCTACTTCTTCCCTCTGCCGGCACTCTGTTCTACTTCTTCCCTCTGCCGGCACTCTGTTCTACTTCTTCCCTCTGCCGGCACTCTGTTCTACTTCTTCCCTCTGCCGGCACTCTGTTCTACTTCTTCCCTCTGCCGGCACTCTGTTCTACTTCTTCCCTCTGCCGGCACTCTGTTCTACTTCTTCCCTCTGCCGGCACTCTGTTCTACTTCTTCCCTCTGCAGGCACTCTGTTCTACTTCTTCCCTCTGCAGGCACTCTGTTCTCCTGCTTCTTCCTTCTGCAGGCACTCTGTTCTACTTCTTCCCTCTGCAGGCACTCTGTTCTACTTCTTCCCTCAGCAGGCACACTACTCGACTGCTTCTTCTTTCTGCAGGCACTCTGTTCTACTGCTTCTTCATTTTGTAGGCACTCTGTTCTACTTCTTCCCTCTGCAGGCACTCTGTTGTACTGCTTCTTCCCTCTGCAGGCACTCTGTTGTACTGCTTCTTCCCTCTGCAGGCACTCTGTTCTACTGCTTCTTCTTTCTGCAGGCACTCTGTTCTACTGCTTCTTCTTTCTGCAGGCACTCTGTTCTACTGCTTCTTCTTTCTGCAGGCACTCTGTTCTACTTCTTCCCTCTGCCGGCACTCTGTTCTACTTCTTCCCTCTGCAGGCACTCTGTTCTACTGCTTCTTCTTTCTGCAGGCACTCTGTTCTACTGCTTCTTCTTTCTGCAGGCACTCTGTTCTACTTCTTCCCTCTGCCGGCACTCTGTTCTACTTCTTCCCTCTGCAGGCACTCTGTTCTACTGCTTCTTCTTTCTGCAGGCACTGTGTTCTACTGCTTCTTCTTTCTGCAGGCACTCTGTTCTACTGCTTCTTCCCTCTGCCGGCACTCTGTTCTACTTCTTCCCTCTGCCGGCACTCTGTTCTACTGCTTCTTCCCTCTGCCGGCACTCTGTTCTACTTCTTCCCTCTGCCGGCACTCTGTTCTACTTCTTCCCTCTGCCGGCACTCTGTTCTACTTCTTCCCTCTGCCGGCACTCTGTTCTACTTCTTCCCTCTGCCGGCACTCTGTTCTACTTCTTCCCTCTGCAGGCACTCTGTTCTACTTCTTCCCTCTGCAGGCACTCTGTTCTCCTGCTTCTTCCTTCTGCAGGCACTCTGTTCTACTTCTTCTTCCCTCTGCAGGCACTCTGTTCTACTTCTTCCCTCTGCAGGCACTCTGTTCTACTTCTTCCCTCAGCAGGCACACTACTCGACTGCTTCTTCTTTCTGCAGGCACTCTGTTCTACTGCTTCTTCATTTTGTAGGCACTCTGTTCTACTTCTTCCCTCTGCAGGCACTCTGTTCTACTGCTTCTTCCCTCTGCAGGCACTCTGTTGTACTGCTTCTTCCCTCTGCAGGCACTCTGTTGTACTGCTTCTTCCCTCTGCAGGCACTCTGTTCTACTGCTTCTTCCCTCTGCAGGCACTCTGTTCTACTGCTTCTTCCCTCTGCATGCATTCTCTTCTACTTCTTCCCTTTGCAGGCAATCTGTTCCACTTTTTCTTCCCTCTGCAGGCACTCTGTTCTACTTCTTCTTCCCTCTGCAGGCACTCTGTTCTACTGCTTCTTCCCTCTGCAGGCACTCTGTTCTACTGCTTCTTCCCTCTGATGGCACTCTGTTCTACTGCTTCTTTCCTCTGCAGGCACTCTGTTCTACTACTTCTTTCCTCTGCAGGCACTCTGTTCTACTGGTTCTTCCTTCTGCAGGCAGTCTGTTCTACTGCTTCTTCCTTCTGCAGGCAAACTGTTCTACTGCTTCTTCCCTCTGCAGGCACTCTGTTCTACTGCTTCTTCCCTCTGCAGGCACTCTGTTCTACTGATTCTTCCCTCTGCAGGCACTCTGTTCTACTGCTTCTTCCCTCTGCAGGCACTCTGTTCTAGAGCTTCTGCAGGAACTCTGTTCTACTGCTTCTTCCCTCTGCAGGCACTCTGTTCTACTGCTTCTTCTTTCTGCAGGCACTCTGTTCTACTTCTTCTTCCCTCTGCAGGAACTCTTTTCTACTGCTTCTTCCCTCTGCAGGCACTCTGTTCTACTGCTTCTTCATTTTGCAGGCACTCTGTTCTACTGCTTCTTCCCTCTCCAGGCACTCTGTTATACTGCTTTTTTCCTCTGCAGGCACTCTGTTCTACTGCTTCTTCCCTCTGCAGGCACTCTTCTACTGCTTCTTCCCTCTGCAGGCACTCTTCTACTGCTTCTTCCCTCTGCAGGCACTCTGTTCTACTGCTTCTTCCCTCTGCAGGCACTCTGTTCTCCTGCTTCTTCCCTCTGCAGGCACTCTGTTCTATTGCTTCTTCCCTCTGCAGGCACTCTGTTCTACTGCTTCTTCCCTCTGCAGGCACTTTGTTCTCCTGCTTCTTCCCTCTGCAGGCACTCTGTTCTCCTGCTTCTTCCCTCTGCAGGCACTCTGTTCTACTGCTTCTTCCCTCTGCAGGCACTCTGTTCTCCTGCTTCTTCCCTCTGCAGGCACTCTGTTCTCCTGCTTCTTCCCTCTGCAGGCACTCTGTTCTCCTGCTTCTTCCCTCTGCAGGCACTCTTCTACTGCTTCTTCCCTCTGCAGGCACTCTGTTCTACTGCTTCTTCCCTCTGCAGGCACTCTGTTCTCCTGCTTCTTCCCTCTGCAGGCACTCTGTTCTCCTGCTTCTTCCCTCTGCAGGCACTCTTCTACTGCTTCTTCCCTCTGCAGGCACTCTGTTCTACTGCTTCTTCCCTCTGCAGGCACTCTGTTCTACTGCTTCTTCCCTCTGCAGGCACTCTGTTCTACTGCTTCTTCCCTCTGCATGCACTCTGTTCTACTTCTTCTTCCCTCTGCAGGCACTCTGTTCTACTTCTTCTTCCCTCTGCAGGCACTCTGTTCTACTGCTTCTTCCCTCTGCAGGCACTCTGTTCTACTGCTTCTTCCCTCTGCAGGCACTCTGTTCTACTGCTTCTTCCCTCTGATGGCACTCTGTTCTACTGCTTCTTTCCTCTGCAGGCACTCTGTTCTACTACTTCTTTCCTCTGCAGGCACTCTGTTCTACTGGTTCTTCCTTCTGCAGGCAGTCTGTTCTACTGCTTCTTCCTTCTGCAGGCACTCTGTTCTACTGATTCTTCCCTCTGCAGGCACTCTGTTCTACTGATTCTTCCCTCTGCAGGCACTCTGTTCTACTGCTTCTTCCCTCTGCAGGCACTCTGTTCTAGAGCTTCTGCAGGAACTCTGTTCTACTGCTTCTTCCCTCTGCAGGCACTCTGTTCTACTGCTTCTTCTTTCTGCAGGCACTCTGTTCTACTTCTTCTTCCCTCTGCAGGAACTCTTTTCTACTGCTTCTTCCCTCTGCAGGCACTCTGTTCTACTGCTTCTTCATTTTGCAGGCACTCTGTTCTACTGCTTCTTCCCTCTCCAGGCACTCTGTTATACTGCTTTTTTCCTCTGCAGGCACTCTGTTCTACTGCTTCTTCCCTCTGCAGGCACTCTTCTACTGCTTCTTCCCTCTGCAGGCACTCTTCTACTGCTTCTTCCCTCTGCAGGCACTCTGTTCTACTGCTTCTTCCCTCTGCAGGCACTCTGTTCTCCTGCTTCTTCCCTCTGCAGGCACTCTGTTCTATTGCTTCTTCCCTCTGCAGGCACTCTGTTCTACTGCTTCTTCCCTCTGCAGGCACTTTGTTCTCCTGCTTCTTCCCTCTGCAGGCACTCTGTTCTCCTGCTTCTTCCCTCTGCAGGCACTCTGTTCTACTGCTTCTTCCCTCTGCAGGCACTCTGTTCTCCTGCTTCTTCCCTCTGCAGGCACTCTGTTCTCCTGCTTCTTCCCTCTGCAGGCACTCTGTTCTCCTGCTTCTTCCCTCTGCAGGCACTCTTCTACTGCTTCTTCCCTCTGCAGGCACTCTGTTCTACTGCTTCTTCCCTCTGCAGGCACTCTGTTCTCCTGCTTCTTCCCTCTGCAGGCACTCTGTTCTCCTGCTTCTTCCCTCTGCAGGCACTCTTCTACTGCTTCTTCCCTCTGCAGGCACTCTGTTCTACTGCTTCTTCCCTCTGCAGGCACTCTGTTCTACTGCTTCTTCCCTCTGCAGGCACTCTGTTCTACTGCTTCTTCCCTCTGCATGCACTCTGTTCTACTTCTTCTTCCCTCTGCAGGCACTCTGTTCTACTTCTTCTTCCCTCTGCAGGCACTCTGTTCTACTGCTTCTTCCCTCTGCAGGCACTCTGTTCTACTGCTTCTTCCCTCTGCAGGCACTATGTTCTACTGCTTCTTCCCTCTGCAGGCACTCTGTTCTACTGCTTGTTCCATCTGCAGGCACTCTGTTCTACTGCTTCTTCCTTCTGCAGGCACTCTGTTCTACTGCTTCTTCCCTCTGCAGGCACTCTGTTCTACTGCTTCTTCCTTCTGCAGGCACTCTGTTCTACTGCTTCTTTCCTCTGCAGGCACTCTGTTCTACTGCTTCTTCCCTCTGCAGGCACTCTGTTCTACTGCTTCTTCCCTCTGATGGCACTCTGTTCTACTGCTTCTTTCCTCTGCAGGCACTCTGTTCTACTACTTCTTTCCTCTGCAGGCACTCTGTTCTACTGCTTCTTCCTTCTGCAGGCAGTCTGTTCTACTGCTTCTTCCTTCTGCAGGCAAACTGTTCTACTGCTTCTTCCCTCTGCAGGCACTCTGTTCTACTGCTTCTTCCCTCTGCAGGCACTCTGTTCTACTGATTCTTCCCTCTGCAGGCACTCTGTTCTACTGCTTCTTCCCTCTGCAGGCACTCTGTTCTAGAGCTTCTGCAGGAACTCTGTTCTACTGCTTCTTCCCTCTGCAGGCACTCTGTTCTACTGCTTCTTCTTTCTGCAGGCACTCTGTTCTACTTCTTCTTCCCTCTGCAGGAACTCTTTTCTACTGCTTCTTCCCTCTGCAGGCACTCTGTTCTACTGCTTCTTCATTTTGCAGGCACTCTGTTCCACTGCTTCTTCCCTCTCCAGGCACTCTGTTATACTGCTTTTTTCCTCTGCAGGCACTCTGTTCTACTGCTTCTTCCCTCTGCAGGCACTCTTCTACTGCTTCTTCCCTCTGCAGGCACTCTTCTACTGCTTCTTCCCTCTGCAGGCACTCTGTTCTACTGCTTCTTCCCTCTGCAGGCACTCTGTTCTCCTGCTTCTTCCCTCTGCAGGCACTCTGTTCTATTGCTTCTTCCCTCTGCAGGCACTCTGTTCTACTGCTTCTTCCCTCTGCAGGCACTTTGTTCTCCTGCTTCTTCCCTCTGCAGGCACTCTGTTCTCCTGCTTCTTCCCTCTGCAGGCACTCTGTTCTACTGCTTCTTCCCTCTGCAGGCACTCTGTTCTCCTGCTTCTTCCCTCTGCAGGCACTCTGTTCTCCTGCTTCTTCCCTCTGCAGGCACTCTTCTACTGCTTCTTCCCTCTGCAGGCACTCTGTTCTACTGCTTCTTCCCTCTGCAGGCACTCTGTTCTACTGCTTCTTCCCTCTGCAGGCACTCTGTTCTCCTGCTTCTTCCCTCTGCAGGCACTCTGTTCTCCTGCTTCTTCCCTCTGCAGGCACTCTGTTCTCCTGCTTCTTTCCTCTGCAGGCACTCTTCTACTGCTTCTTCCCTCTGCAGGCACTCTGTTCTACTGCTTCTTCCCTCTGCAGGCACTCTGTTCTACTGCTTCTTCCCTCTGCAGGCACTCTGTTCTACTGCTTCTTCCCTCTGCATGCACTCTATTCTACTTCTTCTTCCCTTTGCAGGCAATCTGTTCTACTTTTTCTTCCCTCTGCAGGCACTCTGTTCTACTTCTTCTTCCCTCTGCAGGCACTCTGTTCTACTTCTTCTTCCCTCTGCAGGCACTCTGTTCTACTGCTTCTTCCCTCTGCAGGCACTCTGTTCTACTGCTTCTTCCCTCTGCAGGCACTATGTTCTACTGCTTCTTCCCTCTGCAGGCACTCTGTTCTACTGCTTGTTCCATCTGCAGGCACTCTGTTCTACTGCTTCTTCCTTCTGCAGGCACTCTGTTCTACTGCTTCTTCCCTCTGCAGGCACTCTGTTCTACTGCTTCTTCCTTCTGCAGGCACTCTGTTCTACTGCTTCTTCCCTCTGCAGGCACTCTGTTCTACTGCTTCTTCCCTCTGCAGGCACTCTGTTCTACTGCTTCTTCCCTCTGCAGGCACTCTGTTCTACTGCTTCTTCCCTCTGCAGGCACTCTTCTACTGCTTCTTCCCTCTGCAGGCACTCTTCTACTGCTTCTTCCCTCTGTAGGCACTCTGTTCTACTGCTTCTTCCCTCTGCAGGCACTCTGTTCTACTGCTTCTTCCCTCTGCAGGCACTCTGTTCTACTGCTTCTTCCCTCTGCAGGCACTCTTCTACTGCTTCTTCCCTCTGCAGGCACTCTGTTCTACTGCTTCTTCCCTCTGCAGGCACTCTTCTACTGCTTCTTCCCTCTGCAGGCACTCTTCTACTGCTTCTTCCCTCTGCAGGCACTCTGTTCTACTGCTTCTTCCCTCTGCAGGCACTCTGTTCTCCTGCTTCTTCCCTCTGCAGGCACTCTGTTCTATTGCTTCTTCCCTCTGCAAGCACTCTGTTCTACTGCTTCTTCCCTCTGCAGGCACTCTGTTCTCCTGCTTCTTCCCTCTGCAGGCACTCTGTTCTACTGCTTCTTCCCTCTGCAGGCACTCTATTCTCCTGCTTCTTCCCTCTGCAGGCACTCTGTTCTCCTGCTTCTTCCCTCTGCAGGCACTCTTCTACTGCTTCTTCCCTCTGCAGGCACTCTGTTCTACTGCTTCTTCCCTCTGCAGGCACTCTGTTCTACTGCTTCTTCCCTCTGCATGCACTCTGTTCTCCTGCTTCTTCCCTCTGCAGGCACTCTGTTCTACTGCTTCTTCCCTCTGCAGGCACTCTGTTCTACTGCTTCTTCCCTCTGCAGGCACTCTGTTCTACTGCTTATTCCCTCTGCAGGCACTCTGTTCTCCTGCTTCTTCCCTCTGCAGGCACTCTGTTCTACTGCTTCTTCCTTCTGCAGGCACTCTGTTCTACTGCTTCTTCCCTCTTCTGGCACTCTTCTACTGCTTCTTGCCTCTGCAGGCACTCTGTTCTACTGCTTCTTCCCTCTGCAGGCACTCTGTTCTACTGCTTCTTCCCTCTGCAGGCACTCTGTTCTACTGCTTCTTCCTTCTGCAGGCACTCTGTTCTACTGCTTCTTCCCTCTGCAGGCACTCTGTTCTACTGCTTCTTCCTTCTGCAGGCACTCTGTTCTACTGCTTCTTCCCTCTGCAGGCACTCTGTTCTAGTGCTTCTTCCTTCTGCAGGCACTCTGTTCTACTGCTTCTTCCTTCTGCAGACACTCTGTTCTACTGCTTCTTCCCTCTGCAGGCACTCTGTTCTACTGCTTCTTCCTTCTGCAGGCACTCTGTTCTTCTGCTTCTTCCTTCTGCAGGCAGTCTGTTCTACTGCTTGTTCCTTCTGCAGGCACTCTGTTCTACTGCTTCTTCCCTCTGCAGGCACTCTGTTCTACTGCTTCTTCCTTCTGCAGGTACTCTGTTCTACTGCTTCTTCCCTCTGCAGGCACTCTGTTATACTGCTTCTGTTACGAACGGGCGCCGCCACAGCCGCAAGCAGCCTGCTGCGGTTCCTGTTGCGCCCAGGCGCCGGCTGCCGTTCTTGGCCGTGCCTCGGGTCGTCCAGTTGGCTGTTCCTTCCACCACGTCTAAGTGTGGAGAGGCGGCTAGTGCGCATGTGTGCCAGCCAGAGTTTAAGCCCTGTGTTTTGCCTAGTGAGCATGCTCAGCCTGTTTGTGTTATGTCTGAGACTAAGTCCTCAGTTCAGGCTACTGAGCATGCTCAAACTGATAGTCTGCTTTCTAAGCCTGTGGCTCAGGCTACTGAGCATGCTCAGGCACTTAGTCCATCAGAGGCTAGGTCCGGTAAGGACCTCACTGAGCATGTCCGTGAGGTGGCAGGCCCTGATAGGGCAGAGGGTGTCAGGTGTCCTGATGACGTGGCAACTCCGGACTGGCTCGCAGAGGCCCGCCCCTATGATCTGGCACCTCAGTATTGGTCGTCAGACGATGACTGGTGAAGTGTTTGGGGCGTGGCTGCCATGAGGTCATCAATGACGTGGCGGTTCCGGATAGGTCGCATGTAACGTCACTGATGACATGGCACTCTGCTATTGGACCTTGGTGGTTCCACCCTGGGTTTGGGGCGGACCCAGTTATAAAAGGGCCTGGAGACAACATGGAGGGGTGCAGTCTTCACTTTTGCTCAGTCAGAGCACACCGCCATGTTAGAGCCTCATTGCGGCATAAGCCTATGTTGGGAAGCGGTAGGTAGGGTTAGGCGAACGGTGCCTGTTACGCCAAGATTCGTGGCTCGGCACATCAGGGTCAGGCGCCGTGCTTCCCTCCTGCCGTTCCAGTCTTGCTATAGCAGCCCAGTGGCGTTAACTGGGCTGCGGCTGCTGTGCTTCCTGTCCGATTGTGCCCCCTACGCACATGGACAACGCACCTGCTGCGCCACCTGTCTGATTGTGCCCCCTACGCACACGGACAACGCACCTGCTGCGCCACCTGTCCGATTGTGCCCCCTACGCACACGGACAACGCACTTGCTGCGCCACCTGTCCGGTTGTGCCCCCTACGCGCACGGACAGTGTACTCCAGGACCCCTGTGGAGTTAACAGGGTGTTCCTTATTTTCCTCGGCTTCCCGGTCAACGCTACTGGTGTACCCATCTGGCCTGACGTGTCCTACACACTCGTGGCCAGTCGAAAGGTGGCCAGAAACGCTAATCGGAGGACCGCTCGGCCTGACGTGTCCTACACACGTGGCCGACAGGGCGCTTTCGTGGCGGTCTTCCGGTCAACGCTACCTGGTTACCACCCGGCCTGACGTGTTTCCTGCACACGTGGTTGGTGTAGCGCTAAGTGCACCAAAACGCTAATCGGGTTGTCGTCCGGTCTGATGTGTCCCAACACACGTGACCGGTTCCCAGAGTTCCTGGGTTATCTCAGAGCCATCCAGCTCTATAGTCTCCGCCTAACCCTCAGGTGCCAGCAGCTCCTTTGTCATCTGGAGCACGGTGGGCCCCGACTGGCGATTAGGATATATACCCCCTGGTCCTAATCTGCCGGTTCCCCCGTAACAGCTTCTTTCCTCTGCAGGCACTCTGTTCTACTGCTTCTTCCCTCTGCAGGCACTCTGTTCTACTACTTCTTCTTTCTGCAGGCACTCTGTTCTACAGCTTCTGCAGGCACTCTGTTCTACTTCTTCTTCCTTCTGCAGGCACTCTGTTCTACTACTTCTATCTTCTGCAGGCACTCTGTTCTCCTGCTTCTTCCCTCTGCAGGCACTCTGTTCTACTGCTTCTTCCCTCTGCAGGCACTCTGTTCTACTGCTTCTTCTTTCTGCAGGCACTCCGTTCTACTTCTTCTTCCCTCTGCAGGAACTCTGTTCTACTGCTTCTACCTTCTGCAGGCACTCTGTTCTACTGCTTCTTCCCTTTGCAGGCACTCTGTTCTACTGCTTCTTCCCTCTGCAGGCACTCTGTTCTACTGCTTCTTCCTTCTGCAGGCACTCTGTTCTACTGCTTCTTCTTTCTGCAGGTACTCTGTTCTACTGCTTCTTCCCTCTGCAGGCACTCTGTTCTACTGCTTCTTCCCTCTGCAGGCACTCTGTTATACTGCTTCTTCCCTCTGCAGGCACTCTGTTCTACTGCTTCTTCCCTCTGCAGGCACTCTGTTCTACTGCTTCTTCCCTCTGCAGGCACTCTGTTCTACTGCTTCTTCCCTCTGCAGGCACTCTATTCTACTTCTTCCCTCTGCAGGCATTCTATTCTACTTCTTCTTCCCTCTGCAGGCACTCTGTTCTACTTCTTCCCTCTGCAGGCACTCTGTTCTACTGCTTCTACCCTCTGCAGGCACTCTGTTCTACTGCTTCTTCCCTCTGCAGGCACTCTGTTCTACTGCTTCTTCCCTCTGTAGGCACTCTGTTCTACTGCTTCTTCTTTCTGCAGGTACTCTGTTGTACTGCTTCTTCCCTCTGCAGGCACTCTATTCTACTGCTTCTTCCCTCTGCAGGCACTCTGTTCTACTGCTTCTTCCCTCTGCAGGCACTCTGTTCTACTGCTTCTTCCATCTGCAGGCACTCTGTTCTACTGCTTCTTCCATCTGCAGGCACTCTGTTCTACTGCTTCTTCCCTCTGCAGGCACTCTGTTCTACTGCTTCTTCCCTCTGCAGGCACTCTGTTCTACTGCTTCTTCCCTCTGTAGGCACTCTATTCTACTGCTTCTTCATTTTGTAGGCACTCTGTTCTACTTCTTCCCTCTGCAGGCACTCTGTTCTACTGCTTCTTCCCTCTGCAGGCACTCTGTTCTACTGCTTCTTCCCTCTGCAGGCACTCTGTTATACTGCTTCTTCCCTCTGCAGGCACTCTGTTATACTGCTTCTTCCCTCTGCAGGCACTCTGTTCTACTGCATCTTCCCTCTGCAGGCACTCTGTTCTACTTCTTCTTCCCTCTGCAGGCACTCTGTTCTACTTCTTCTTCCCTTTGCAGGCACACTACTCGACTGCTTCTTCCTTCTGCAGGCACTCTGTTCTACAGCTTTGTAGGAACTCTTTTCTACTGCTTCTTCCCTCTGCAGGCACTCTGTTCTACTGCTTCTTGCCTCTGCAGGCACTCTGTTCTACTGCTTCTTCTTTCTGCAGGCACTCCGTTCTACTTCTTCTTCCCTCTGCAGGAACTCTTTTCTACTGCTTCTTCCCTCTGCAGGCACTCTGTTCTACTGCTTCTTCATTTTGCAGGCACTCTGTTCTACTTCTTCCCTCTGCAGGCACTCTGTTTTACTGCTTCTACCCTCTGCAGGCACTCTGTTCTACTGCTTCTTCCCTCTGCAGGCACTCTGTTCTACTGCTTCTTCCCTCTGCAGGCACTCTGTTCTACTGCTTCTTCCCTCTGCAGGCACTCTGTTCTACTGCTTCTTCCCTCTGCAGGCACTCTGTTCTACTGCTTCTTCTTTCTGCAGGTACTCTGTTCTACTGCTTCTTCCCTCTGCAGGCACTCTATTCTACTTCTTCTTCCCTCTGCAGGCTCTCTATTCTACTGCTTCTTCCCTCTGCAGGCACTCTGTTCTACTGCTTCTTCCCTCTGCAGGCACTCTGTTCTACTGCTTCTTCCCTCTGCAGGCACTCTGTTCTACTGCTTCTTCCCTCTGCAGGCACTCTGTTCTACTGCTTCTTCCCTCTGCAGGCACTCTGTTCTACTGCTTCTTCCCTCTGCATGCACTCTATTCTACTTCTTCTATCTGCAGGCACTCTATTCTACTTCTTCTTCCCTCTGCAGGCACTCTGTTCTACTTTATCTTCCCTCTGCAGGCACTCTATTCTACTTCTTCCCTTTGCAGGCACTCTGTTCTACTTCTTCTTCCCTCTGCAGGCACTCTGTTCTACTTCTTCCCTCTGCAGGCACTCTGTTCTACTGCTTCTTCCCTCTGCAGGCACTCTGTTCTACTGCTTCTTCCCTCTGCAGGCACTCTGTTCTACTGATTCTTCCCTTTGCAGGCACTCTGTTCTACTGCTTCTTCCCTCTGCAGGCACTCTGTTCTACTGCTTCTTCCCTCTGCAGGCACTCTGTTCTACTTCTTCTTCCTTCTGCAGGCACTCTGTTCTACTGCTTCTTCCCTCTGCAGGCACTCTGTTCTACTGCTTCTTCCCTCTGCAGGCACTCTGTTCTACTTCTTCCTTCTGCAGGCACTCTTTTCTACTTCTTCATTCTGCAGGCATTCTATTCTACTGCTTCTTCCTTCTTCAGGCACTCTGTTCTACTGCTTCTTCCCTCTGCAGACACTCTGTTCTACTGCTTCTTCCCTCTGCAGGCACTCTATTCTACTGCATCTTTCCTCTGCAGGCACTCTGTTCTACTTCTTCTTCCCTCTTCAGGCACACTGTTCGACTGCTTCTTCCTTCTGCAGGCACTCTGTTCTACTACTTCTTTCTTCTGCAGGCACTCTGTTCTACTACTTCTTTCTTCTGCAGGCACTCTGTTCTACAGCTTCTGCAGGAACTCTTTTCTACTGCTTCTTCCCTCTGCAGGCACTGTGTTCTACTGCTTCTGCAGGCACTCTGTTCTACTGCTTCTTCCCTCTGTAGGCACTCTGTTCTACTGCTTCTTCTTTCTGCAGGTACTCTGTTCTACTGTTTCTTCCCTCTGCAGGCACTCTATTCTACTGCTTCTTCCCTCTGCAGGCACTCTGTTCTACTGCTTCTTGCCTCTGCAGGCACTCTGTTCTACTGCTTCTTGCCTCTGCAGGCACTCTGTTCTACTGCTTCTTCCATCTGCAGGCACTCTGTTCTACTGCTTCTTCCATCTGCAGGCACTCTGTTCTACTGCTTCTTCCATCTGCAGGCACTCTGTTCTACTGTTTCTTCCATCTGCAGGCACTCTGTTCTACTGCTTCTTCCATCTGCAGGCACTCTGTTCCACTGCTTCTTCCCTCTGCAGGCACTCTGTTCTACTGCTTCTTCCCTCTGCAGGCACTCTATTCTACTGCTTCTTCATTTTGTAGGCACTCTGTTCTACTTCTTCCCTCTGCAGGCACTCTGTTCTGCTGCATCTTTCCTCTGCAGGCACTCTGTTCTACTTCTTCTTCCCTCTGCAGGCACACTACTCGACTGCTTCTTCCTTCTGCAGGCACTCTGTTCTACTACTTCTTTCTTCTGCAGGCACTCTGTTCTACAGCTTCTGCAGGAACTCTTTTCTACTGCTTCTGCCCTCTGCAGGCACTCTGTTCTACTTCTTCCCTCTGCAGGAACTCTTTTCTACTCCTTCTTCCCTCTGCAGGCACTCTGTTCTACTGCTTCTTCATTTTGCAGGCACTCTGTTCTACTTCTCCCTCTGCAGGCACTCTGTTCTACTGCTTCTACCCTCTTCAGGCACTCTGTTCTACTGCTTCTTCCCTCTGCAGGCACTCTGTTCTACTGCATCTTCCCTCTGCAGGCACTCTGTTCTACTGCATCTTCCCTCTGCAGGCACTCTGTTCTACTTCTTCCCTCTGCAGGCACTCTGTTCTACTTCTTCTTCCCTCTGCAGGCACACTACTCGACTGCTTCTTCCTTCTGCAGGTACTCTGTTCTACTGTTTCTTCCCTCTGCAGGCACTCTATTCTACTGCTTCTTCTTTCTGCAGGCACTCTGTTCTACTGCTTCTTCCTTCTGCAGGCACTCTGTTCTACTACTTCTTCCCTCTGCAGGCACTCTGTTCTACTGCTTCTTCCCTCTGCAGGCACTCTGTTATACTGCTTCTTCCCTCTGCAGGCACTCTGTTCTACTGCATCTTCCCTCTGCAGGCACTCTGTTCTACTTCTTCCCTCTGCAGGCACTCTGTTCTACTTCTTCTTCCCTCTGCAGGCACACTACTCGACTGCTTCTTCCTTCTGCAGGCACTCTGTTCTACAGCTTCTGCAGGAACTCTGTTCTACTGCTTCTTCCCTCAGCAGGCACTCTGTTCTACTGCTTCTTCTTCCTGCAGGCACTCTGTTCTACTGCTTCTTCATTTTGCAGGCACTCTGTTCTACTTCTTCCCTCTGCAGGCACTCTGTTCTACTGCTTCTACCCTCTGCAGGCACTCTGTTCTACTGCTTCTTCCCTCTGCAGGCACTCTGTTCTACTGCTTCTTCCCTCTGCAGGCACTCTGTTCTATTGCTTCTTCCCTCTGCAGGCACTCTGTTCTACTGCTTCTTCATTTTGCAGGCACTCTGTTCTACTTCTTCCCTCTGCAGGCACTCTGTTCTACTGCTTCTACCCTCTGCAGGCACTCTGTTCTACTGCTTCTTCCCTCTGCAGGCACTCTGTTCTACTGCTTCTTCCCTCTGCAGGCACTCTGTTCTACTGCTTCTTCCCTCTGCAGGCACTCTGTTCTACTGCTTCTTCCCTCTGCATGCACTCTGTTCTACTGCTTCTTCCCTCTGCAGGCACTCTATTCTACTTCTTCTTCCCTCTGCAGGCACTCTATTCTACTGCTTCTTCCCTCTGCAGGCACTCTGTTCTACTGCTTCTTCCCTCTGCAGGCACTCTGTTCTACTGCTTCTTCCCTCTGCAGGCACTCTGTTCTACTGCTTCTTCCCTCTGCAGGCACTCTGTTCTCCTGCTTCTTCCCTCTGCAGGCACTCTGTTCTACTGCTTCTTCTTTCTGCAGGCACTCTGTTCTACTGCTTCTTCTTTCTGCAGGCACTCTGTTCTACTGCTTCTTCCCTCTGCCGGCACTCTGTTCTACTTCTTCCCTCTGCAGGCACTCTGTTCTACTTCTTCTTTCTGCAGGCACTCTGTTCTACTGCTTCTTTTTTCTGCAGGCACTCTGTTCTACTGCTTCTTCCCTCTGCCGGCACTCTGTTCTACTTCTTCCCTCTGCTGGCACTCTGTTCTACTTCTTCCCTCTGCCGGCACTCTGTTCTACTTCTTCCCTCTGCCGGCACTCTGTTCTACTTCTTCCCTCTGCCGGCACTCTGTTCTACTTCTTCCCTCTGCCGGCACTCTGTTCTACTTCTTCCCTCTGCCGGCACTCTGTTCTACTTCTTCCCTCTGCCGGCACTCTGTTCTACTTCTTCCCTCTGCCGGCACTCTGTTCTACTTCTTCCCTCTGCCGGCACTCTGTTCTACTTCTTCCCTCTGCCGGCACTCTGTTCTACTTCTTCCCTCTGCCGGCACTCTGTTCTACTTCTTCCCTCTGCCGGCACTCTGTTCTACTTCTTCCCTCTGCCGGCACTCTGTTCTACTTCTTCCCTCTGCAGGCACTCTGTTCTCCTGCTTCTTCCTTCTGCAGGCATTCTGTTCTACTTCTTCTTCCCTCTGCAGGCACTCTGTTCTACTTCTTCCCTCTGCAGGCACTCTGTTCTACTGCTTCTTCTTTCTGCAGGCACTCTGTTCTACTGCTTCTTCTTTCTGCAGGCACTCTGTTCTACTTCTTCCCTCTGCCGGCACTCTGTTCTACTTCTTCCCTCTGCAGGCACTCTGTTCTACTGCTTCTTCTTTCTGCAGGCACTGTGTTCTACTGCTTCTTCTTTCTGCAGGCACTGTGTTCTACTGCTTCTTCCCTCTGCCGGCACTCTGTTCTACTTCTTCCCTCTGCCGGCACTCTGTTCTACTTCTTCCCTCTGCCGGCACTCTGTTCTACTTCTTCCCTCTGCCGGCACTCTGTTCTACTTCTTCCCTCTGCCGGCACTCTGTTCTACTTCTTCCCTCTGCCGGCACTCTGTTCTACTTCTTCCCTCTGCCGGCACTCTGTTCTACTTCTTCCCTCTGCCGGCACTCTGTTCTACTTCTTCCCTCTGCCGGCACTCTGTTCTACTTCTTCCCTCTGCCGGCACTCTGTTCTACTTCTTCCCTCTGCAGGCACTCTGTTCTACTTCTTCCCTCTGCAGGCACTCTGTTCTACTTCTTCCCTCTGCAGGCACTCTGTTCTCCTGCTTCTTCCTTCTGCAGGCACTCTGTTCTACTTCTTCCCTCTGCAGGCACTCTGTTCTACTTCTTCCCTCAGCAGGCACACTACTCGACTGCTTCTTCTTTCTGCAGGCACTCTGTTCTACTGCTTCTTCATTTTGTAGGCACTCTGTTCTACTTCTTCCCTCTGCAGGCACTCTGTTGTACTGCTTCTTCCCTCTGCAGGCACTCTGTTGTACTGCTTCTTCCCTCTGCAGGCACTCTGTTCTACTGCTTCTTCTTTCTGCAGGCACTCTGTTCTACTGCTTCTTCTTTCTGCAGGCACTCTGTTCTACTGCTTCTTCTTTCTGCAGGCACTCTGTTCTACTTCTTCCCTCTGCCGGCACTCTGTTCTACTTCTTCCCTCTGCAGGCACTCTGTTCTACTGCTTCTTCTTTCTGCAGGCACTCTGTTCTACTGCTTCTTCTTTCTGCAGGCACTCTGTTCTACTTCTTCCCTCTGCCGGCACTCTGTTCTACTTCTTCCCTCTGCAGGCACTCTGTTCTACTGCTTCTTCTTTCTGCAGGCACTGTGTTCTACTGCTTCTTCTTTCTGCAGGCACTCTGTTCTACTGCTTCTTCCCTCTGCCGGCACTCTGTTCTACTTCTTCCCTCTGCCGGCACTCTGTTCTACTGCTTCTTCCCTCTGCCGGCACTCTGTTCTACTTCTTCCCTCTGCCGGCACTCTGTTCTACTTCTTCCCTCTGCCGGCACTCTGTTCTACTTCTTCCCTCTGCCGGCACTCTGTTCTACTTCTTCCCTCTGCAGGCACTCTGTTCTACTTCTTCCCTCTGCAGGCACTCTGTTCTCCTGCTTCTTCCTTCTGCAGGCACTCTGTTCTACTTCTTCTTCCCTCTGCAGGCACTCTGTTCTACTTCTTCCCTCTGCAGGCACTCTGTTCTACTTCTTCCCTCAGCAGGCACACTACTCGACTGCTTCTTCTTTCTGCAGGCACTCTGTTCTACTGCTTCTTCATTTTGTAGGCACTCTGTTCTACTTCTTCCCTCTGCAGGCACTCTGTTCTACTGCTTCTTCCCTCTGCAGGCACTCTGTTGTACTGCTTCTTCCCTCTGCAGGCACTCTGTTGTACTGCTTCTTCCCTCTGCAGGCACTCTGTTCTACTGCTTCTTCCCTCTGCAGGCACTCTGTTCTACTGCTTCTTCTTTCTGCAGGCACTCTGTTCTACTGCTTCTTCTTTCTGCAGGCACTCTGTTCTACTTCTTCCCTCTGCCGGCACTCTGTTCTACTTCTTCCCTCTGCAGGCACTCTGTTCTACTTCTTCCCTCTGCAGGCACTCTGTTCTACTGCTTCTTCTTTCTGCAGGCACTCTGTTCTACTGCTTCTTCTTTCTGCAGGCACTCTGTTCTACTTCTTCCCTCTGCCGGCACTCTGTTCTACTTCTTCCCTCTGCAGGCACTCTGTTCTACTGCTTCTTCTTTCTGCAGGCACTGTGTTCTACTGCTTCTTCTTTCTGCAGGCAACCTGTTCTACTGCTTCTTCCCTCTGCCGGCACTCTGTTCTACTTCTTCCCTCTGCCGGCACTCTGTTCTACTTCTTCTTCTTCCCTCTGCCGGCACTCTGTTCTACTTCTTCCCTCTGCCGGCACTCTGTTCTACTTCTTCCCTCTGCCGGCACTCTGTTCTACTTCTTCCCTCTGCCGGCACTCTGTTCTACTTCTTCCCTCTGCCGGCACTCTGTTCTACTTCTTCCCTCTGCAGGCACTCTGTTCTACTTCTTCCCTCTGCAGGCACTCTGTTCTCCTGCTTCTTCCTTCTGCAGGCACTCTGTTCTCCTGCTTCTTCCTTCTGCAGGCACTCTGTTCTACTTCTTCTTCCCTCTGCAGGCACTCTGTTCTACTTCTTCCCTCAGCAGGCACACTACTCGACTGCTTCTTCTTTCTGCAGGCACTCTGTTCTACTGCTTCTTCATTTTGTAGGCACTCTGTTCTACTTCTTCCCTCTGCAGGCACTCTGTTCTACTGCTTCTTCCCTCTGCAGGCACTCTGTTCTACTGCTTCTTCATTTTGTAGGCACTCTGTTCTACTGCTTCTTCTTTCTGCAGGCACTCTGTTCTACTTCTTCCCTCTGCAGGCACTCTGTTCTACTTCTTCCCTCTGCAGGCACTCTGTTCTACTTCTTCCCTCTGCAGGCACTCTGTTCTACTGCTTCTTCATTTTGTAGGCACTCTGTTCTACTGCTTCTTCCTTCTGCAGGAACCTCTTTAAATAGCAAAAAAAAACTGCTGACAGATTCCCTTGAGTGGAGAGTTTACAGATGTACAATCATCATACATGGTTTTAGTAAAGTGGAGATAATCTTGTTTCTGGAAATTCCATATAATAATATTATTATTATTAATAATATTATCTTTTCACTTGGCATTATCTAGAATATCACTCAAGACTTTCCAAGAATACCAAATAGAATGGTGATTTGAGTAATATGGTGTGACAGCATGTTGGTAGGGTAGATGGGAAAGCATGTATGAATAAACAGAAGCGGGTGACCCTGCACTCTCAGGAAACATTGACAGGGACCTGATATAACGCAAATGAATACTGAGGAAAAAAAACATTTATCCCTGTGTCACCCAGCCGGAGATCTCTCTTCCTTTTCTTATGTAAACATGTATATGAATATGATACATATGCGTCCTGTGATTGCATACACGCAGATGTGTTTTTAGGTACACCTGCGTGCCGAACAGGATGTACAGATGATTTGAATTAGTAGATGATCAGATTCCTCACTTGTCTGCCTTTACTCCACTTTGCATATACCGGTAGATATAATCTAAATAAAAACGTGTAACTTTGTAAATAACTTATGTTACAGCCGGTATTCTATTGCAGACCTTTGGTCACAGTTCTGCTGGTTGTTGATGGAACCAGGCTTATTGTCAGCCAACAGATTTTATAATAAAGGTGAAAAATGCTTGGAGTTAGGCTGAATTCCCACATCCAGTGTTACCATCCGAGAGGAACGGTGCTATATTTTTCTTCAGGTGTCATCCTAGTTGCAATATTGTTCCCCATCCATTTTTTTTTCTCTGAGGCTAAGACCCCACTTTGCGTTTTTACCTGCGTTTCTGCTGCTTTTTAGGTCCGTTTTGAGAAGCACCTTTTTATGCCAAAATGCATGCTTTTTGCTTTTACAGCAAAGTCTATGTAAAATGTGGATTTCTAGACCCCACTTTGCGTTTTAAAACGCTGCGTTTAATTTGCATATTTTGTGGCAAAAACCATGCGTTCAAAGAAGCAGCATGTCAATTGTTTTTGCCATTTTGGGTGCGTTTTACTAACATTGAAGTCCATGAGAAATGGCAAAAACCAAGAAACTTCAAATTTCATTCGTTTTACCTGCTTTTTAGGTGCTGAAAACATGCGTTTTGGACTTCAAAAAAGCATGGTTTTCTGACATTAAAATAATGGAATAATATGTCCCTTTACACAGACACACATAGTCCGACAATGAAATTAAAGAAAATTTTGATTTTATTGCTATTTTAACATTAAATATTATAAAACCGCTATAATTTCATGAAATATAAATATTTTCTTTATTACTTCGAAAATTATATGTTTTCCTTTTTTTTTCTCTTTTTTCATGATGTTTGACTATTTAATCTTTATTTAGCAGTGTCTTGATGTTCAAAACGCATCTGTGAAATCACAAGTAGAAAAGCAGGTAAAAAGCACTAAAAACGCATATTAAACGTGGTAAATACGCATGCGTTTTCAGCCCTAAAGTTCTAAAAAGGGCAACTTTGGTCAAATCAATTAAGCCCAAAACGTTTGTTTAGAACTGCAAGTAGGAGAATGCAAAGTGCGGTCATAGCCTGAAGCAGGTTTTTTTACCCATTGACTCAGTTAAAATCATTGGATCATTTTAAAAAACTGATAAAACTCAGATGGATCTGTAAGTACAAAGTCTGTCTTTCTGTTAGGCCTGTTTCACACGTCAGTGATCCTGGTACGTATGTGCCAGATTTTATACATACCAGACTCACAGACATACGCAGGCCCATTAGAATCAATGGGTCTGCACACACATCAGTGATTTTTCACTGACCGTGTCTCCGTGCAGCGTACACGCATGTCCGTGATTGCCGCACGGAGACATGTCCATTTTTTTGGCATCACTGATGTCCCATGGACCTCGCTATGGTGTGGTCCATGAAACACGTACCAGAAAAACACGGACATTGAAAATAAAAAGCTTTTTAAACTCACCCGTCTCCAGCGACGCTGTGTTCGGCCTCTGCTGGCTGCTGCTTTAGAGTCAGCTCTTTATTCTCATGCATATTCATGTATGCATCCACAGCCGACCCAGAAGTAGCTGCAGCGGGGGCGGAAACACAGCGGAGCCGAAGAGTTCAGCACCACAGACAGCAGGAGCGGGGACAGGTGAGTGTATCTCCATGTGCAATCACAGATGACGGATCACAGATAGCACATGGACAACCCACGTGTGCCGTGAATCATGTTTTTAACACGTCAGTGAAAAGGTCTGCGTTTTTCACTGACGTGGGAAACAGGCCTAAGCATGAGTTCACATTTCCAGTAATCATCCATTAGAACAAATCCTGCAGAGATCTGTTGGGAAAAAGAGTTCACCAAACACAGCTTTTTATCAGTCAGCCCGTAAGCTATAAGTAGAAAGGAAGAATGGTTAAAGACGTCAAAAAAGCTCTCAAGAAGTAAGAAAAGACTGTCTAAATCCAGGGTGAAAGAATAATCCAAACCGTCATTCTTCTATAACAAAGGTAACAATGTTTTGACCTATCAAAAGGTCTTGATAAAGATAGGTCGAAACGTTATTATCATTTTAATGAAATAATAACCATTTGGATTATTTTTTCACCATGGATTTGGACGATGAGCACATCATACAATTTTCACCCATTCATCCAGAAAAGTACTCGTGAGGCGCTCACAATCTAGTTTATCCTAGGTTATTAGATGGGGTTGTGGACTCTGTGTGGCCAGTTCTTCCACACCAACTTCACCCAACCATGTCTTTATGGTCTTTCATTTCTGCAGAAAAAGGCCTTACCCAAATTGTTCCCACAAAGTTGGAAGCATAAAATTGTTCAAAAAGTCTTGATATGATGAATTATTAATATTTGCCTATAATGGAGCGAAGGCGTCTAGGCCAATCCATGGCAGATCCATGGCAGATCACCTCATAGCATTATCCCTCCTCTACCTAATTTTACAGACAGGCAGGTAACATTCACTTGACATTTGCCAAATCCAGACTTGTCCATCAGAATCCATTTTCACTGGTCAAGACTCCAGTGGCAGCATGCATTACACTTCTCCCCCCTTACCATTGTGCTTGGTGATGTAAGGCACACATCCATCTGTGAGGCTGTGGAAACCCATATGACAAAGTGTCTAATGTACAGTTTTTGCTGTTAATGCCAGAGAGGGTTTGTTTTCTGCAGTTACTGTCAGCAGAGCGTTGGCGACTTTTATCCCATTCTGCAACTTACAGTGGTCTGCAACCTTATGGCCAAGATGCTGTACTTCCTAAACACTTTCAATGTTCAATAATATCGCGCACAGCCGATCATGGAGTATATGAGTGAAGAAATTTCACAAACTGAGTTGTTAGGGCATGATCACCCACCGTTTTTTGAGTGGGTCCGGTCAAAAAAAATATCTCTAAAAGCACTCACTAAATGATCACTAAATGATCCTAATAATGTGTATGGGAAAACAACTTGCTGTTCATATGCATATTCTGCGTGAGGTTTTTGACTGCCAGAAAAAGGTGCAGTGTGAATATACCCTAATGACGCCAGTTTTTCTTTTGACAGCCATATGTGGATTTTTTTGAGCGATGAGTTGTAGCTTTGAATGTCACCATTCATTTTACAATACAATGTACTGGAAAACGGAGAACAAATTTTCAACTTTGGTATAAGTGCAAAAAAAATAATAATTAAATTCCGCCTTTGATTTGGGGATTTTGTTTTTATGGTGTTTATTGTGTAATAAAAATTACCTTACAACTTGATTCTCCAGCCCAGTATGATTAAAGGGAGCCTGTCACCAGGATTTCCTCCTATAAGCTGCGGCCACCACCAGACAGCCATTACATGCAGCATTCTAGAATACTACATATAAGAGCCCAGGCTGCTGTGTACAACATAAAAAAACAATCACCTAGGGGGTGGGCCGGTCCAATAAGCGTCGCTGCGCTCGGTCCGGCGCCTTCTCTCTGCGATCATCTTCCATCTCAGCACCGTGTGGATGACACGTCCTACGTCATCGAGTCAGGCCTCCATTGGGCTCCTGCGCATGCGCACGTTGATCTGCCCAGCTGAGGGCAGATCAAAGTATTGCAGTGCGCATGTGTGAGGAAAGGTCAAAGACCACCTGCACATACGCACTACAATACTTTGATCTGCCCTCAGCAGCCTGGGCACTTATATACAGTATTCTGGAATGCTGTATATAAGGGATAACTGGTGGTGGCCGCAGTTTATAGAGGACAAAGCTAGTGACAGGCTCCCTTTAAGCTTGTTCCTTTTTTTATTATTTTATTGATAAAAAACTTTCTGAAATTTGTGAAGAAAAAACGTTCAGTTTGTGTTGTGTAATTTCTCTGACTTGTAACTTTCTTATTTCTCTGTCAGTGGCGCTGGATGAGGGCTTGTTTTTTGCACCCTGAACTGATGCTTTTATTAATATCGTTTTGGGGTACATGACATTTTGATTGTATTTTCTTTTTTTAAATGTGGCGATTGAAAAACTACAATTCTGACGTTTTGATTTCTTTTTTGGGAAATTACAGTTTGAATATCTTTATATTTTGCTAACTTGGACTCTTTAGATATTATGAGACGCAATATGGTTTCTTTTTTTTAATTTATTAATTTATTTTTGAAGGGAAAAAGGAGTGATTTTATGAATTTTTAAAGCTTCTGTTTTGTTTTATAAATTTTTTTAAACTTTTTGAATTTTCTTGTTACCCTTTTAGTCTTCTTTAGGGACTTGAACCTGCAATCTTTACGTTGCTTATGTACTGCAATACCAGAGAATTGAAATTGCAGTTTTCCTATGAAGCTCAGCCTGTGGGTGAGCTTCATAGGACTATTAATATGACAGCTATGTGGACCTTTTTTCATGCCCCCAGCTACCATGCTAACCCACTAATTTCCCACAGTTACAGGCCTGGGGGGCCAAAAGAGTCAATGCATGCACCGACAATGATTTTCCTTATATCTCAGAGATAGCTGCATTTAAATAGTTAAACTGCAGCTTTCACAAAGCGACAGGCAGATGCTGGCTACGTAACACAGCTGACATCTGCCTCGTATGCTGCAGGCTCAACTCCTGTGCTGGCTTCATACTTTTCGTAGCGATCTATAATGAAAATTTTTCATAGGTCATTAAGGAGTTAAGAGGTTTGGTGATTGAAAAATGGTATTTCTGACCTTTAGTTTTTTTCCTCCTTACAGCATTTACAGTATGGGTTAATTATTTTGGTAAATCAATATACAGGCAATACCAGATATGTTTATGTTTTTAGTTCTTTATTTTTAAATTACGGAATGGGGGGATTTGAATTTTTATATTTTTTAAAGATTTTTTTTCTTACTTTATTTTTAAGTCCTCTTAGGCCATGTTCACAAGTTGCGATTTTGCTGTGTGTTTTTTTGTAGCATTTCTTGCATGAATTTTATGAAAATTAAAAACTCTTTACAGTACCTGCAAAAGCTGTGACATTTTATAAATCTCATGCACACAATTGCTTTTTTGTTTCCTGAATGAAATGGAAAACTGCTGCGTTTTTTAAAGAAGCAGCATGTAAATTCTTTCAGCACTTTTGCAGCACTTTTTCACCATTGAAAGCAATGAGAGAGTGCAAAAAAGCAACCAGTGTTTTTGCTGCTTTTGTAGTGAATAAGACTAAATCGCCATTTACACGCTGCGACATTGCTAACGATATATCGTCGGGGTCACGGTGTTTGTGACGCACATCCGGCGTCGTTAGCGACATCGCAGCGTGTGACACGTACGAGCGACCTTAAACGATCGCAAAAGAGGCAAAAATCATTGCTCTGTGACACGTTCATTTACCAAAAATCGTTGTCTGGTCAGTAGTGATGTTGTTTGTCGTTCTGCGGCAGCACACATCGCTATGAGGAAGGAAGGAGGTGGGCGGCATGATCCGGCCGCTCATCTCCGCCCCTCCGCTTCTATTGGACGGCCGTTTTGTGACGTTGCTGTGACGCCGGACGCACCTCTCCCTTGAAGGAGGGATTGTTCGGCAGAAACAGCGACGTCACTGAACAGGTATGTGCGTGTGACGCTGCCGTAGCAATAATGTTCGCTACGGCAGCGATCACCACATATCGCATCAACGATGGGGGCGGGTGCTATCGCTAGCGATGTCGCAGCGTGTAAAGCACCCTTAACTCTATTAAACATGCACTGTAGACAAATGGCAAACCAAAAACACAGCAAATAAGGCTGTGTGCCCATCCTGTGTTTTTTTTCATGTTTTTCATGCGTTGTTTTTTTGCAGATTTTTATCAATACTGCAATGAAAAATGCAAATCCTGAAGTGCTGTGACCACGGTGCAGATTTTTTTCTGTGCAGATTTTGGTGCAGAAGAAATCTGCGCCGAAGAATTAACATGTTAATTGTTTCACCGTTTTTTCACAGCACGTTTCCTATCTCAATGCATAAAAAAACAAAATGCGAAACTGCACGTTTTTTCCCGCAGCATTTTTCCTGCTGAAAGATGCAGTTTTCTTTGCAAAAAATGTGCAACATGGGCATATACCCTTGAGGAGCAAAAAGTAGCAAAACCTGCTTTTTGGAATCAACTTTTTTACTGCCTAGCGAGCCAGTCTTGGCTGCAGAGAAAACGCAGCAAAATGCAACGTGTGAACATAGCCACTTTCTTTTTAATATACTGTAATACTCATTGTAGTATATTTGGTAGTTTAAATGATGGTCTCCTATGAAGCCCAGCCTTATTTACATAAGATGTAGAAAATTATAAAATCATTTGCAAAGAAAGATGTCTTACATTTGAAATGAATAAGATTATTATATTTTAATAATGAGAGCACCGTTCTGTAATTTGGAGGAGTTTATTATATCAGGAGCATGTCACATGGTCAGGGATAATCTGCCTGATATAACAACCCTATGGGGATTTCCATCTTAAGTATTGCATCAATGCTATTTTTTTTTAATAAGAGCATTCATCAACACTCTTATAAATAGACTAAATATTCAAGACACATAAAATGGAAAGTTCCCTAGTAATGAATAGGTTACAGTTCTACAAAAATACTTTTTCAGAATTTATTTATATAATTTCATATAATTGGGCAAAAAGTGTTTAGCGCTATTTTGCTAATGACTTCTTTATTATAACACTACTTTAAAGTGTAGCTTTTTATTTATTTATATATTTTTATTTTTTTTCATAAATCATGTTACAATAAGACACTTTGTATTATATCTTAATCAGAGAAATCTGCTTCTATTCCTACCTGGACTGATCTGTCACTCGGTAACCTTTGTGTTCGGCCCGCTTCACATGTCCGTATAACAACATGTCCGTGTGGTGGTGCTGTTTTGTTTATTTTTTTTTATCACCCATCCATGTGTTCATTTTTAAAAATGTGTGGCATCCTTTTTTTTTTCTAAAAAATTAAATGACAGAACTTCTATACTTTCAGTGTTAAACACGTACAGCACACGGATTGTACACAGATGCCATCCGTGTGCTGTATGTGTTTACATGTACCCATAGCTTTGTACTGGCCCTTGTCATCCATGTGACCAGAAAGAAATCATGGTCGGAAAAATAGAAGGAAGAAGGCCAAGAGGAAGACCAGCAACCCCAGTGGCTTGACACTATCAATATAATGGTGGAGAAGACCCTGGTGGGCCTACCTAGGCTGCACAAGATTGATCTATCTACAGAGGTTCCATCCATCAAGTCGCCATGGCTTGAGATTGAGCTGAAGGCCATTAAAACAAAAAAGAATGCCTCACACTCAATAGATAGCTGTTGACCAAATGATGGTTGCTGCAGATCATTTGGCTGTCTGCTGTCTCTCCGGACCCCTCCATACACAGCAGTGCACATGCTGCGGAGTGTTCCTGTATTCTCTACAAAAGACCCTCTGCTAGACTTTTCTGGGGGAACTTATCCCACAAAGATCAAAATTTTCAGTTTTCCAAATCAGTTTATTCCACCCCTTTTTCTCCCCAGCATCATCTGCCGAGGACTCCTGCATACACAGGAGTGCACGTGCTGCAGAGTACTTCTGTATTCTCTACAAAAGACCCTCTGCTAGACTTTTCTGGGGGAAGGGTTTATTTTTCTCCACCAAAATCATCATCTATCGAAGAGTCCTCCATATACAGAAGTGCTCGTGCTGCAGAGTGCTCCTGTATTGTCTACAAAAGACCCTCTACTAGACTTTTCTGGGGTAGACTTATCTCACCAAGACAAAATATTCAGTGGTCCTAATTAGTACATACCATATATTTTTCTTCCCCAGCATCATCCATAGAAGAGTCCTCCATACACAGGAGTGATTGTGCTGCAGCATCATTGTCGAGGAGAGTCAGGAGGCCCAGATAAACATTAGACAGTTGGCCAAGCCCAGCAATATCGGCGAGCTCAGCCAGCATTAGTCTAGCATGGTGTGCTTTAGAGCAAATAATGCAATATGTGACTGTGTATTCTGACTGCATATGATCTGTTTATGGCTTGTTCAGCACAGTTGTGGTTGTCATCATAAAAATAGATCATCTCTAGGTTCAGCGCACTCGTGATCTGGAGGCACCTGGATGGAGAGTATTTCATTTTGCTGTGTGCAGTGCTTTATCAGGTGCACAGTATCATTTATAATAGAGATCTGCAAACCTATGATCAGCACTGCAATATTCTGTTTTTCCATAATATCTTAAAGTCTAAAGTTGCTGTTCTGTTCTTTTTTTGCTTTATGTGGCATTTTCCCAAAGATATAAAAAATTCACAGGACATTTCATATGCCAGTTTTGAACCAAAGGCTGTTTGGAGTAAGGAGCGCCAAATTGTGTGCCTCTTATTAAACTTGGCAAATCTTTTTGGACACGTGCACCATAAAGAATATAGTGAATTTATCTCACAGTAGTTGGCATTGCTTTTATAAAAGTTAGAAGGCTGGCCAGCAGGGAAAAAAGTTATCTTTTCTTTTTCTGCAAATACCCCAGGCGCCAAATTTCTGCAAATTTTGACGTCTGGACTCTAAAGGCCGCTTTACACGCTGCGACATCGCTCAAGCGATCTCGTTGGGGTCACGGAATTTGTGACGCACATCCGGTCGCTTTAGCGATGTTGTTGCGTGTGACACTGATGAGCGATTTTGCATCGTTGCAAAAACATGCAAAATCGCTCATTGGTGACATGGGGGTCCATTCTCTAATATCGTTGCTGCAGCAGTAACGAAGTTGTTCCTCGTTCCTGCGGCAGCACACATCGGTACGTGTGACATCGCAGGAACGAGGAAGCTCTCCTTACCTGCCTCCCGCCCACAATGCGGAAGGAAGGAGGTGGGCGGGATGTTCGTCCCGCTCATCTCCGCCCCTCCGCTTCTATTGTGCGGCAGTTCAGTGACGCAGCTGTGACGCCGCTGTGACGCTGAACGAACCGCCCCCCTTAGAAAGGAGGCATTTCGCCGGTCACAGCGACGTTGCAGGACAGGTAAGTGGTGTGACGGGTCTGGGCGATGTTGTGCGCCACGGGCAGCGATTTGCCCTTGTCGCACAACCGATGGGGGCGGGTACCCACGCTAGTGATATCAGTCACGATATCGCAGCGTGTAAAGCGGCCTTAACTGTTAAGAATGATAAATTCCCCTGATAAGGTGTGTGACTACCTCTCTGCGAGCCGATCTTAAGCCTGCTTTACACGTTGCAATTTCGCATATGATATCGTATGCGATTTGCAACGCCCCCATCGTACGTGTGGCACGTTCAATTTTGTTGAACGTGCCACACAAACGATTAACCCCCGTCACACGTACTGACCTTCCATACGACCTCGATGTGGGCGGCGAACGTCCACTTCCTGGAGTGGGAGGGACGTTCGGCGTCACATCGACGTCACTCGGCAGCCGGCCAATAGAAGCGGAGGGGCAGAGCTGAGCGGGACGTAAACATCCCGCCCACCTCCTTCTTTCCGCATTACCGGCCAGGAGCCGCAGGACGTAGGTAAAATCTGTTCATTGTTACTGGGGTGTCACACTGCGATGTGTGCTACCCCGGGTACGATGAACAATCTGACGTACAATTCATGAGGAATGTACGGCGTGCGTGCGATGAACGTTTTACCGTTCAATCGCAATCGCACGTACCTGTCGCACACTGCAATGTACCTTACGATGTGCGTCACTTATGACGTGACCCTGCCGACACATTGTAAGATACATTGCAGCGTGTAAAGCGGGCTTTAATCCTAAAGGGTATCTACTACAAGATTTCACAATACAAATTGCATACATTATTTAATAGATCTTGTGGACCTGAAGAGGCTGGTGTTCTTACCTGAAAATCCAAGTCAGCATAATCCTTTTTGAATGATTTCCTGCTTGCTAATTAAATGATCACATCTAAAAAAAAATTTTCACATATTAAAAACAAGACATCTTAGAGGAAAGGACAATGGCCTACGTGTTTCCAACCAATGTATATGTTTCAAATCAATTGCATGATTAAGTGCTTGTTCGCACATAAATGCTGAAATGTCTGCAGGGATTTGACAGCACATGTGCGCTTCAAATCGCTGCAGAAACACTGCGGAATGGATGCAGTGTTTCAGCAGATTACATGCTGATTTCATGCGCTCTGGATGCTGCCTCTCCCATAGACGGAGTGGGAGCTGCATCCATAGCGCACGGAATAATTGACATGCTGCTTTTTTGAACGCACGGATTTGTGTCAAAATTTTAGCATCCAAGTCGCTGGGTTCAAAAAAGCAATGTGCGCCCGGATTATGCACAATCTACATACAATAGATTGTGCTGGGGACGCAGGATGCATGCATTTACGCTGCAGTGCTAGACGCAGCGTAAATGCATGCTATTACGCAACGTGCACACGAGCCCTAACGAGCAACAATCACCAGGATTTTCGTATATAACCTAAAGCCAGTGCTATACTGCCACTATCAGGCTGAGTCTATACGTACCTTTAGGTGTCAGCTCGGAGGTTTAGGTTTTAAAATCCAAGCAAGTAAAGTGTGTAAAATCAGTAGCTTGCTGAGTGATAGCAGCTGTGGATCAGATAATATCTGGGGTGGATATTCATTGTTATCCCCTCCCCCTGTTACTTATGCTAATTCTATTATACCATCAATTTAGTTTGTGACTAGAAGGACCTGTGCTGAGGTTATACCCATGTGACCAGAGGGGGCCGGGCCTCAACCAACAAAGTTGATACCAGAAAGCAACATTTTTCTGTTGGTTGAGGCTCCGCCCCATCTGGTCACATGGGTATGACCTCAGCACAGGTCCTTTTAGTCACAAACTAAATCGATTCTATAATGGAATTAGCATAAGTAACAGGGGGAGGAGATAGCTATGAATATCCCCCCAGATATTATCTGATCCACAGCTGCTGTCATTTTACAAACTTTACTTGCTTAGATTTTCACACCTGTACATCCAAGCTGATCCCTACAGGTATGTATAGACTCCGCCTGATAGCGCCAGTATAGCACTGGCTTTAGCTTATATAGGAAAATCCAGCTGATTGGTGTGCTTTAAGAACCATACATATGCATTGGTTATAAACGCGTGGGCAAGTGTCCTTTTCCCTAGTATGTCCGGTTTTTAATGTTTTCAATTTTTTTTAGAGGTCTTAATAAACGTTTCTGCTTTTCATTTTTTTCATAAATTGCTGGATTTTTCCCATCAGTTTTTCCTGATCTTCGTCCATCCTTTGCTATTTTTTATCTTATGTTATGAGAAGTGAGCTGAACATATATATTTTCACTTGTGAAGAGAAACATTGCATGTTTTAATTTATTTCCAAGATGATTATCACCATAGGTATTAATGACAAATAATTGTCAGATGTCTATTAACCGCAAGAAGTTCTCCATTAGATGTTATGTCTAGTGATGAGTGAGCACTACCATGCTCGGGTGCTTGGTATTCATAACTAGTGATGAGCGAGCACTACCATGCTGAGGTACTCGTAACTAGTAATGAGTGAGCACTACCATGCTCGGGTGCTCGATACTCAACTAGTGATGAGTGTGCACTACCATGCTTGGGTGCTCGGTACTCATAACTAGTGATGAGCGAGCACTACCATGCTGAGGTACTCGTAACTATTAATGAGTGAGCACTACCATGCTCGGGTGCTCGGTACTCAACTAGTGATGAGTGAGCACTACCATGCTCGGGTGCTCGGTACTCAACTAGTGATGAGTGAGCACTACCATGCTTGGGTGCTCGGTACTTATAACTAGTGATGCGTGAGCACTACCATGCTCGGGTGCTCTGTACTCGTAACTAGTGATGAGCGAGCACTACCGTGCTCGGGTGCTCTGTACTTATAACTAGTGATGAGTGAGCACTACCATGCTCGGGTGCTCTGTACTCGTAACTAGTGATGAGTGAGCACTACCATGCTCGGGTGCTCTGTACTCGTAACTAGTGATGAGTGCGCTCTACCATGCTTGGGTGCTCTGTACTTATAACTAGTGATGAGTGAGCACTACCATGCTCGGGTCCTTGGTACTTGTAACTAGTGATGAGCGGGCACTACCATGCTCGGGTCCTTGGTACTTGTAACTAGTGATGAGTGTGCACTACCATGCTCTTGTGCTCGGTACTCGTAACTAGTGATGAGTGTGCACTACCATGCTTGGGTGCTCTGTACTTATAACTAGTGATGAGTGAGCACTACCATGCTCGGGTCCTTGGTACTTGTAACTAGTGATGAGCGGGCACTACCATGCTCGGGTCCTTGGTACTTGTAACTAGTGATGAGTGTGCACTACCATGCTCTTGTGCTCGGTACTCGTAACTAGTGATGAGTGAGCACTACCATGCTCGGGTCCTTGGTACTTGTAACTAGTGATGAGTGTGCACTACCATGCTCGGGTGCTCTGTACTCGTAACTAGTGATGAGTGAGCACTACCATGCTCGGGTGCTCTGTACTCGTAACTAGCAGTTGGATCCTCAGATGGGAATGTCTAGTGTACCGAGTATAATGGAAGCCAATGAGGAACTCCCAGCAAAATCCTTAAGTTCCCCATTGACCTCCATTATACTGTAGTTGTGCCCATGTGAGCATCAAGTGCTGGTTACGAGTACCGGTCACTGGAGCATGGTAGTGCTCGCTCATCAGTAGTTGTGTCTTCTCTATTGATACTGACTGGTTAGCAAGGTGTGATCAGCTTGGTTAATTTTCTTACTCTTCCTTTTTTTTTTTCTTCAGTCTTTCAGTTTATCAAGAAAGAAGATTGTGCACTACACCAGCTATGATCAGAGGAAAAGAGCCAATGCCGCTTTCCTGATTAGCGCGTACGCGGTAAGTGTTTATTCATGGCGTGAACCCAAGAACCCCAATGATCCTATACTTTCATCCTGAGGGGGCTGTCACCTGCCCCTTGTGTGTGTGAGGAGTGATAAGTTCCTGACCTGCTGCGGTTACTCTTCTGAGCCGATCCTCCTTTGTCTGAGACATTCTCATTCTGCCTTGTTAATATTTTACAACAGGACAGAAATAAATAGAACGGGTCTCGTATGTCAGGGTCCAGTTCAGGCTTTGTGAACTTGACATCATAGTAGGTGCATCAAACCAAGCAGTGCCGCAGATTTAAAGGGCCTTTATTACAGGCTGACCGGTATTTCAGGGCGTCTTCTGTGCTAGAAGTGCTGGGAGCTAATTCTCATTACAGTAGTCTGAATGGCGATAAGCCGTGGTCACCTACGTTACATCTACAAGAGAGACAATTGCAGGCTGTGATTGCACTGCAGGACTAATTTAGGAGTCGTCCCATGACAGTCAGAGTTTAATCTTGGGCCTAGAGAGTGAACACCAATTACAAAGTCAGCGTGTAATTACAGCTCGGTAATTGTGTCCTGCTTTCCAGCTACCATGGTGGAAGAGCAGAGACACAAAATCAGGACTGAGTATACTAGGGAGACACTCCTAAGGCTATGTTCACACAGGGCTTTTTTGGTAAGTTTTTGCCGTGCTTTTTAGCTGCAGATTTGCCTTGATGTTATGCAAATCCATGATAATTAAAAGCTGCTTGTTAGGCTATGTGCACACGTTGCGGTTTTTTTACGCTGCGTTTGTGCGTTTTTGGCCGCTAAAAACGCACCCGCAGCAAAAAAACGCGGCAAAAAAAAGCATGCGTTTTTACCGTGATTTGGTGCGTTTTTGGCTGCATTTTGCGGCGTTTTTCTGCGTTTTTGCAATGCATTGCATGGGGGGAAAACGCAGAAAAACGTAGGAAAGAATTGACATGTCCATTTTTTTTAAGCTCAAAAACGCAGCTTAAAAAAAAAGTTGTGCGCGGACAGCAAAAATGAAAACTCATAGACTTTGCTGGGGAAGCAAAGTCATGCAGTTTTGAGGCCAAAAACGCACCTGAAAAACGCGCAAAAACGCCGCGAAAAATGCACTGTGTGAACTTACCCTAAGGCTATGTGCCCACGGGACTCTATATCTGCCGATTTTTCTGCATCAAAATCCGCAGCTTTCCCCCGGAATCCGCACCTTTTCATAGGTGCGGATTTGACGCGGATTTGACGCAGATTTTGTTGCGGATTTTGCAATTTTTTTTTAAATTCAATTGAATAGGCAAAATCCGCACGAAAATCCGCAACAATAATTGACATGCTGCAGATTTTTCTGCACGGAAATCTGCACAATTTCCGCTGCGGAAAAATCCGCAGCGTGTGCACAGCATTTCCCAAATGCCATAGAAATGGCTGGGGAGTAGCTGTGCTGCCGATTTCTGTAAAATCTGCGGCTTTTCCGCGAGAAATGCGCGGCAAAATCCGCGCATTTTCCGCAGCGTGGGCACATAGCCTTACAGTCCCAGCAAAATCTATGAGATTTCTGAAATCTCATGCACACACACACAAACACATCAGGTTTTTTTCCTGACTGTTTTGTTCAGGTTTTTAAAGAATGAGCATGTCAATTCTTTTCTGCAGATTTGCTGCGTTTTTTCCATTGATACAACCCATTTTGTAGAAAAAAAAAGCAGCAAATCCTCACCAAATCTGCAGCAAAAACGCCACTAAAAAAAACACACCAGAAATGCAGATGACTCAAAGGAGATTTCCTGCCACAAGATCAGGTTTTGGTCAGGAAAAAAAACTTAACAAAAAAGCCCTGTATGAGCATAGCATTAAAGTGGATTTCTGCAAGCTGGAGACCTGATTTTATATTATTCATATGTCCAGAAAGGAATTATTAGGGTACATTCACGCTTAGCATTTGTTATGCTTTTTTTTGCATCAAAAACTCCTGCTAAAGCCAGAAAATTGCTGTTGTTTTTACCGTTTTCGATGTGGCTTTGGTGCTACACTATTTTGATCTCAATTGGGAAAAACTATAGAAAAAAAATCTGAAAGAATTAACATGTTGCATTTAAAAAAAAAAAAAAAAAAATCAACAAAAAAACCACAGATCAAAAATGCAAGGAAAAACAGGTTTCGGATGTTATGTTAGAAAACTTTTCATTTTGTTGTTACTGTAAAACATTTTTTATCTGCACTGAAAAATGTGTGTGGAAAAAAATGAATTCCGAAGGTGAATATAGCCTAATTCATACCTGTGTGTTGGTGGCATTTTATAATTGTAGTAGAATGAATCAGATTTCAAAAATGTTATGCACTCGTTTCATATGTTTCCCGCACACCATGTCAAGTCTTTCTGCAATTTTGCAGCGTTTTTTATGTGTTTTTTTACCCATTGAGATCAAGTTGAAAGTGAAAAATACAAAACACAAAATTGCATGAAAAATATCCGAAATGTACAATGTGTTTTTCCTGCTTACACAGAAGACCCCCCCACAGGAAAAATGTTATATGTGAACATATCCTTAAGATCATTTTAGTGATGATATTAGCAGATTAGTGCATTGAAGAATAATTATTTTCTTGCTCCCAGTATGTCACTTGGTACATCGCTCCATCACGTACTGCGGCACACCTCCATTTACCTGACCATGCTGCAGTTTTCTGAAGGGTGGTTGTTGTGAGTGCACAATTGTGAACTAATAGTCCACGAGTAAAGGCTGCTTTACACAGTACGACCGATTGTGCAATTTCACAATCGATCGTACCCGCCCCCGTCCTTTTTGCGTCACGGGCAAATCGCTTCCCGTGGCGCACAAAGTCGGTAACCCCCGTCACACGTACTTACCTCCCGTCCGACCTCGCTTTGGACGGCGAACGTCCATCTCCTGGAGTGGGAGGGACGTTCGGCGTCACAGCGACGTCACACGCCCGCCGGCCAATAGAAGCGGAGGGGCGGAGATGAGTGGGATGTAAACATCCCGCCCACCTCCTTCCTTCCACATAGCCGGCGGGAGCCGCGGGTCGCAGGTAAGCGATGTTCATCGTTCCCGGGGTGTCACACGGAGTGGCGTGTGCTACCCCGGGAACGATAAACAATTAAATTAAACGATATTATGAAACCTAGCGACCAGAACACGACTCACGATTTGTGAGCGATACTGCGTCACTAGGAGGTGTCACACAGGCCGGCATCGCAACCGTGACCCCGACGATCTATCGCACGATAGATCTTCTGGTGTAAAGCAGCCTTTAGAGCTGTGATCTGCCAGCACATGGTTTTGAGTCCTCATATGACTATGCAACCATCTGCATGTCTTCATATCCAGAGGTTGAGTATTCAAAATAGATGTATGACTGCTGCCAGCATTGCTGTGGAGGTTACAGGGTGGGGGTCCGCCTGTCAGTGCTCAGACCATACACTGCACACTGCATCAAATCGGTCTCCATGGCTGACATCCCTGAAGGAAGCCTTTCTAAAAGTGATAGACAAGAAAGCCCGCAAACAATTTGCTGAAGACAAGCAGACTTATGCTGGGTTCACACATAGCGACGCAGCAGTGATCACGACGGGCGACCTGACCTTATCAGGATCACTGCTGCGTCGTTACATGGTCGCTGGTGAGCTGTCAAACAGGCAGATCTCACCAGCGACCAGTGACCAACCCCCAGCCAGCAGCGACGGGTGGAAGCGATGCTGCGCTTGGTAACTAAGGTAAATATCGGGTAACCAAGGGCTTGGTTACCCGATATTAACATTGGTTACCAGCGCACACCGCTTAGCGCTGGCTCCCTGCACGCCAGAGTACACATCGGGTTAATAAGCAAACCCTTGCTTATTTACCCGATGTGTACTCTGGCGTGCAGGGAGCAGGGAGCCGGCAGCACAGGCAGCGTGAGAGCGGCGGACACTGGTAACGAAGGTAAATATCCGAATTTACTGCGGATTTGCTGCGGAAAATGTTTATAACCTTCCTGCAGTCATTTCCCAGCAAAACCTATGGGTTCAAAAAATGCTGTGCGCACACTGCATTTTTTTTTATACATGCAGATTAAGGCCTAAGCCACACGGCATGAAAACCGGACCAAGTGCAATGCGATAAAACATCGCATTCTACTCGGACCAATATTAACCTATGTCCCAGCACCCATGAGCGATTATTTTCTCGGCCCCAATCGGACCGAGAAAACAATCGCAGCATGCTGCGATTGTAATCCGAGACTTTTTCTCTCGCACCCATTCAAGTCTATGGGACGAGAGAAAGATCGCACTGCACTTGCTGTACACCGGTGTACTGCGAGTGCAGAGCGAGAATGGCAATAGCCGGCAACGGAGGAGAAAAGGAGGTAAATCCCTCCCTCCCCTCCTCCGTGCCGGGCCGCCCCTCCTCCGTGCCGGCCCGTCCCCCGCAGCTGAGGTCCGATCGCATGATCGGACCTCAGTCGCAGTGACACTTGCATGACACTCGGCTCCTGCTGGCTGCCAGCGCAAGCAGAGTATCATGCGAGGATTGCATTAGATCCCGTGTGACCCCGGCCTTACCCGCGGATTTTCCGCTGCGGAATTAATGTGCATGCCACTTCTTTTCCGCAGGTACCTGCGGTTTTTGCCATAGATAATGGTAAGAATCCGCAGGGACCAACCTGTGGAAAAACTGCGGCAAATATGCGCCAAATCGCGGCAAAACCGCATGCAGATTTCGTTGCGGTTTTGGTGCGTTTTTTTACCACAGGTGCGGGATTCTTTCAGAGGGTCTGGATTTTCCCTAAGAAAAAGTCAATTTCTAGTGCGCACATGGCCTAAAATGGCAAAAAAAGGGTAAAAGACAATAAAGAAAATGTTTGTTTTTACCAAAATTTATCAACCATGTGCAATATTTTGAAGAATTTGAAGCAAAAAAAAGTCAATGAATAGCATAAGCACAACAAAAGATAAAAAAACAAAAATTCAAAAGGTTAATCAGGCCGGAAGGGGTGCAGAATATACAGATCTGTACACTGTAATGTATGTGTAATCTGTACTTTTTTCATTTATTACATTTCCATATTACATACACGATACATATTATGGCATCTTCTGCAGAGCGTTACTCCTTGTGACCTCGGGGCTGCTGCATTCACCTTCCACAGTGATATAAGTGCAGCATGGATTACCTGCTGTGTGTACGCACTAAACAATCCCATGAATGCATTCTCTGCAACCTTTTAATCTTCTTTTCCGTCCCTGTGGTTGATGCCGCCATCACATAGCAGCCGGCGTGCTTCCCTGCTTGGCACAGTGTGCTGCCCGGGGAGCATGACATTTCCCTCGGCTCTTGTTTATACTTTAATAATGTAATTTATGTATATTTTATTCACTATATCAGCATTCTCATTAGTAGTAACCAACTTAAATATACATTATTTTTTCATTGTACAGTATTCGTATTTTTGAATAACATTAGCTAAAAGTTTACGAAGGATTTAGAGATTTTCCTAATTACCGTATTTTTCGCTTTATAAGACGCACCTGATTATAAGACGCACCCCCAAATTTGGTGAAGGAAAAGAGATTTTTTTTTTTTAATGTTAAATGGGGTCCTTCTTATAAGGCCAGTGTCCATCTAACAAATCATATAGGGTATATGTCCCTCATAGCCCCCACATATTGAGTATAGCCCCCTTGCGCTGGCACACGTCCCCCAGTGATGCCAAATGTCCCCCAGTGATGCCACATGTCCCCCATTGATGGTACACGTCCCCCATTGATGGCACACGTCCCCTATTGCTGGCACATGTCTCCTATTGATGGAACACGTCCCCTATTTATGGCACACGTCCCCCTGTGCTGGAACACGTCCCCTATTGCTGGCACATATCCCCTACAGCTGGCACAGGTCTCTTATAGATGGCACACGCCTCCTACATCTGGCACAGGTCTCCTATGGATGGCACACGTCCCCCTGTGCTGCCCATGGCCCCCTATGGATGGCACACGTCCCCCTGTGCTGCCCATGGCCCCCTATGGATGGCACATATTCCCTGTGTTAGATATGGCTCCCTATGGATGGCACACCTCCCCCTGTGTTAGATATGGCCCCCTATGGATGGCACAGCTCCCCCTGTGTTAGATATGGCCCCCATGCTGCTGCCCATAGTAAAATAAAACACTCTTTCCTTACCTTCTCCAGTGCTGTCCTCCCTAGTGTCTCCCTCTGTGCTGCTGAGCTCCTGCACTTCCTGGTTCTTGATGCCGGTCATGTGATCGGCACAGCAGAGTGATATCATCTCTGTGTGCCTGATCACAGCGGCAGCAGAGAGACCGGGGAGACACGCTGGAGGAGGTAAATAAAGAGTTTTTTATTTTAATATGGGCAGCAGCATGGGGGCCATATCTAACACACGGGGGCATGTGCCATCAATGGGGGGTGTAGGCAGATATAATATGCGCCGCTGTCCCAGCCCATCACCGCGGTGTGGTTTCAGCACCACAGTGATGGACAGCGGCAGTGCATATTATATCAGCGGGAGCCGAAGATCTGCTGCGGACTCCTGCAGCTTTCACCAGCCCCCAGCACCACTCCAGAGCTGCCCCCACCTCCCCTGGACTCTGTAGTGTGTATATATATATATATTATATATATATATATATATATATATATATATATATATATATATATATATATATATACACCCCCCCCGTATATTCGGATTATAAGACGCACCCCCTACTTTCCCCCAAAATTTGGGGGAACAAAAATGCGTCTTATAAAGCGAAAAATACGGTATATAATAAAGATCTCCAAGTCATCACAATGACCGGTTCACTCAGTCGTCTGCTGTTTTCCTTCCGGCCCGTCGGTTTTCGGCATATGGTTCTGTGCTAGTGGGTCATGGTATAACTTGGTATTGCCCATGTATTGATAATTGTCTTTTTTTCATCCCAGGTCATCTACTTGAAGAAGACCCCAGAAGAGGCATACAGAGCACTGATGAGCGGATCCAGCCCCCAGTATCTCCCTTTCAGGCAAGAAGCTAAATAGAAAATAAATTTGGCCAGACTTATCTAAACTATCTTGAAACTGTTTCCCATGACAACCAATGAGAGAGCGGCTTTCATTTTTCAAGAGCGCTAAAAGAAATGAAAGCTGAGCTGTGATTGGTTGCAAAGGGCAACAAAGACGTTCTTTTAGACAATGTCTCTAATCTGGCCCATTTGTTGTCACATAGAGCACACTAAAGAGAATGAGAGTATTTTTTGGTTAGCTTTGAGGTGTACACGTATCAACTGAAGTGCCCTACACATGTCCCTGTGGGGGGGCGGGGTCACTGTTAGCCAAGTTTAGAGATAGTTCCAAAAAAAAAAAAAAGTGTGTGATATATATATATATATATATATATATATATATATATATATATATATATACACATACACACACATACATACATACAGTACTGGAACGATAGTCCAGACAAAAAGAGCTCTAGATAGTCATTTAAAATATTAATATTTATTGACAATATACATTAAAAATACAACTGTAAAATCCAGCAAAGATGTCAACAGACAAAAGAGGCACGTGGTATAATGAGTGATTTAAAGGCTGAGAGGTGACTCCCAAGATACAAAATATCTTAGATTACCTCTACAAGTGTCAGTGTCTATCCAGCTCCACATCCCTCCACCATGATGCCTCCCCCTCTCCCCAAAGGAGCAAGGTGAAACGCGCATCAGGGAGGAGGGTCGTGGACCAGGATAGTCACTGACACTTGTAGAGGTAATCTAAGAGATTTTGTATCATATAGCAATCTCCTTTCTGTGGATTAGTAGATGGAACCTGTAGCAACATGTTCAGCTAGTTGTCTATTAAAGGTCTTATTTACATTGAATCTTCTGTTATTGTGGATTCGCTAGTCTTACAACTCATTCTGTTTACCTAGACCACACTAGTATTTGGGTATTATACACAGTAGAGACAATGCACTATTGACACCTTATTATTTATCTGTAACCATCTGACCATGGATGTATCTTGGGAGTCACCTCTCAGCCTTAAAATCATTTATTATACCACGTGCCTCTTTTGTCTGTTGGCATCCTTGCTGGATTTTAAAGTTGTATTTTTAATGTCTATTGTCAATAAATATTAATATTTTATATGAATACATAGAGCTCTTTTTGTTTGGACTATTGTTCCAGTACTGTATGTGTGTGTATAATTATATATATATATATATATATATATATATATATATATATATATATATATATATATATATAGTTGTAGCAGCATCATTACTTTGTTTATTGTCTGAAGAATACCCCACATATGTATAAGGGCTTTTTATTTTCAAACCAATTTAGGGTAATATGTAAGCAGGTTTTTGCAATGTAATCTGAGAGCAGCATAAGGTAAACACAATGACCCTGATTCTAGCAATGTATCACTTTCTGGGCTGCTTGCTGCAGTTTTGATAAAAATCACTGTTTTATCAGCGGGAGGATTTTTAAGCAGGTTTTGCTCTTTCATAGGGTAATTGACAGCTTTTTTACACTGCCTGATTATTAGAAAACAAACATTGCTAATGACTCTCCTTCCCAATAATCAAGCTGTGTAAATGGTGGGTCTTCTAATTATGAATTAACAATTGATCCAAATTTAGAGGGGTTGTCCTGGTTCGTGATAAAGGTTTGGTGTCACTTTGTAGTGCATACACTGTCACAATTCCTCGCCGGTGCCTGTGGGAGGTCATGTGCCAACCAGTAGTAAATTGTGAGATGCCACATGAGACTGGTCGGCCCATGTATGTAAATCGGATAAACACGTGGTCCCATGACCGCTCGCTCTTACCGGCAATACCAGGGAATCGTGACTGATGACTTTAGCACAGACCTGGTTATCCCCTTGAATTACCGTATTTTTTGGACCATAAGACACACTTTTTTCCCCACAAATGTTGGGGGAAAGTGGGGGGTGCGTCTTATGGTCTGACTATAGGGCTGCGGGAATGTGGGTGCTGCGGTGGAGCGGGTCATCGGGGGCACGAGCAGGCTGCAGCAGCACCTGCAGTGGACCCGCTCATTACATATGCACGTCCATCATCTCTCAGCGCTGAATCCGGCGCTGACAGGTGGGTAGGATGATGGGCGGGGGGTGCGCGCATAATTAACAGCCGGCCGTGATCACCCCTGGCAACTACAGCCAGGAGTGATCATGTGCGGCTGTATTCACTGCCCCCCGCGTATCATCATCAGTGCGGGGAGCATTGAATAAGTACGGCATACTCACTGGCCACTTCCGTGCAGCACGCGATCTCCTCCAGTCTGCCGGTCAGCTGATCTGTGTAGAAAGCGGTGACCACAGCGATGACGTCATCGCTGTGCGCCCCGCTAGTCACGCAAGTCAGCTGACCGGCAGACTGGAGGAGATCGCGTGCTGCACGGAAGTGGCCGGTGACGGCTCCACACTGATCAGCTGGCCGGCACAGGCAAGGGGAGGAGCGATGCTGCATGGAGCGAGGAAAGGTGAGTATAAATGTTTATTGTTTTTTTGTGTGATACAGGATACAGGCCATATAGTAGCATGAGGGTATATAGCAGGATGGGGCCATATTGCAGGATGGCAGTATATAGCAGCATGGGGCCATATAGCAGGAAGAGGGTATATAGCAACATGGGGCCATATAGCAGGGTGGCAGTATATAGCAGCATGGGGCCATATAGCAGGATGAGGGTATATAGCAGCATGGGGCCATATAGCGGGGTAGCAGTATATAGCAGCATGGGGCCATATAGCAGGATGAGGGTATATAGCAGCATGGGGCCATATAGCAGGGTGGCAGTATATAGCAGCATGGGGCCATATTGCAGGATGAGGGTATATAGCAGCATGGGGCCATATAGCAGGGTGGCAGTATATAGCAGCATGGGGCCATATAGCAGGGTGGCAGTATATAGCAGCATGGGGCCATATAGCAGGATGGCAGTATATAGCAGCATGGGGGTATATTGCAGGCTGAGGGCATATTCCAGGATGGCAGTATATAGCAGGATGGGGGTATATGAGCAGGATGGGGCCATATAGCAGGATGGCAGTATATAGCAGCATGGGGGTATATTGCAGGCTTAGGGCATATTCCAGGATCGCAGTATATAGCAGGATGGGGGTATATGAGCAGGATGGGGGTATTTAACAGGATGGGGGTATATATCAGGATGAGGGACATATATACAAGAATGGGGATTATATGCAAGGCAGGAGGATCATTACTAGGATGGGGTATCTTAGCAGAGAATTTGGGGATATTACCCCCATAACAGTGTCAGCAGCAGATCCTCGCCCCATAAGTGTGTCATGACCACATCTTTTGCTTAAAATTTTTTTTCCTATTTTCCTCCTCTAAAACCAGGGTGCGTCTTATGGTCCGGTGTGTCTTATAGTCCGAAAAATACGGTATATTCCACGTAGTTCCTCATTTTTGTTTGTGCTGTATACATTTTTATCTAAAGAGCGCAAATTTATTTTGAGCTAAAAGGGCACTCCACCTAAAATCTTTTCTCTATCTATTATTCTCTGGAGGCAGCCAACTTAGACTTGAAGAGTCTGAGATTTCTGTAGTGAGTTGCTGCATTATTTTTCAATAGGATCACAACTAGGAATTTAGCAAAAATTAGTGTTACCTAGCATTGTGCAGATGTATTAAATTTATGTTAAACTTTCACCGCTTAGTACTATATGTCTGTATACTACCTGATTTTGCGAGTGACATGCTGTTGTCTCAGAGATAAAGCCGTTCAGGTGTGAGTACATATGGATGCCACAGTGAGATTGTAAATGGCTGATTGCTTCAGATTTGGCTTTGATTGCAGTTTTGTCACTTCTATCTTGTCTATATGGTGTCCTGATTGAATTGGCCAAAGTAAGGTCACACTCAGTATACTAGGGGTGGGGAATCTCCAGGCCGCGGGCCGTATGCGGCCCGCATTGACCCTTTCTGCAGTCCCTGGGCAGATTCCCAGGACCACACTGCTGGGGCAGCAGCCGCATCTTGTTGGCAGCTGGCCCTTTAAACCCTCTACACAATGCATGCCCATCAACCTGGAAGGAACCCATATATTCTAGTCTCAACCATGCATACACTGGAAGATTACTTTGTGGACGAGGTGAGCCTGCAATGCCCTCTTGTCCAAAAGAAGAGGAGCAGCTGCCCCAGTATCCCCCAGGTTTGTTTGTGCCCCCAGGCCTGTCTGAGCCACTCCAGCCTCCCCAGGCCGCTGTGCGTGCCCCTGCAGCCTCCCCAGGCCGCTGTGCGTGCCCCTGCAGCCTCCCCAGGCCATTGTGCGTGCCCCTGCAGCCCCCCCAGGCCATTGTGCGTGCCCCTGCAGCCTCCCCAGGCCATTGTGCGTGCCCCTGCAGCCTCCCCAGATCTCTGTGCATGCCCCTGCAGCCTTCCCAGACCTCTGTGCGTGCCCCTGCAGCCTCCACAGGCCTCTGTGCATGCCCACGCAGCCTCCACAGGCCTCTGTCGTGGCCACGCAACTTCCCAAGGCCTCTGTGCGTGCCCCTGCAGCCTCCCCAGGTCTCTGTGCGTGCCCCTGCAACCTCCCCAGGCCTCTGTGCGTGCCCATGCAGCCTCCCCTGACCTCCGTGCGTGCCCCTGCAGCCTTCCCAGACCAGTGTGTGTGCCCCTGCAGCCTTCCCAGGCCTCTGTCTGTGCCCCTGCAGCCTCCTCAGGCCTCTGTGTGTGCCCTCCAGCTTCCCCAGGCCTCTGTGTGTGTCCCGCCGACCTCCCCAGGTCTCTGTGTGTGTGTGTCCCTCCGGCCTCCCTAGACCTCTGTGTGTGTCCCTCCAGCCTCCCCAGGCCTCTGTGTGTGCCCCTCCAGCCTCCCTAGGCCCCAGTTTGCCCCTCCAGGCCTCTGTGTGTGACCATTCTGCCTTCCCAGGCCTCTGTGTGTGCCCTTACAGCCTCCCCAGGGCTGTGTGTGCCCCCCAGTGCTGTATATTCCACCAGCGATGTTTGTACCCCCCAACTATGTCTGTGCCCTCTAGTGATGTATATACTCCCAGAGATGTCTGTACCCCCAGTGATGTTTATGCCCCCCAGCTTCCCCAGTGATGTATACTCCTCCCAGACCTCCCCAGTGATGTATATGCTCTCAATTTATACTGTGAGGTCTATGAACCCCAGCCTCCCCAGTGATGTATATTCCTCTCAGCCCTCCCCTGCGATGTATATGCCCCCAGCATCTCCTGCGATGTATATGCCCCCAGCATCTCCTGTGATGTTTTTTCCCCAAGCATCTTCTGTGATGTATATGCCCCAGCATCTCCTGTGATGTATATGCCCCCAGCATCTCCTATGATGTATATGCCCCCAGTGTCTCCTTTGATGTATATGCATCCAGCGTCTCCTGTGATGTATATGCCCCCAGTGTGTCCTGTGATGTATATGCCCTCAGCAGTCCCGTGCGACACAAACCTGGTAAAACAGTTGTGAGAAGCAACAAGATCAATATCGCCCAATATCACAGCGGCACCAAAGAGACTAGCTCCAGCCACCACAGTTAGTTAATTGTTTGACCAAATATAGTAGGATAATTTTCAAGTTGTGTGGCCCCCAAATGATGGTAGAAATTTTGAAATGGCCCCTGACAGAAAAAAGGTTCCCCACCCCTGCAGTACACAATAGAAAATTGGATGCGCTGCTGTGTAATTATTCAGGAGCATTGTCAGAGGTGGCAGCCTTTTCCTTTAGAATGTAAAATAGCTTTTTAACTATTCTGTTGTCTTTTTGGGAAGGTTGTGTTAAGAAAAAAAAAAAAAGCGAAAAAACCTTTACAGTTGCAAATCAGAGTTTGACTTGGCCAGGCAGACGCTACAGCTAACCCCTGCATGTAAAATATTTTCCACGTGTCACTCATACCTTAGGGGGATCCCATACCAGGAAAGAGCTTTTGGATGACTCCACATTTAATACATGGACTACTTGTTCTCTCTTGTTATTACACATATTTTCTTCTCACATTTAATACAGTTATCTATGACTGTGTACAGATAAGCACTCATGTCTTATTCCATCACTGACCCTTTAATGACCAGCAATATGCTTTTTACTGACCTGGGTGCCATCTGTATCCATGTGACCACCCATTGTGGCTCTTATCCATAGTGACAGTAGCATCTAGATGTTTAACTCTTTAACCCTATCAGTACTCTTAATGGCGAGGTCTCGATAGTTGCTTCGATGCCAAATAATGACCCCAGGGTCTGCCAGCTGTGGCGGCCTGTGAAGATGTCAGGATCATTTTAGTGGAAAAAAAAATATATACCGTATTTTTCATTACATTCATTTTTTGGGTTAATTCCTGTGAAGCACCTGAAGGGTTAACAAATACTTTTAGTGGCGCACTTTTTAAAATGGTGTCGTTTTTCAATATATAATCCCCTCAGGGTCATTTCGAAACTGAATAAGTGTGTAAGAAAAAAAAAAATATATATATATATATATACATATATATATATATATATATATATATATATAATCACTTATTTCCTAAAAAATAGAAAATTGCTACTAAACTTTTAACCCTTGGGACATCCTTACAAAATAAAAGAACGTTTGAAAATTGATTCTGGCTTAAAGTAGACACATGGGAAATATTTATTAATTTTTTGTTTATTGAGAATCTGATTTTATTGTATAAAGGTTTTCATTTATTCTAAGTTTTCCAAATTTTTGTCAGATTTCTTTTTAGAAATATACGAAAAACATACTGTTCTAAAGTTACCACCACACAAAGTACATTGTGTCACGATTAACAGTCTCACAATCCCTAGGATGTATTGAAGTATTCCAGACTTATTACTGCATTAAAGTGACACATGTCACTTTTGAAAAATTGCGCTTGGTCACTAAGGGGTTAATAATGCCAAGGAAAATGTGAAATGTAAATATGAAATGAAATCTGCCAGACAAATTGAGACATTTCCACGTATTGGAACTGTCCATAAAACCGGCATCACAAGACTGAGACGGTTGAATGTTTTTAGTTTTACTTTTTCAAATTTATTGTCCCCCAAATCTTTGTGAGAATTAAATTGCCGTGGGCGGCTGACTACAATAGGACTATACCTGCAAAAAATGGATGAATGGTCAATATTAGCCTGGTATTCTAGAAGGGCATCAGTCTCAAAAATTCAATGCCCTCAACTTGTGATAGCAGAATTTATTCGTAAAGGTTTTTTCGATAAACAGATATCACCTATTATCGGGATATGTTACTGTATGACCAGTGGGGTATACATTTAAATAACGCCTGCAGCAGCTCACTGAGCTCCAATTTTAGGACATTAGAAAATTTGGAAGTCAAAAATTGTCATTCCTCCTGACCTAACAGCGAGTACCCCCTGGTGTGAATGGAGCATGAGACTCGAGATAATAGGGAGGAAACAATCTGGAAATTGGGTTGTAACATGCTCAATTGTTTTCTTCTCATGAGACATAAGCCAAAACCAGAGATGTCTGACAATGGCTTTTCTCCATCTTTATACAGAGCACGTGGAGTATACATATGTATAGGAGATATGGAGACATCGCTGTCAGACAACAACTATCTAATGTGTGTGCTCAGCATTATTAAAAGAAAATGCGGAGCTTCTATATTCTGGATCACTTATATGAAATGACTTAGGCTAGTTTCACACGTGCGTTCAGCGCATTCCGTCACTATGGAGAATAGCGCAGTCTGTTAACGGACCGCGCTATTCTCCATAGAGTTGTATGGACGACGCACTGTAACGCAAGTGTCTGCGTTGCATCCGCTAGACGACGCAGCGGCATTATTTTGACGCTGCGTCTAGCGGATTAAACGCAGCATGTAATGTTTTTCTTCGCTTGGCGGAGTGTCAAAAAAACGCAATCTGCAGGAATCCGTTAGGCGTCCGTTGTTTTTATAATGGACGCCTATGGTGGCGGATTCCGTTAGAATGCGTCATTTGACGGATTCCGTTAACGCAGCTGACTTTACACAACTGCGCATGCTAAGATGTGTAAAGTCAAGGAAAAAAAACTACAACGGACTGCGTTATTTTGTACGATCTGTAGCATGCGTTGTGCCACTATATGCAACGCATCCGTTGCATGCGTCACACAATGCAATGCTACGGATCCCGTTCAATGCAAGTGTGAAACTAGCCTAATAAGGGTGCACTCACACAAGTGTGAGAAACGGACAAGTGCAATGCGAGAAAATCTCGCATTGCACTGACCAATGTTAGTTAATGAGGGAGAGCAGTTAGTCAGGTTTTCTCATCCAGATTCTGGATGCGAGAAAAGTTGCAACATGCTGCGATTTTTCTGCGAGAGCCGTATCACTCACACCCATACAAGTGAATGGGTGCAAGGGAAACATCGGACTGCACTCATATGTTATCCCAGTGCAGTGCGATATACGCACAGGCTGACAATGGAGGAGATGGGGGGGATTAACCCCTCTCTCTGCTCTGCAGCACCCGCCCTCAGCTTCACAGCTGTGACCCGATCGCAAGATCCGGTCACAGTCGCATGACACTTGGCTCATGCTTTCACATCGGATGCCATACGCTCGTGTGACTCCAGCCTAACTGCATTTCACATCTGGCATGTAACTCCTGCAATTATAGGCAAAGGATTTTGCTACAGCTCCCAGCATTTAGCTGCATCAGTGCATGCTGGGATGTGTAGTCCCGGCAGAGCACTGGAGCCTTTAGCTAAATACATGGAGCACATTCATTGAGTGTACAGAGGAATTGCTATATAAGCCATTTTTAGCTGTAATGCAGAACGGACAGTCATATTAGAGGAATTGTTCTCCTTTGTGCTCTTCCAAGTCACTTTGCTACAAGAAACCTAATTTATAATGGTGACTTAATCCCTGTACATGTCTCGCGGTGTGCGATCACATTTCTCGGTGGTAGTGAACTTACCTCATTTAGATCTCATTTCCCGCATGAGTAACTACATGAACATTTCAGGTTTGGTTCACACTAATACAAGTGAATAGCTACATCAGGGGTCCCATCACAAGACTTGTTTGGGGATTCCTACGGGAAGTTAGGTTCACACTTATACAGCTCTCTCCATCACTCGCTATGTTGGAATTCCTGAGGCAATATTCCTCTTTTTCCAACATGGCTATGTTTCTGCATTTTTTTTGAAAAGGACAAATATTGCCAGGATGGAGGCCATATTGGGTACACAGTGACTCAGACAGCTCCAGTCAAGTGAATGTCTGTCGGGCTTCCTGTCAGAATACAGTTTTTGGGCTCATGCGCACGTAACTGTTGATTCTTCTGCAGGGATTTGACAGCACATGTGCGCTTCAAATCGCTGCAGAAACACTGCGTAACGAATGCAGTATTTTTGTTAAAAAAAGCCAATTTCATGCGCTCGGGATGCTGCCCCCACCATAGACAGAGCGGGAGCTACATCCAAAGCACACAGAATAATTGACACGCTGCTTTTATGAATGCACGGATTTGGGTAAAAATTTTAGCATCCAAATCGCTGCATTCATAAAAGCAACGTGCGCACGTATCATGCACAATCTTCATAGATTGTGCAGGGGACGCAGGACGCATGCATTTACGCTGCAGTGCAATACACAGTGTAAATGCATGCTATTACGCAATGTGTGCATGAGCCCTTTCAGGGATTCCAGCAGAAACTCCACCATAGTGATCAGCGTAGAGCACTGCATAAGGGGGAACCTGGTCCAACATTTCATCTGGAACAAGACAGGAGGGGCATGAGTTGGGTTGGGGTGCCATATTGGTTAGTTATATGGTGACCATCAGGAGTGAAGATAAAACCTACCTAATGAGGGGTACATCGAAGAGAGACCACACTCCTCAACGAGGATCATTTTTCTGATTTATTCAGTATTATGGTTGTCATGTTTCTGGTCCGATTCCTAGGCCGTGTGCACACATTGAGCATTTAGTGCCTTTTTTACCTTAGTTTTCTAAGACCACGTGCATACATTGAGTATTAGACACCGTATGTCCATGTGCATAGAAAAACACAGTAGGGTGGGTCATACATGAAATCGCCACACTACTATAGAGCTACTCAAATAGCATAACAAACAGAGAACTAGGAGTAGATATGCTTCAAATCAGTCAATTTATTAGAACAAAAGATCATAAAATCGGAAAATACAAGGTCATGGGACCAAGGCAATTATTAGGGCACAGAAGGGGGCAAAGATGAAAAAGGGTAAGAAAAAACGGATATCTGCACTTGTGTGAAACCTCAGTTTCAAGTCTCCACACCTAGACCACATGTATCAAAGGGTAAACAAATAGAAATGTCCAAATAGCTTGTAACGTAACAACATCTAAAGTTTTAAATGGACATATAAGCCATGTCAGGTGTGGTAACAGGACAAGTCATGACCCAGCGCATGCGTGGGAGCGGGGACGCGTCTCCATAGCTCCCGCGCATGTGCAAAGGTCAAACAGAGACAGCCGGGGAGAGCAGAGCCGGCGGTGAGATGCAGGCAAGCGCACATCAATGAGAGCACAGAACCCGGAAATTCAGACCACATACCGCAGCAATAACATATGATGCAGAGAAATCGTTGATGATGAACAACATTGTATATCACAATATAAGTATAAATGTACATAGATGCATAAAAATTAATCACAGATAAAAATAGCGCTGGTTCCAGGGCTCCGTGTGTAGCTTGAGAGTAGAAGCATATAGCAGGCAATCATATTTCGAGACCATTTAGTTTTCTTGGTTCTAAGTTACCTCGTTTTGGCTGCTTTCCATGTGGCCACTGTCTGGCCTGCCGCAATGTGTCACGTAGTTTTGTTTTTTCATCCGCGGATGGGAAACGTGAGTTTCAAATTAGAGATTACATCTCTTGCGGCATATCTAACGTCGTGAACTACGCGGTCTGCGGATGCTCACTAATTTATATTGGTTTGACATCTCGTGAGCTACGCATCCATGTTAGGGAGCACGTGCGTGACATTGCGGCGGCCCGAACGGTGGATGATTTTGCCGCCTTAAAGACATTGCCGCGCCATTTTAAAACCTACCATGGATGCGATCCTAAATCTTTAATGGTTCAGGGTATCGAAGTCATCCATGGCGGCATTAGAGGCGGCAATATCAAAAGGAAACTGGCCCAACGTGAGACCAGATGGATGGTGACTCTTGGCACAGTCGCCCCATCTGGTCTCAACGAGGCTTTACGTTTTGCCTCTTTCCTTTGAGATCACCATGTATGGGGTGTTCTCTTTCCCCCTTTATTTTTAGGGGTTTTACTGTTTTTATTATCATTGCTTATGTGTTTTGGTCTTTTTTGACCTGGACGTATATTTTTTTACTCATATAATCTCTTTTCTTTCCCCTATATCTTATGCGGCGCAGCCATAATTCCAGCTGTCACCCTCATCTTTTGGTCTCGAAATATGATTGCCTGCTATATGCTTCTACTCTCAAGCTACACACGGAGCCCTGGAACCAGCGCTATTTTTATCTGTGATTAACGTTTATGCATCTATGTACATTTATACTTATATTGTGATATACAATGTTGTTCATCATCAACGATTTCTCTGCATCATATGTTATTGCTGCGGTATGTGGTCTGAATTTCCGGGTTCTGTGCTCTCATTGATGTGCGCTTGCCTGCATCTCACCGCCGGCTCTGCTCTCCCCGGCTGTCTCTGTTTGACCTTTTGCGCATGCGCGGGAGCTATGGAGACGCGTCCCCGCTCCCGCGCATACGCTGGGTCATGACGGCCAGTGGGAGGTGCTGAGTCCGTGTGGTGCGATGTGCGCACGCGCCGAGAACAATCGGTGAGGTGTATCAGCTGGACGCTGGGCTATTTATAGTAGCCCTGCCGCATTTGTTACCCACTCCCTGATGAAGCGAATATACCACTAACGTGAAACGTAAGTTGGAGTCCCACTGGGGGGGGGTCTTCCCTCCTCGTCACCTCCGAGTTTTCTGCATGCCTTTTGTGTTACATCATACAGGTCCGCAGGTTGGTTGTAATGTAGTGTGCACATGCATCAGTGTCTTCCTTTTGGTCTGACCTCTTTAACTTTAATGAACCCTTGTTTCTTTTACCCTCACAATTGGGGCATATGGTGCATGTGTTCCAACATTGCTGCCTGCTTGTCCTGTTACCACTCCTGACATGGCTTATATGTCCATTTAAAACTTTAGATGTTGTTACGTTACAAGCTATTTGGACATTTCTATTTGTTTACCCTTTGATACATGTGGTCTAGGTGTGGAGACTTGAAACTGAGGTTTCACACAAGTGCAGATATCCGTTTTTTCTTGCCCTTTTTCATCTTTGCCTCCTTCTGTGCCCTAATAATTGCCTTGGTCCCATGACCTTGTATTTTTCGATTGTATGATCTTTTGTACTAATAAATTGACTGATTTGAAGCATATCTACTCCTAGTTCTCTGTTTGTTATACATTGAGTATTAGTGGCTTTTTTACCTCAGTATTTGTAGCCAAAACCAGGAGTGGAAAAATCAGAGGGAAAGTATAATAGAAATATGGGCACCACTTCTGTATTTATCACCCACTTCTGGTTTGAGGTAAAAAATTCACCAAATACTGAACGTTTGCACGTGGCCTTGTGTATCAGCCCTCAGTTCTCCATCCTATAACGTCTGGACGCAGGTATGACGTCTGGACGCAGGTATGACGTCTGGACGCAGGGACGCTGCTGGCGGTTACTAAGAAGCCTCTTATTTGCAGGTTACTCACCTTGTTATTTGCAGGTTACCTTGTCCCACCCTGTTTTTCTATGTGACTCTGAGCCCTTTGTTACGTTGTATATCCTGTGGTGAACCCACTCAGGGCTATATTGTGACAGTGGATTTCACCTTCCTGTAGCCATTGTTCTTGTAGTGTGGGACAATGTGCTCCTGTTATGGTTCTATACCTGTCACACCTATACTGAATACCCAATTATATGTTAATTGTGAAGTAATTAGTGATTACACATACACAACTCATGAGCTTTAAGGGATATCTTAACAGATATTAAAGGATATTGTCAGTCTAAAAGGGATATTGTATTACAATGCAACCTTATCAGTTCTTAGGCTATATTCAAGCTACAGTGGCACTGTATCATATGCTGACATAATTCTGTTTTTAAAGGGTTTTTGCTCCCCCATCTGAGAGCAGCATAATGTAGAGACAGAAACCCTGATTCAGTGATGTATCACTTACTGAGCTGTTTGCTGTCATTTTGATAAAATCAATGTTTTCTCTGCTGCAGATCTAGCAGTTATACAGAGCTCATGAATATGCTGGACTACCTGTCAGCACGCCAAGTAGTCCTGTAATGATAATCTACTGCTGATTAAATAGTGATTTTATCAAAACTACACTAAGAAGCCCAGTAAGTGACACACTGCTGGAATCAGGATTTCTGCATCTACGTAATGCTGCTATCAGATTAGGTGGTAAAAACCTAGTGGCACATTTTCTTTAAACAATTACCTTCATTGTAATTTTTATTTCATAGATCAACAGAATAAAGGAAATAAGCAATTTTGTAATGGATCTTATCAGATCATTCTGCTTCTTTAGCTCCTAGACTGATCTTTTTCTTTTGCTAATCTGTATTCAGTGACAATAGATATTACCATTGCTGAGACAAATGATAATTGGTGCTTTTAGAATTCTATGACAATGGGTGAGGAGGGGGAGCTAGAGGTGGACACAGACATCCTGCTGCAAGTTCTCCTGAAATTACAGTTATGCATAGAACTTTGTGAGCACCAACTGTCATCTGTAATGGGAAAATCTGTATTCCCTAGACAGATTTTACCTTGTGAAATAAGAATTGTTAATGATCAGTCTAGGAGGCGAAAGAAGCTGATGTCTCTAAGCAATGTTACAGAGCGGCTTATTTTCATGTGCACTATTGATTTATGAAATAAAAAGTTTAATTGATCATTACTCTTTAAATTGATCCATTTACCCTCATTTACCAGTCTGTGGCCAAAAGAGTATTTTTGTTTGAGCCAATAGGTGATGGGTGTCACACCGTAGCATCCGGTAAGCGTTTACATCTGCTCATGTTTTGAGGATTTTCAACTACTCTAGACATGCAGAGTCTGTTTTTACTAACTGATTTAATATATATATATATATTTCTTGTTTTTTTTTGCAGAGATGCTTCTTTTGGAAACTGCACTTATAACCTTACCATTCTGGACTGTTTGCATGGCATCCGCAAGGTAAATGTAATTGCATATACACATCATATATATGTGTGTGTGTGTGTGTGTGTGTATATATATATACATTTTTTTATATATATATATATATATATATATATATATATATAATTATATATTATATATATATATATATATATATATATATATATATATATATATATATATATATATATATATATATATATATATATATATATTACTAGAAGGTGGCCCGATTCTAACGCGTCGAGTATTCTAGAATTCATTGGGAAGTTAATGTATGATTTGTGTTATATATATATATCGATGTTGTTGTGTGTAGTTGCCAAGTGTTTGTGTAGGGCGCTGTAAATGTTCTGGGTGTTGTCTGGGTGTGGGAGGGTGAGAGCGGTGTTGTTTGTGTGTTGCGTTGTGTGTGTTGCATTGTTTGTGGAGTGCTGTGTGTCTGCAGTGTTGTCTGTGTGTGTTGCGCGGTTTGTGTGGGTGTGGGGTGCGTGTGTGTGTTTTAGGGGAGGTATGTTTTGTGCAATGTGTGTGTGTTGCACGGTATGTGCGTATATTTGTGTATGCCGCGGTGTTTGTGTGTTGGGTGTTGTGTGTGTGCGGCGTTGTCTGTGTGTGTGTGTCTGTGTGTGTGTGTCTGTGTAGGGCGGTGTTTGTGGTTACCAGTGTGTGTGTGGTGTGTTGTGCGGTGCGCGTGTGGCGGTGTGTGTGTTTTGGGGGGAGGCGTGCACCCCCATCATGCTCCATCCCCCATGCTACGTACCCCCCATCGTGCTCCATCCCCCATGCTGCACACCCCCCCATCGTGCTCCATCCCCCATGCTGCGCACCCCCCATCGTGCTCCATCCCCCATGCTGCGCACCCCCCATCGTGCTCCATCCCCCATGCGGCGCAAAATTGTACATTCACATTGAAGGCGTCAAAACTATGAATTAACACATGTGGAATGAAATACTTAACAAAAAATTGTGAAACAACTGAAAATATGCTTATATTCTAGGTTCTTCAAAGTAGCCACCTTTTGCTTTGATTACTGCTTTGCACACTCTTGGCATTCTCTTGATGAGCTTCAAGAGGTAGTCACTGGAAATGATTTTCCAACAGTCTTGAAGGCGTTCCCAGAGATGCTTAGCACTTGTTGGCCCTTTTGCCTTCACTCTGCGGTCCAGCTCACCCCAAACCATCTCGATTGGGTTCAGGTCTGGTGACTGTGGAGACCAGGTCATCTGGTGTAGCACCCCATCACTCTCCTTCTTAGTCAAATAGCCCTTACACAGCCTGGAGGTGTGTTTGGGGTCATTGGCCTGTTGAAAAATAAATGATGGTTCAACTAAACACAAACCGAATGGAATAGCACGCCGCTGCAAGATGCTGTGGTAGCCATGCTGGTTCTGTATGCCTTCAATTTTGAATAAATCCCCAACAGTGTCAGCAGCAAATCACCCCCACACAGTCACACCTCCTCCTCCATGCTTCATGGTGGGAACCAGCCATGTAGAGTCCATCCGTTCACCTTTTCTGCGTCGCACAAAGACACGGTGGTTGGATCCAAAGATCTCAAATTTGGACTCATCAGACCAAAGCACAGATTTCTACTGGTCTAATGCCCATTCCTTGTGTTCTTTAGCCCAAACAAGTGTCTTCTGCTTGTTGCCTGTCCTTAGCAGTGGTTTCCTAACAGCTATTTTACCATGAAGGCCTGCTGCACAAAGTCTCCTCTTAGTTATTCTAGAGATGAGAAGGTGTGTCCAAACGTTTGGTCTGTATTGTATATATACAGTATATACAGTCAGGGCCAGAAATATTTGGACAGTGACACAAGTTTTGTTATTTTAGCTGTTTACAAAAACATGTTCAGAAATACAATTATATATATAATATGGGCTGAAAGTGCACACTCCAGCTGCAATATGAGAGTTTTCACATCCAAATCGGAGAAAGGGTTTAGGAATCATAGTTCTGTAATGCATAGCCTCCTCTTTTTCAAGGGACCAAAAGTAATTGGACAAGGGACTCTAAGGGCTGCAATTAACTCTGAAGGCGTCTCCCTCGTTAACCTGTAATCAATGAAGTAGTTAAAAGGTCTGGGGTTGATTACAGGTGTGTGGTTTTGCATTTGGAAGCTGTTGCTGTGACCAGACAACATGCGGTCTAAGGAACTCTCAATTGAGGTGAAGCAGAACATCCTGAGGCTGAAAAAAAAGAAAAAATCCATCAGAGAGATAGCAGACATGCTTGGAGTAGCAAAATCAACAGTCGGGTACATTCTGAGAAAAAAGGAATTGACTGGTGAGCTTGGGAACTCAAAAAGGCCTGGGCGTCCACGGATGACAACAGTGGTGGATGATCGCCGTATACTTTCTTTGGTGAAGAAGAACCCGTTCACAACATCAACTGAAGTCCAGAACACTCTCAGTGAAGTAGGTGTATCTGTCTCTAAGTCAACAGTAAAGAGAAGACTCCATGAAAGTAAATACAAAGGGTTCACATCTAGATGCAAACCATTCATCAATTCCAAAAATAGACAGGCCAGAGTTAAATTTGCTGAAAAACACCTCATGAAGCCAGCTCAGTTCTGGAAAAGTATTCTATGGACAGATGAGACAAAGATCAACCTGTACCAGAATGATGGGAAGAAAAAAGTTTGGAGAAGAAAGGGAACGGCACATGATCCAAGGCACACCACATCCTCTGTAAAACATGGTGGAGGCAACGTGATGGCATGGGCATGCATGGCTTTCAATGGCACTGGGTCACTTGTGTTTATTGATGACATAACAGCAGACAAGAGTAGCCGGATGAATTCTGAAGTGTACCGGGATATACTTTCAGCCCAGATTCAGCCAAATGCCGCAAAGTTGATCGGACGGCGCTTCATAGTACAGATGGACAATGACCCCAAGCATACAGCCAAAGCTACCCAGGAGTTCATGAGTGCAAAAAAGTGGAACATTCTGCAATGGCCAAGTCAATCACCAGATCTTAACCCAATTGAGCATGCATTTCACTTGCTCAAATCCAGACTTAAGACGGAAAGACCCACAAACAAGCAAGACCTGAAGGCTGCGGCTGTAAAGGCCTGGCAAAGCATTAAGAAGGAGGAAACCCAGTGTTTGGTGATGTCCATGGGTTCCAGACTTAAGGCAGTGATTGCCTCCAAAGGATTCGCAACAAAATATTGAAAATAAAAAAAAATTTTTTGGGTTTGGTTTATTTGTCCAATTACTTTTGACCTCCTAAAATGTGGAGTGTTTGTAAAGAAATGTGTACAATTCCTACAATTTCTATCAGATATTTTTGTTCAAACCTTCAAATTAAACGTTACAATCTGTACTTGAATTCTGTTGTAGAGGTTTTATTTCAAATCCAATGTGGTGGCATGCAGAGCCCAACTCGCGAAAATTGTGTCACTGTCCAAATATTTCTGGACCTAACTGTATGTATGTATGTAATATTAGGTGAATATAAGTGATGCTGCTGAGCTTGTCTGATATTCCTCATACTAATCCTGCTGCTCCATTGTCTGCCGGAGCTCTCCGTTTCTTTTGACCCTAATTACTTCCCCCTGCCAGGATATGAGTATCGTATATATACATAGAAGCTGACTTTAGTCTTTTTTAAATTCATTGCACATCCATTTCCACGAAGCACATTGCAGGTCTTTATACATTGTGTAAGCAGCTGCTGCCATCCAGAGGGAATATGTGTTACTACAACATTCCCGAAAAAGTGCAAAATGATTCAAATAATAAATATTATCATAAAACATAATATCTCATGGTAGAATGTCATTTTACTTCTCTTCTTACTGGCATAATCCCGCTACTGAAAACAAGATGAAAAAAAAAAATCATTATGCGTCATTAACTTTGGTATTTTATTAATAAAACTAGACACTGCGCAGGGGAACGTGAAGAGATCTGTGTAAAAATAGAATTTCCCAAATGTAAGTAAAATTTCTTTAGTGAAGCAGAATTGCCAGAGCCCACATGCTTACCTACTCAGAGGCATGACGTAAAGAAAGTAACCTGAAATGGGAAGGTAGAGTTTACAGCAGGCTCCTTATCATCAGAGCCAGGATTACAATGACAGGTGATCCCTCTATCTAAAGTTGATAATACAAAATCCACCTATCACAAAGCTCATGTCACAGCTGACCCTGTTCCACCTCCCTTGACAAGGATCTTCGCACACGCACATTAGATGCTTCATTACAGGAGTGGACACAGACAGGAGTGGACTCCTGTGTAGGAACAATTTTTGCTGCGTCCAAAACGCTGCGTTGAACAGTACAAGCACAGTGGATGGGATTCTTAGAAATTTCAACCCCACTGTGCTTATTTTTAATGCTGCATAAACTGTCTTGTCGTGTGGGTTTCCTATCCGCAGCATGTCAATTTCTCCTGCTTGAGTCTGTTGTATGGGAAAATACTCTGTGTCCAGAATGCCTACTAAGGGTACGGTTCCACTTGCGTACAGCTTCTGATGTGAGAGCATCGGAAGCAACATGCTAATGACCCTTTGCTGCAAGTGTGAGCCGAGGGTCATGCAACTGTGATGCGATCTTGCGATTGGGTCACAGCTGCGGAGAAGAGGGAGGGGGGACACTATCTCCCCATATCCTACGCTGCCTGTCTCTCCATACATCACACTGCAGTCGGATGACATGCGAGTGCAGTGCGATGTTTCACACGCTCCCATAGACTTGTATGGGGGTGCGTGAGCCGAGAGTCGCTGCCAAACACAGCATGCTGCGATTCATTTCTCCTGCTGATATGGCATGAGAAATCAATCGCAAATGGACACTGCCTCATAGTTCTGCACTGGTGCGAGTGCAGTCCTATGCTTTATCGGATTGCACTCGTCCGTGCAAAACGCAAGTGGAACCAAGACCTAATCCTGATTTTGGGCACGTACCCTTATACTTTATTTTTTTATTGTTCCACTCCTGGTTTTGGCTTGCATTCTAAGGTAAAAAAACAACTCGCCCTATACGCAGCATGTATAGGTGGCATTCGGGATTAATAGCTTTTATATCAGTTATGGATTTCAGGCTGGATATTGCCTTGAAAAATGACTGTTTGTAATGGCGGTATGTGTTTCTCTTTGTAGGCGCTGCATCTTGGGTTCTTTACATTTGAAAACTTTGACGTGGATGAATATGAACATTATGAGGTTGGTTTCTTGCATTGTTTTTCTTTATGGAGATGAAGGGTTTTTCCTGTCACCTATCCAACCTAAACGTTCGTTATCCACTACTTAAAGGTAACCTTTGATTTATTATTTTCAGAAATCAATTGTATATGTGAAAATCAGAAACTTTGTAATATAGCTTATTAAATAAATCTGCTTTTTTCTCCTCAACTGATCAATCAAAATTCTTAATTCTTGGGCAAACTGACTTCGGTGAATCTGTTTTCCCATTAGGCTACTTTCACACATCCTGTTTTTGCTCTGCGGCACAATACGGCGTTCTGCAGAAAAACCACAACCGTCTTTTTTGCCGGTGGTTGCGTTTTTTTTGCATAGACTTACATTAGTGCCGTATTGTGCCGCATGGGCTTGCGTGCGGTCCGGTTTTTGCCGCATGCGGCAGATTTAGCCGATGCCGCGGCCGGATGGAACGTTGCCTGCAACGTTTTTTGCTCCGGCAAAAAAACCGCATCGCGCCGCATCCGGCCGCTGCGGCGCATTTTCAATGTATGCCTATGGACGCCGGATGCGGCGCGATGCGTAAAAAAACGCATCCGGCCGCCGCATGCGGTTTCTTTCACTGCGCATGCTCAGTAGCATGCCGCAACCGGAAAAAAACGGACGGGCCGCATGTAAAAACTTATGCAAAGGATGCGGTGTTTTCGCCGCATCCGTTGCATAGATTTCACAGCCGGATTGAGCCGCACGGCTCAAACCGGATGTGTGAAAGCAGCCTTACTGACATAGGAGATGGCAGTTGGTGCTCATAAAGTTCTAAGAAGAGTTGTTGCTGTCTTTACAGGAGAACTTGCAGCAGAATGTCAGTGTCTGCCTCTAGATTCTCCTCCTGTAGAATTTTGAAAGCACCAATGGCATCTCCTATCTCAGTAATGGGAAAATCTGCCTCACTTAATACAGATTTTACTCTTTAATTGAGAATGAATAATCAATTTAGGAGGACAGAAGAAGATTTCTCTAAGATACATTGCAAAGTTTCTTATTTTCACGTGTACTCTTGAATTCTGAAATTAATATTAAAATGATGGTTACTCTTTAATTATTTTTGGCCTTTCCTTAGGATAGGTCATCAATATCAGATCAGTGGGCGGGCGACACTCTGCACCTCCTCTGATCAGCTCTTTGTAGTTCAGGTGGCTAACTGTTCTCAGCCCCCTTCACAAGTCAGTGATTCCGGTACGTATGACGTCCGTTTTCATATGTACCGGAGACACGGACATACGCATCTGTTTGGTTTTTTTTACGGACGTGTATCCATGTGGCGTGTATCCATGTGTCTGTGTTCCGCAAGGAGACATGTTGGTTTTCTTTCTCCAGCAGCATTGCTGTCACACAGACCGCACACTGATGTGATCCGTGTGACATCAGTGTGACACATAGCGGAGAAAACACGTGTCTTTGAAATAAAGTGATTTTCTATTCTCACCTGTCTCCAGCGCTGCTGTCTTCGGTGCTGCTGTCACCTGGTTCCGGGCCTGCTCATTATCCTCATGCATATTCACTGGACCGTGGACCCGGAAGCAGCAGTGTCAGAGACAGCAGTGCTGGGACAGGTGAGTAAAAAATATCCTGATCTCCGTGTGCTATCACGCACAGCACACAGAGAACACACATGTGCTAAAATCACGGCACATGGTTGGCCATACGCACCTTCAACACGGACCTTTAAAAACATGCGTTTTTATCACGGACATGTAAAGGCGGCCTTAAGTAGTGTGAAGAGAGGGCACAACACATCCCCATACACTGTGTAGTGGCCATTCTCTGCTGCTGCAGCTTTGATCCCTTTGAAGTGAAAAGTATCTGAACAGCTGCGCTTGAGAATGACCAATAAAGGCCACGTCTCACTAAGCGGCATCGCTAGCGACATCGCTGCTGAGTCACGTTTTTTGTGACGCAACAACGATCTTGCTAGCGATGTCGCTGTGTGTGACATCCAGCAACGACCTGGCCCCTGCTGTGAGGTCGCCGGTTGTTGCTGAATGTCCTGAACCATTTTTGGTCGTTGCTCTCCCGCTGTGAAGCACACATCGCTGTGTTTAACAGCAAGAGAGCAACGATCTGAATGTGCAGGGAGCCGGCTTCTGGGGACACTGGTAACCAAGGTACACATTGGGTAACCAAGCAAAGGCTTTGCTTAGTTACCCTATATTTACCTTGGTTACCAGCGTCCGCAGCTTCTGGAAGCCGGCTCCCTGCTCCCTGCACACGTAGCCAAGGTACACATCGGGTAACTATAAGCAAAGCGCTTTGCTTAGTAACCCGATGTGTACCATGGTTACGAAGCACAGCGTCGTTACACGGGTCGCTGGTGGCTGATGGCTGATCTCTGATCGCTCTGGATATCTGCCTGATTGACAGCTCACCAGCCATCATGTAGCGACGCTCCAGCGATCTCTGCCAAGTCAGATCGCTGGTGGGATCGCTGGAGCGTCGTTAAGTGTGACGGTACTTTAAGCGTTGAACAGAGCAGTGGTGTCGCAGCTCTGTAATGTGTCACTTATTAGGCAGTGTGCTGTTGTTTCACTACAATAAGTGTTTTATTAGCAGGAGATTAGATTATCTGAAAAGATTTCACATGCCTCCTGGTCCAACCACACCCTACCTCTGATAAGCAGCTCACTGTCATTATGCAATGTACACAGAGAGCTGTGTTGTGGGTGGGGTTAGCTTTCTGAGCTCTGCTACATTCTACACCTAAAAACTCTGTGTCACAACTGCCGCACCCAGTAAACTAAGTGATACATCAATAATCAAAAAATCCCCAGTTATGAGCTATCATAAAACACCTAGAGAAAGGGGATAGTGACCATGACAATTGTGCAAAGATAAAATCCTGAATTTTATTAAAGAAATATGTTAAAAATTCAAATTACATTATATAAAACATAATTATTTAGAGTTATATTATATCAAAGGTAAAAATTCTGGTGGCATATTATAAAGTGCTAGATCAGATCCAAGATCTTTATGATATAATAGTAATCGTACTAAATATCCAGTGTTTGCAATAGAATGTATAAGAAAGGTCCGCTACCTTAATGCGTGGTCTGGTCATCCTGTTTGCCGCATACCCCGACGCGCATCTCGTGCGTAAATCTTCCTTAGTGAGTGCTGGATTCAGAGTCTCTTTTCCTACATTATGCTGCTCTCAGATGAGGTTTCAAAAATCTGGTGACTGATTCCCTTTAAAGATAGAAATAGAAATCTGCAGCACAATTGTGGCAGATTTGATGTGTTGCCAATATACCCCTCCTGATATGTGATGCAGGACTACCAGTACATAATATTTTGACAAGGGGTTAAGCCATACAGTAAATGCAGTAAAGAAGAAAAATTTGAAATGCGAAAATTGTCATTTTTCATTTGCTTCCAAAAATGCAATAAACAATCAAATACGTGCCCAAAGAATGGTGCCAGTAATAATGTCAGTTTGCCCCACAAAGAGCAAGAAATCACAAAGCTCTATTGATGGAAAAATGAAATAGATTTTTTTCTTCTTATTTTACAAAGTTCTAGATTATCTTTCACTACTTAATTAAAAGAAAATAGCTTAGAAGTTTTATATCACCCTAATCACACTAGCCCGGACAATCATGACATCAGGACATTTTTAGCGCAGAATGAATGTTGTAAAAAACAAACCAAAAAACAATGTGTGTTCATTTTACCATTAACTGGACTTGTTTGGGAAAAAAACAAGCTCTTTTGGAGATCAGACGATGGAAAAATGATGAAGTCATGGCTCTTGGGAGATGGGGAGGAAAAAATAAGCACAAAATTGTAGGAGGAAGTTAATATCATAGCAAAAAAACAGCAACATATAAATATACAAAGAGAAATGAAAAATAAATAGCAGATGTAAACACTGGCTTAGAGAACGCGTCCTGCCAGCGACATCCATGGCAATGTTCATTTCATTATTCTCATTTTGTGATATCAGATATGTAAATTCGAGCATTTTTGACACTAGGTGGTGATTTCTCACTCTTTTCTTGTGTTCACAGAGAGTGGAAAATGGGGATTTCAACTGGATTGTCCCAGGGAAATTTCTGGCATTCAGTGGCCCTCACCCAAAAAGTAAAATTGAAAACGGTAAGTTTAGCAAGTACAGTAATACTAATGGCATCAATGCATTTACCCATATTCCAGAGTGTGTACCTGAAAGATGGCTCCAAATCAGTGCACTGCATGCTATGTATGCACCAAAAGAACAAACTCACAGCAGCCTTGGGCTGGCATAGACTTGCTCTATAACTGACAGCAATATCTGGGGGAGAGGCCTCTTTAAGATGTAAAGATTCACATATCGGCAGTCTAATGTGTATGACGGCCCCAGACAACTGTGTGTCGGGGAGATGTTGACAGAGCATGTCCATTTCAGACTGCTGATTGCCTTGTGCTTCCAGATATACGGTAAGCCAGTTGTGTCTCATAGGCTACTTTCACACTTGCGTTGTGCGGCATCCGTCATAGTGCGTTGTGTGACGGATGTGACTGATGCGTTGCAAATAGTGTGGTAAGAAAGGTAACGAATTCCTGTGAAAGAACGTTTTTTTTTTCATGTTTTAGCCAGGAAAGGAGATTTGAGAGAGAGGGAGGGAGAGAGAGAGAGACCGGGAGTGCTTTTACACGATTTATAACGTTGTGCTGGATATGCTGAGCATGCTCAGTAGAACGTGATGGAATCCTGCACTGGAATCAGTCGCCAGACGCATGATGACGGAATCCAGCACCATAGACATTCATTATACCTCTTAACGGAATCCTGCGGAGTGCGTTTTTTTAAAGCAACAATAAACGTTACATTGCGCGTTCCTCCCGCCCGACGGTCAGTCACTAATCGACTGATGTGCCGCGGGGCGGATGCAACGCGAGACCATCCGTACCTATCCGCCCTTAATAGAAGCCTATGAAGAATAAACGGATTATTCCTGTAACGGTTACTGTAATTCCTCAAGGCAGCGGATTGCAACAGATGCTGCACAACGCAAGTGTGAAAGTAGCCATAGAGAACAGAGACAATTTGAATATTTCTCAGAGGAGCATTGCAGCTATAAGACTCCTCATTGGCGGCCAGATTGTTTTGTCAGTCGTGGGGGTCGTGCTGCGTCATAGCGACGTCACACGGCAGACGGCCAATAGAAGCGGAGGAGCGGAGATGAGCGGGACGTAAACATCCCGCCCACCTCCTTCCTTCCGCTTTGCAGCTGGGATGCAGGTAGGAGATGTTCCTCGCTCCAGCGGCTTCATACACAGCGATGTGTGCTGTCTGCTGGAACGAGGAACAACATCGTACCGTCGCAGCAGCGGCATTATGGAAATGGCGGACCCTACACCGATCATACAATAACGACGCTTTTGCGCTCGTTAATCGTATGTAAAAGGCTTTACACGCTACGATGTCGGGAGCGACTCCGGATGTGCGTCACTTTCGATTTGACCCCACCGACATCGCACCTGCGATATCGTAGTGTGCAAAGCCCGCCTAAGTCATATGAAAAGGATCATTAAAGGGCCACTTCTGACTTTTAAGATTGCTACTTCCAATAGGTAGCACTAAAGTTCGTCTCCTTCCTCCCTGAAGAGACAATTTGAATAGAGAATACAGGAGCCCTTGGCCGAGATGGCTTCCAACAAAACAGCCATGTATTGTGTATGGCCGACTTTAGTCATCTATGCAATGCAGATTAAAGGCAATCTGTCAGCAGGTTTTTGCTCATCTGAGAGCAGCATGATGTAGGCAAATTGACCCTGAATCCAATGATGTATCACTTACTGGGTGCAGCCGTTTTGACACAATCAGACTTTATAGATTTGGCCATGTAGCAAAGCTGAGAGAGCTGCCAGGGTCACACACCAGGCTCTCTATAGAGATTGTTTATTGATAGTGAGGTGTCAATCACAGAAGGTGGCATGCCGGACTGCCATACACTTGACTTTGTAGTCCCAGCAATGAGAAGTCCTGCTGCTTAAACAAACGTAGCAAATAAACAACAGATTGGACCTTGACAAGACAGGCATCCCTGAAGTCTGTTTTAACCCTTGCAGCATGCTGGCTTTAGCTTACATAGCAAAAACCTGCTGACTGATTACCTTTAAAGGGGTGATATTGACTTTTAGGATTTTTCTCCCCAGTAGGTGGCGCTATAGTCCCAGTCCTCTTCTTCACAAGTTTTTTTTGTATTTTTAAAATGAAACTGCTTCCTATTACTTAGCGTTCATAAAACTTTGTTCATAAAGATATTTGCCGATCACATGCATTTTTATTGCGTTTTCGCTTTGGAAACCCGCAAAAATCGGATATGACTTTTTATCTGTGGATTTTCATCATTAAAATTTATGGTGAAAAGCCTCATATAGAATGCATATATAAGGCAAGAGAAATTGATGGGTTGTGGATTTCAAAATTGCACTGAGTTTCTGCAGCATAGAAAGAAACGCAGTGAGCAGGAGCTTTCTACAAATCCATCCACTTAGCTGGAACTGTAAAGGTACGTGACTGCTTTCTGGATGCGGTGGGTCCTGACCTGCGGGGCTGTGAGTCTCCTCTGCTGCAGGAGACCGCAGCTGTTCATACTCACGATCAGGGTTCGGGGCACTGCGGTTTCTCGCTTGTGTTCTCCCTACAGAGGATGCATGTGATTCTGCAGTAAACAATTGACATGCTGCAGTCTGGAAAGACGCACCGCAGGTCAGTGTTTGCTGCGGGAAAAACAAGCACAGGGGGCATGGGATTTCTAGAAATCCATCCACCATGCTTGTATTGTACATTGCTGTGTTTTGGACGCAGCTGAAGCATGCTGCATCCAAAATGCTGTGAATACTGATCATGGGCACGTACCCTAAAGGCCCCGTTACACGCAACGACATATCGTTGGGGTCATGGAATTCGTGACGCACATCCGGCGTCGTTAGCGACGTCGTTGCGTGTAACAGCTTTGAGCGAGTGTTAACGATCAAACATACTCACCTCATCCTTGATCGTTGATACGTCGTTCATTTTCAAAATCTCGTTGGTCGTTGAGGACGCAGGTTGTTTATCATTCCTGAGGCAGCACACATCTATGTGTTGCACCCTGGGAACGACGAACAACAGCTTACCTGCGTCCTCCGGCAACGAGGTGGGCGTGTCGTTAATGCAGCTGGTCAACGCCCCTCCGCTTCTATTGGTCGGCCGCTGTGTGACGTCGCTGTGACGGCGCACGAACCTCCCCCTTAACGAAGAGGTTGTTCGCCGCCCACAGCGACGTCGCTAGGAAGGTAAGTATGTGTGATGGGTGTTAGCGATATTGTGCGCCACGGGCAGCGATTTGCCAGTGACGCACATACGACGGGGGCGGGTGCTTTCACGAGCGACATCGCTAGTGATGTCGCTGCGTGTAAAGCCCCCTTTAGACGCTGCACATGAATATATGAATGTAGACACATGATTTAACTGTGTTGGAAACAAATGATTGCTATGCAGATCCCTTGTGTCTCAGCATTTGTCATTGCAAACCTGTTTAGAGACCCCCATGTAGTGTTGGCCGAACCTCTCTAATGTAACATTGTATTTTTGGGATAAAAATAGCAACAAAAAGAGGAATAAATATCCTCCAAAAATTAGTGTTGCTTACAGCAAAGATGGGCTGCAGTATGTACTTTGCCCAGGCCAAAAACTGGTACTCCAGCAGGATACAGCTAAACCTCCACTAAGTGGAGGCATCACAGGTGCAAGAAGAGCAAATCACACACACGCTTCCAAAAAAATGGAGGGAGTGATTGCTGGATGATAAAACTGTACACTGATGGCTTGCATAGAGCGCTGTTCACACATGTAGATGCACAGTCACAAACCCGCAGCCTATTAGGTGACGCCCATACCATTAGATCAGGCGGGCTCCATCTGTGCACCATACAGGGGCAGGAACTCTAATATGGAAGGCCTAACGGAAAAGAGCCTGGCTGGATCCTGTACAAAAAAATGAGATTTTAGTTTGTATTATGGCCAGAATACGGAAGCCTACAACCCTCATCACGGGAACCTCATGCTTGTACATTGATAGATAACCCTAATTCCTGCTGTCCTTGTTTTCCAGGCTATCCCCTCCATGCTCCAGAAGCTTACTTTCCATACTTCAGAAAGCACAACATCACCGCCATCATCCGGCTCAACAAGAAGATATATGATGCCAAGAGATTTCTAGATGCTGGGTTTGATCATTACGACCTATTCTTCGTAGATGGCAGCACCCCCGGGGACGGCATAGTGCGGAGATTCCTGAACCTCTGTGAGAACACAGATGGGGCAATAGCTGTTCACTGCAAAGGTGAGTTACATAATACCGAGTGAGATTATCTGGATTTTATTAAGAAATTAGCTTGGTGATACACCCAAATTGGCTGCTTTGTTTTCATCTGACCATTTTTCTGGTATCATTGTATAAGGGCACTGATTGCTATTTTGCTTTGTATAACCAGGAGAAGGTCCTGGTACTTTCCTTCTCTTCTCTTATTTGCATGAGTCTAAAAAGGAACCTGCCACTTCACTTCGCTGCCCCCAAATCACTACAATAGTATCATACTGCTTTGTATTAGATTTCACAACATGTTACTATGGGGCTGACTTGGAAACTGCTATATATGGAAGGTTGGGGGCCACACAAATGGCATGGCGGTCATGGGCCACATGTGGCCTCCAGGCTGCAGGTTGTGCACCCCTGAATGGAGCACTAAATGGATGCACTAAACTCCTGCAGTCCCATAAGCAATAAATGGAGCAGTGGTTTGTAGGTTTGACTTGCTCTCCATTTATATGGGGCACTGCAGATCCCCATTCTCGGAATTGCGGGGAATCTCAGAGATCTTAAAGGGAACCTGTCACCTGTTAAAAGGCTATTATCCTACAGATATGGGGTTAATCTGCTGGTTAATAGCGTTTCATGCCTCACCGGCACTTGTAGATTAAACCTCACTGCCAGGAGGAAATAATAATCATATTTATTCACTTATATAGCACCATTAATTCCACAGCGCTTTACATACATCAGCAACACTGTCCCCATTGAGGCTCAAAATCTAAATTCCCTATCAGCCCTATATGTGTTTAGCAGAAAACTGGAGAGGCCGGAGGAAAGCCACGCAAAGACTGGGAAAACAAGCAAACGCCTTAAAGATGTTGGCCTTAGTGGGATTTGAACCTAGGATCCCTGAGCTGCAAAGCAACAGTCTTAACCACTGAGCCACTGTGTCACCTACATGTGGAGTTAATCTGCAGGTTAATAGTGTTTGAACCCTGTCCGGTGTCTGTACAATAAATCCCGCTGGCGGGAGGTATTGACCTTTATTCCTCCCGGCAGCTTTTTGGTGTCAGTCACGGGGTGGCGCCGGCCCGGGTTCAGTCACCGATTGGTGTATAAAGAACGGCAGCTGTAACTGCGCCTCCTGCACTGACTGACAGCTGCTCATCATAAGATCCAGCTGTCAGTCAGTGCGGAGGGTTACAGGTGTCTCTCTCCATGCACAGAGCAGTGACTGAATCCGCGCCGGAACCGCCCCTGTGACTGAAACCAGAATGCTGCCGGGAGGAATAAAGTTGATTACCTCCCGGCTGCGAAGTTTATTGTGCAGGATGCAAACGTAATTAACCTACATATTAACCCCATATCTGCAGGTTAATGGTGTTTTTACAGAGGACAGGTTCCCTTTAAAAACTGTGCAGAATGCAACTACAAAGCAGTTTTGAATGCTCCAAAATGCTGAGATTACAGAATTTTAGTCATTATACAGATATTTAGCTCAGAATTCTTTCAATCGGTATACAGTAAATCATCCCTATTTACAGAAAACTGGAAACCCCCGTAAAACCTGCAGTTATGCCTCTGTCCAGCAGGCTGCGCTGTTTATCCTCGTCCCATTAGTTAAGCTCTTTATCGTATCAGCCGGCTCGAGAGGCCGCACATGTAAATATTTCTATTTATAAGGCGGTAATTAATGTGCACTTAGCGTGCTCCCTGGCCCGGAGTCACACAATTATAGGCATCGGAGAGTAAGTGTCTGTGATTTTCCCGGGCCTCTGGGGCATGGGCGCACTGTCGTTTCCTGTCATTGTTTATCTGCGAAGCAATAGATTTTTCTCATTGGTTATTAAGGGAAGTAAAGTCGGGTTTCTGCCATATCAAACACACAGTTTATTTAATGACTAAAGGGGGCTTTACATGCTACGATATCGTTAATGTTTGGTCGTCGGGGTCAAGTTGTTAGTGACGCACATCCGGCGTCATTAACGATATTGCAGCGTGTGACACTGACCAGCGACCTTAAGCGACCTCAAAAATGGTGAAAATCGTTCACCATGGAGAGGTCGTCCCAAACTCAAAAATCGGTAAGGGTTGTTTATCCAGGTGGTTCATCCCTCATGCGGCAGCACACATCGCTATGTGTGACACCGCAGGAGTGGGGAACGTCTCCTTACCTGCCACCGGCTGCAATGCGGAAGGAAGGAGGTGGGCGGGATGTTACGTCCTGCTCATCTCCGCCCCTCCGCTTTGATTGGCCGGCCGCTTAGTGACGTTGCGGTGACGTCGCTGTGATGCCGAACGTCCCTCCCCTTGAAGGAGGGATTGTTCGGCAGTCACAACGCCGCCGCCGACCAGGTAAGTACGTGTGACGCTGCCGCAGCGATAATGTTCGCTACGGCAGCGATCACAAACAATCGCATGCACGAGGGGGGCGGGTACTTACACGCTTGCTATCGCTACAAATTGCTAGCGATATCGCTACCGTGTAAAGCCCCCTTTAGTGTTACAGTATTCACAATGATGTGTGCCGTAGACTCAGATATTAGGACTTTCCTATTCTTCTGCTAAAAAACTCAAAATATTATGCTATGTGCGCATGTTGCGTAAAGTCCATGCTGAAAAATCTGCAGCGATTTGGCAGTGCATGTGCGCTTCAAATCGCTGCAGAAACACTGTGTAATGAATGCCGTGTGTCTGAAGAATAGATGCCAATTTCATGCTCTCGGGATGCAGCCTCTCCCATAGACAGAGCGGGAGCAGCATCCAAAGCGCACGGAATAAGTGACATGTTACTTTTTTGAGTGCAGCAATTTGGATCAGAATTTCAGCATGCAAATCGCTGCGCTCTCAAACGCAACGTGCGGATGGATTATGCACAATCTTCATAGATTGTGCTGGGGACGCAGGACGCATGCATTTACATTGCAGTGCAATATGCAGCGTAAACGCGTAAAATTACGCAACGTGCGCACATAGCCTTGAGGGAGGTTTTACCTTCAGGTTATCTCCAATCTCAGAAAATGAGTAAAAACGTGTGTCAAGCACAGGCACTTAGTACACTTGAAAACAGGTCAATGCAGACACAAAAAACAGAGGAGTAATACAAGTGGAAATGAAAGGGTTAAATCCTGCGCTGCCTGGAGGTTGTAGATGGATGAATACAATTACCACATGAATAGAAAGCGCTGTATTTGTCAATGCTTTTTGAAGTATCACACTTCTTCTTCAGACAGGGCAGGGTTTAACCCCATCATTTCCAATTGTATTACAAACACAGTAAATGACAGTTGACTGCACCCTCATCACCTGCATCCTGGGTGCACGACCGCCTGAGCAGGCAAAGAGGTATACCAGAAGAAGGTCGGGCACTCCATTCTCCTTGCTTCAATACCTTTTGAAAATCCATGTGTGCACGAGTCTTCAGTACATCACGTGTTTCACAATATCATTCCTTAATCATAATGTCTTACCCATACAAAAAAAATCCCTCTTAAAAAGGTTTCCAAACCATCCCGCCTCTGCCACTTACTTCAATTACAACGTAATTAATCAGTAGGTGTGGAACGGACATTTAACCCATGTGAAAACGGGAAAACAGATAATGTGTGAATATGTAAATAAAAATGACAATAGTCATAAGATGTACTTTACTCTCATGGGTAATAATGGTAAATAATATCTTAAAAGGGGTATTCCCATCTCCAAGATCCTATCCCAATATGTAGTGGGTGTAGGCCTATGTGCCCACGCTGCGAAAAATTTGCGGCATTTGCCGTGATTTTTTTCACGGAAATTCCGCTGATTTTTAAAAAATCAGCAGTACAGCGAGTCCCCAGCCATTTCTATGGCATTTTGGAAATGCTGTGCCCATGCTGCATTTTTTTCCGCAGTGGAAATAATGCAGATTTCCCTGCGGAAAAATCTGCAGCATGTGAATTATTCCTGCTGATTTTTCCGCACAATCCCATACTTACCTGCCTTGATAGAAGACACCGGGAGGAGCGCGGTGGAGCCAGGAGGTGGGCGGGTCCTGCTCGAGCTCCGGTCATGTGACAGCTGGAGCTAGTTCAGGCCCGCCCACCTTCTCCTGCAATGTACAGACAGACATGGCCGGAATGAAGTGCTGCGTGATGGAGGCAACTATAAACGCCCCCGATCACTCAGCACTTGTTCTGCTTTGAGGATGCAGTGCCGAAGCCATGGTACTGTATCCTCAATGCAGAATACCGCAGCATATCCGCAGGACATTCCGCAATACAACCGCAGCATGTAAACAGATAAAGTTGTGCTGCGATTTTCTGGGAGCTCCTGTGGAATGTCCTGCGGAAATATCCACAAGACACTTTCCTTGTGAGCACATAGCCTAATAATAATAATATTAGTAAGTACATCCAATTAGAGGATTGTTTTGCTCATGCTATATCAGCATGAGAAAAAACACTGCTGGTCGGCACTGCCCCATAGTATAACATTGGAGCGAGTGCTATCCAATAAAACATCATATGGCACTCAGCTGTGTTATACACAGGCTATACGCTAGTGTGAGCTAGTCCTTATATTGAGTGTATCAGTGCTGGGGGCTGAGCTATGAGTGAATCTGCTCTGACTGAAAGCCTGAGGCTGTCGGGAAGAATAAAGTTGGTTTCCTCCCAGTAGCAGGGCCTTCATTGTATCCGCAGGTTAATAGTGTTTTTTGACCTGACAGGTTGTCCGGTGAAATGAAGTTTCCACATATCCATAAGGCTATGTGCGCACGTTGCGTCGGAGTACCTGCAGTTTATTCTGCACGTTTTCCTTCCCTTGGTTTTTGACCAAATGGCTTTTGACCATTTTTTAGCGCTAAAAACGCATGCTATTTTTCCGCGTTTTTAGTGCGTTTTCAGCGCTTTTCACATGCTTTTTTGTTAAAAAAAAACGCATATGCGTTTGTCATGTTATTGGACTCAAAAATAAAGTTAAATGATTCAAAAACAAAAATGTCTGCCTTTCCTGTCTAGTTTATGTTAATTTGTCATGATGTCATTTCCTGAAGCAATGATAACTCTAAATTCATCAAGTTAGAACATGAAAACACTTTATATGTTGCAAAATTAAAGTATACAAACATATATTTTGATTCAAAACAATATTTAATTTCGTTACAGAGCTTTATTACACTCATAAAGCATTTTTTTAACACATTTCGACATATGTGCAACATATAATTTATATGCATAATTAAGACATAAGTTTTTGCTACCATAATACAGTAACATAAGATTTTAACAATATAAAATTAATGATCTGAAAATAATTGGCTACTGAAATAGCCATGAGGTTGTTGTTGGGACTGCAAATTTACATTTAACGTAGGGTGTATATTCATTTAGCTACTTTGGTGTTTTTGAGTTTGTATGGGTTGTTGCAAATATTGTTGGTGAACATTTGGATTATAGGTATTTTGATTTACAGAATAAGGTTTGGGTATGTAGATTGGGTTGGGGGCCATAGTTGCAGTATTCTTTTGGGTTGGTGGGTTTTTGACATCTTCAAAAATCTGTTCGATTTTAGAAATTATGAAGCCTGATGAAGGGAAACTACCCTCTTCCTCATAGCAAGTCAGCATCCCACATATGGCTGTCATGCATGTATTTTTTTTCTTTACATCTTTAATTTTCCTAATTCTACCTGCAATACTAATGCCAAAATGATCAATGTCATCTTCTTGGCCAGTTGTATTTAATAATTTTAACGTTTCATTACATATGACTTCTTCCTCTAATTGTATATTTTTGGTGTTTTTTTTTTTGTTTTTTGGCTTTATATATTTTGATGGACCAGAGCTAATTGGTGTAGACCTAGGTGGTGATTTTTCAGGGACACTACCAATTTCTATCTCCCCTTCATTTTCAGAGGAAATGTGATCTATACTGCCAGATGGCCCATCCTGGTGTTGTTGATGAAGGCTCTCTTGCCCTTCTTCATCATCAACAGGTGTTTCTGCTGCTACATTTCCAGAAGTTCTGTTGAAGGCAAAGAAAACATACAAATCAATTAAAAGAAATGTAAATAAGTGTGATGATAATATTATTTTCATAAAACAATGTAAACATACTGTTACATGAATACTTACTCTCTAGTTTTGCGACTTGTGCATAAAAAAGACAGTTCATCATAATAGATGAAATTGGGTTTTTTGGGTGAACTTCCACTTTTCATGCCCTCATTCCTTAGCTTATGAAATCTGTCCTTTACAGAACGCCATCTTTTCCGCACGTCAAGCTCTATTATAATTTTACATGTTAAAAAAAAAAAAGGAAAATGAAATAATTAATTGACCAAACATTGTGTAAAATTAAAAAATACTTAATTTAAACAACAAAAATACCAATTCTATGTTGTAAGGCTGCATCAGCCTCATGCCATTGTGGGAACAGTTCTGCACAAATGGTTCCCCAACAGTCCATCCTCTTTGTTTTCAGCATATATTCAGGGCATGTAGGATCCCATAGGCATGGCATGGATTCAACCTGTTAGGTAATGTATAAATATTGTAATGAAGTGATTACTACATTTATAAGAATATTATAAAGGTTTACCTTATCATCATAACATGTGTCTTGCAAATTCAGCAAACAAACATCAAAGCAAATATACAACAATTAAATAAGGTATGTATTTCTAACCTGTTAAACACACAAATTACTTTTGTTGTAGGATTCAAACAATTTGTGAAGTTGTCAAGGAATATTAAGTATAGTTTTAAAGCCATTTAGCAATAAGTTAAAAACTATAATTAAAGATAAATTTGTATAAAAATGAAAAATAATCATGTACTTACCATAGAAATTAATTTAGCAACATCGATTTTCATTCTCTGAAACCAAGCCATTTTATATTTAACTAGTTCAAAGTATTTATATTATGAGAAATCACAATAGTAGCAGGCACTGAAACATACTCAGCTCTGTATTTATAGTTAACAGGAAGTGATGTAGGTAATGACGTTTGTGCCTTGGTTCTTTCCCTACTGCAACTGCGTTTTTGGTATGGAAAACGCTGGTAAAAAGCATGTAAAACGCATATTAAACGCAGAATATTCACTCCAATATGCGTTTTGCCATTTCTCATTGACTCCAATGTTAAGGAAACGCTGCAGAAATGGCAAAAACAACTGACATGCTGCTTCTTTTTCAGCATGGTTTTTGACCACAAATATGCAAATTAAACGCTGCAAAAAAAAAGCAAAGTGCAGACAGGATTTCTGCTTTTCCCATAGACTTTGCTGGCAATCAAAAACGCATGTGTTTTTGCGCAAAAACGCTGCTGCTGAAAACACTGCAGAAACGCGGAAAAAAACGCAACGTGCGAACATAGCCTAAGAGAGTTTATAACTAGTGATGAGCGAGCACTACCATGCTCAGGTGCTCAGTACTCGTAACCAGCAGTTGGATTCTTATGGGCGCGACTCAAGTACCCAAGAATAATGGAAGTCAATAGGGAACTCAAGTATTTTTACGAGAGAACATGAACAGCAGAACTTGGAAGTTTTCTTCCCATTAGAATGCAGTGTCTGTTCTACCGCTGGTCCTTTCCACCTCTATGGGACTGTCATACGCAGGAAATAATGAATGAATGGAGTCGGGAACGAGCATGTACATTGCTGTTTCCACCACCTGGCAACTGGGTGGGGGGTTCCAGAGATCAGACCCTCACCAATCAATTAGTGATTACTAATGGATATGTGTAGACAAATGCTTTAAGGCTATGTGCGCACTAGAAAGTGACTTTTCCTTAAGAAAAAAACGGACCCTCTGAAAGAATCCTGCACCCACGGTAAAAACCGCGGTAAAACTGCTCCCGTGTTTTTGCCGCGGGTTTGCCGCAGATTTCCCGCAGATTGCTCCCTGCAGATTTTTACCATTATCTATGGCAAAAACCGCAGGTACCTTCAGAAAAGAAGTGACACACATTAATTCCGCAGCAAAAAATCCGCGGTTATAAAAAAACGCAGTGTGCGCACAGCATTTTTTTTAAAACCCATAGGGTTTGCTGGGGAATGACTGCAGCAATGTTAGACACATTTTCTGCAGCAAATCTGCGGAAAATCCACGGTAAATCCGCAGCGTGCGCACAGGACCTAAAGGTACACAAACCGCTGCAATATAATCCATTTTATATTTTCATTATAATAATCTTATCTTATTTATTTCTTTTATGGTCTGTCCCTTTACAGTCAGAAAAGACTATCGGGAGGATTTACTTCTTTTTTTCCCCACTATATTATTCCGCTGTAATTGTAGCGTCACAGAAGTACATGTTATATGGGAAGTCGTCACTGTTAGGACTTTCCTGGGTGTTGGGTGTCAGGAAAATTGGAGTTGATATTAAAGTAGTAACTCTGACTCCAGCTTTAACCCCTTAGTGACTAAGCCAAACTTTTCAAATTTGACGTGTCACTTTATGTGGTAGTAACTCTGGAATGTTTACACATATCCCAGTGCTTTTGAGGTTTTTTTGTGACACATTATACTTAATGATACTCTATGATATTACTATTGACAGCACTATCTAGTATTTTAAACAACCATGGTCGGTGCCAACACCAATTGTGGCTGATACAGCAGGGTGTCAGCTATAGGGGACAGCTGCATTTTCACCCATTATTGGTGGTCGTTAAGGGTTAAAAAATATATTTTCTGTTACTGATATCATATAATTAATTAAACTGTCAAAAGATTTTAGAAAAGTATATATTTTATGTTCTATCAAACTAAGGCCCCAATTAATTAAAAAAATGATAACCAGGATGCTCTAGTAGTCATAATAATTCAGCTATCACCTCTTCTGCAATATTTCTGGTCATTTATACTAGGTATTTCTTTGTCGCTCCTAATTGGGAGACCCAGACAATCGGGTGTATAGCTACTGCCTCCGGAGGCCACACAAAGTATTACACTTAAAAGTGTAAGGCCCCTCCCCTTCTGGCTATACACCCTCCCGTGGGATCACGGGCTCCTCAGCTTTCATGTATTTTATGCTTGCAGCTATACATTGCACTGTACGGTCGCGGTGATTCTCTCCTATATACCCTCCTAGATTACTCAGAGGACACAACAGCATGTCAACCGCAAAAAGCAAAGGTGCCAAGGCACAGGCTTTCTATGCTGCTTGTACCGCATGTGGGGCTGTTCTACCGGCAGGTTCCACTGATCCCCACTGTGTGCAGTGCTCGGCCCCTGTGGCACTTGCTCGGCCGGGGCCTCTGCTGGAGGTGACCCAGGCAGAACCTCCTGTGAATACTGTCCAGGTGACAGGGACGGAGTTTGCAGTTTTTGCTGACAGATTGTCTGTGACTATGACTAAAATTCTTGAAACATTGCAGTCTAGACCAGTAACTCAGGCCATGGGCACTGTTAACTCATTGCTCCTTGGTCCCCCTCAGTTGGAACAGCTCCGGGATCCGGGGGTGTCACTTACATCCCAGGGTGATGGCTCTGACACGGACGACAGTCCCAGACAGCCTAAACGAGCTCGCTATGAGCGGCCCTCGACTTCATCTCACTGGTCAGGGTCCCAGCAGGACTCTCTGTATGATGAGGCGGAGGTAGCTGATCAGGATTCTGATCCTGAGACCGCTCTCAATTTAGATACACCTGACGGTGACGCCATAGTGAATGATCTTATAGCGTCCATCAATAAAATGTTGGACATTTCTCCCCCTGATCCTCTTGTGGAAGAGACAGCTTCACAGCAGGAGAAATTCCATTTCAGGTATCCCAAGCGTAAATTAAGTGTTTTTCTGGATCACTCTGACTTTAGAGAAGCAATCCAGAAGCACCACGCTTATCCGGATAAGCGTTTTTCCAAACGGCTTAAGGATACACGTTATCCTTTTCCCCCTGACGTGGTCAAGGGCTGGACCCAGTGTCCCAAGGTGGATCCTCCAATCTCCAGGCTTGCAGCCAGATCCTTAGTTGCAGTGGAAGATGGGGCGGCACTTAAGGATGCCACTGACAGGCAGATGGAGCTCTGGTTGAAGTCCATCTATGAGGCTATCGGCGCGTCGTTTGCTCCAGCATTCGCAGCCGTATGGGCACTCCAAGCTATTTCAGCTGGTCTTACACAGATTGACACGGTCACACGTACATCTGCTCCGCAGGTGGCACCCTTAACCTCTCAAATGGCGTCCGCCAACTCCGTGGTTTTACGCAGAGCCTTGTGGTTAAGAGAATGGAAGGCAGATTCTGCTTCCAAAAAGTGTTTAACCAGTTTGCCTTTCTCTCGTGACCGACTGTTTGGTGAGCGCTTGGATGAAATCATTAAACACTCCAAGGGTAAAGATTCATCCTTACCTCAGCCCAGACAAAACAAACCCCAACAGAGGAGAGGACAGTCGGGGTTTCGGTCCTTTCGAGGCTCAGGCAGGTCCCAATTCTCCTCGTCCAAAAGGACTCAAAAGGATCAGAGGAGCTCAGATTCTTGGCGGACTCAGTCACGCCCAAAAAAGACAGCCGGAAGACCCGCTACCAAGGCGGCTTCCTCATGACTTTCGGCCTCCTCTCTCCGCATCCTCGGTCGGTGGCAGGCTCTCCCGCTTTGGCGACATTTGGCTGCCACAGGTCACAGACCGTTGGGTGAGAGACATTCTGTCTCACGGGTACAGGATAGAGTTCAGCTCTCGTCCTCCAACTCGCTTCTTCAGAACTTCTCCACCTCCCGACCGAGTCGATGCTCTGCTGCTAGCGGTGTCCACTATAAAAGCGGAAGGAGTGGTGACCCCCGTCCCTCTTCAGGAACAGGGTCACGGTTTTTACTCCAACTTGTTTGTGGTGCCAAAAAAGGACGGGTCATTCCGTCCCGTTCTGGATCTAAAACTGCTCAACAAGCACGTAAAAACCAGGAGGTTCCGAATGGAATCCCTTCGCTCCGTCATCGCCTCAATGTCTCAAGGAGATTTCCTAGCATCTATAGACATCAAGGATGCTTATCTCCACGTGCCGATTGCTCCAGAGCACCAGCGTTTTCTACGCTTCGTTATAGGAGACGAACACCTTCAGTTCGTAGCTCTGCCTTTCGGGCTGGCGACAGCCCCACGTGTCTTCACCAAGGTCATGGCAGCAGTAGTAGCAGTCCTGCACTCTCAAGGTCACTCTGTGATCCCGTATTTGGACGATCTACTTGTCAAGGCACCCTCTCAAGAGGCATGCCAACACAGCCTGAACGTTGCGCTGGAGACTCTCCAGAGTTTCGGGTGGATCATCAACTTTTCAAAGTCAAATCTAACCCCGACCCAATCGCTAACATATCTTGGCATGGAGTTTCATACTCTCTCAGCGATAGTGAAGCTTCCGCTGGACAAACAGCGTTCACTACAGACAGGGGTGCAATCTCTCCTTCAAGGCCAGTCACACCCCTTGAGACGCCTCATGCACTTCCTAGGGAAGATGGTAGCAGCAATGGAAGCAGTCCCTTTCGCGCAGTTTCATCTCCGTCCACTACAATGGGACATTCTCCGCCAATGGGACGGGAAGTCGACGTCACTCGACAGAGACGTCTCCCTTTCTCAGGCGGCCAAGGAATCTCTTCGGTGGTGGCTTCTTCCCACCGCTTTGTCGAAAGGAAAGTCATTTCTACCACCATCCTGGGAGGTAGTCACGACAGACGCGAGTCTATCGGGGTGGGGAGCAGTGTTTCTCCACCACAGGGCTCAAGGGACGTGGACTCAGGAAGAGTCCACCCTTCAGATCAATGTTCTGGAAATCAGAGCAGTGTATCTTGCCCTACAAGCCTTCCAGCAGTGGCTGGAAGGCAAGCAGATCCGAATTCAGTCGGACAACTCCACAGCGGTAGCGTACATCAACCACCAAGGTGGAACACGCAGTCGGCAAGCCTTCCAGGAAGTCCGGCGGATTCTGACGTGGGTGGAAGACACAGCATCCACCATATCCGCAGTTCACATCCCAGGCGTGGAAAACTGGGAAGCAGACTTCCTCAGTCGCCAGGGTATGGACCCAGGGGAATGGTCCCTTCACCCGGACGTGTTTCAGGAGATCTGTTGCTGCTGGGGGATGCCGGACGTCGACCTGATGGCGTCACGGCACAACAACAAGGTCCCGGCTTTCATGGCACGGTCTCACGATCACCGAGCTCTGGCGGCAGACGCCTTAGTTCAGGATTGGTCACAGTTCCGGCTACCTTATGTGTTCCCACCTCTGGCATTGTTACCCAGAGTGCTGCGCAAGATCAGGGCCGACTGCCGCCGCGCCATCCTCGTCGCTCCAGACTGGCCGAGGAGATCGTGGTACCCAGATCTGTGGCACCTCACGGTGGGCCAACCATGGGCACTACCAGAACGACCAGACTTGCTGTCTCAAAGGCCGTTTTTCCATCTGAATTCTGCGGCCCTGAACCTGACTGTGTGGCCATTGAGTCCTGGATCCTAGCGTCTTCAGGATTATCTCGAAAGGTTATTGCCACCATGAGACAGGCTAGGAAACCATCCTCCGCCAAGATCTACCACAGGACGTGGAAGATATTCTTATCTTGGTGCGCTGCTCAGGGAGTTTCTCCCTGGCCTTTTGCATTGCCTACTTTTCTTTCCTTCCTGCAATCCGGGTTGGAAAAAGGTTTGTCGCTCAGCTCCCTTAAAGGACAAGTCTCAGCGCTATCTGTATTTTTTCAGAAACGCCTAGCACGACTTACTCAGGTACGCACGTTCCTGCAAGGAGTTTGTCATATCGTTCCTCCTTACCAGCGGCCGTTAGAGCCCTGGGATCTGAACAAGGTTCTAATTGCTCTCCAGAAGCCGCCTTTCGAGCCGATGAAGGATGTTTCCCTTTCTCGTCTTTCACAGAAAGTGGCCTTTCTAGTAGCGGTCACGTCTCTTCGGAGAGTGTCCGAGCTAGCGGCGCTGTCATGCAAATCTCCCTTCCTGGTGTTTCACCAGGACAAGGTGGTTCTACGTCCGATTCCTGAGTTTCTCCCTAAGGTGGTATCTCCCTTTCATCTCAATCAGGATGTCACATTACCTTCCTTGTGTCCTCATCCAGTCCATCAATTTGAGAAAAGTTTGCATTTGTTGGATCTGGTCAGAGCACTCAGGATCTACATTTCCCGCACGGCGCCCTTTCGCCGCTCGGATGCACTCTTTGTCCTTGTCGCTGGTCAGCGTAAAGGGTCGCAAGCTTCCAAATCCACCCTGGCTCGGTGGATCAAGGAACCAATTCTTGAAACCTACCGTTCTGCGGGGCTTCCGGTTCCTTCAGGGCTGAAGGCCCATTCTACCAGAGCCGTGGGTGCGTCCTGGGCATTACGGCACCAGGCTACGGCTCAGCAGGTGTGCCAGGCGGCTACCTGGTCGAGTCTGCACACCTTTACCAAGCATTATCAGGTGCATACCTACGCTTCGGCGGACGCCAGCCTAGGTAGACAAGTCCTTCAGGCGGCGGTTGCCCACCTGTAGGACAGGGCTGTTTGACGGCCCTATCACGAGGTATTCTTTTACCCACCCAGGGACTGCTTTTGGACGTCCCAATTGTCTGGGTCTCCCAATTAGGAGCGACAAAGAAGAAGGGAATTTTGTTTACTTACCGTAAATTCCTTTTCTTCTAGCTCCAATTGGGAGACCCAGCACCCGCCCTGTTTTCTTAGGGATTTTTGTTTTTTTCGGGTACACATGTTGTTCATGTTGAATGGTTTCGGTTCTCCGAGGTTTCTTCGGATTGAATTTGTCTTTAAACCTGTTATTGGCTTTCCTCCTTCTTGCTTTTGCACTAAAACTGAGGAGCCCGTGATCCCACGGGAGGGTGTATAGCCAGAAGGGGAGGGGCCTTACACTTTTAAGTGTAATACTTTGTGTGGCCTCCGGAGGCAGTAGCTATACACCCGATTGTCTGGGTCTCCCAATTGGAGCTAGAAGAAAAGGAATTTACGGTAAGTAAACAAAATTCCCTTCTTTCATGCTTCTCCAGATCCGCCCTAGCGTAATACTTATATTAACAATTATTGGCCATTTATGATAGAGTTGGAGTCAGATTATGGGGAAAAAAACTATTGTTGGAGTTGTAAACTTGGGATTAGATCTAAAAGCAGCCTCCAGCTACCACCAATAGAGGCAATGACACTACAGCTGCCTGTTCTACCCACAGTGCACAGTGAAAAGACAGCAGTCAAGAAAAACGCCTCTGTCTTCTCTCCAGTGTCCCGATCAGTCCTTCACTGTATTGCTCCAGTAACTTGCAAAACTCCCCTACCAGCATCTAATGTACTATGGCGCTGGCTTTAGCAACCTGTACTATGTGTTGTAACCATACGGTGGGCAGTTTTCAACAATTTTACAGGGGAAGCATGACAGTGCTCAATGAAATCAATGAGCTGTCCCTGTCAGGAATTTCAAAATTGGCTTTTTAAGGGTATGACCGCACTTTGCGTTTCCACGTGCGTTTCAGCTGCTTTTTAGGTCCGTTTTGAACTGCAGCGTATTCATGCCAAAAGGCATACGTTTTGCTTTTCCATAATAGTATATGGAAAATGTAGATTTCTAGACCGCACTTTGCGTTTTAAAACGCTGCGTTTAATTGGCTTAATTTGTGGCAAAAACCATGCGTTCAAAGAAGCAGCATGTCAATTGTTTTGCCATTTCTGCAGCGTTTTGCTAACATTGAAGTCAATGAGAAGTATCAAAAGCAACAAACATCAAAATTCCTGCGTTTTACATGCTTTTTAGACATTAAAATAATGGAATAATATGTCCCTTTACACACACACACACACACACACACACACACACATAGTCTGACAATTAAATTTTTGAAAATTATGATTTTATCGCTATTTTAGCAATAAATATTATAAAACCGCTATAATTTCATGAAATATAACTATTTTCTTAAATAATTCAAAAATTATGTTTTGCTTTTTTTCCTCTTTTTTCATTCTGTTTGACTATTTAATCTTTATTTAGCAGTGTCTTGATGTTCAAAACGTAGGGAAAAAGCATGTAAATAGGGCTGAAAATGCATCTAAAACGCGGTAAATACGCATGGGTTTTTAGCGCTAAATTTCAGAAAAAGGCAACTTTGGCTAAATCAATTAATTCCAAAACGTGCGTTTAGAAATGCAACTAGGACGACGCAAAGTGCGGTCATAGCCTTAAACCACAATCTATCTGCAGGAAATAAAGGGAGAGACTGGTGGCCATATAGGTTTCCTCTCTTGACGTACGGCCCAATTCATCATTTGAGATATATTGATGTTACTTTTATTCATGTGGTTCATGAATTTGGCGCAAATTCAAAATCTTCAACCTGTTTATGTGACTTTTCAGCACCAAAAATTGCAAATCCTTTAAAAGTTACAAAAATGTGCCTAATTCAAAACTCCTCCAGAAACCTTGCTTCAGGCAAAGACTTGAGTCAGATGTGTAAAAAAGGTGACTTTTGGTAGACGTCGCATTTCATGAATTTGTCTAGATTTGCCTGAATCTGGATAAGTAAAGTTGTTGAGCAAAAATCAAAAAAGACTTCAAAAAGAAAGAGATTTTTAAAAGTTTAGAAAATATAAAAAATTAAGTAAAAAGTGGGGTATAGAGAATGAGGCACTAAGGGGTACTTTGCACGCTGCGACATCGCAGGCCGATGCTGCGATGCCGAGCGCGATAGTACCCACCCCCGTCGCAGCAGCGATATCCTTGTGATAGCTGCCGTAGCGAACATTATCGCTACGGCAGCTTCACATGGACTCACCTGTCCTGCGACCGTCGCTCTGGCCGGCGACCCACCTCCTTATTAAGGGGGCGGGTCGTGCGGCGTCATAGCGACGTCACACGCCAGGCGGCCAATCGGAGCGGAGGGGCGGAGATGAGTGGGGTGTAAACATCCCGCCCATCTCCTTCCTTCCGCATATCCTACGGAAGCCGCAGTGACGCCGGTAGGAGATGTTCCTCGCTCCTGCGGCTTCACACACAGCGATGTGTGCTGCCGCAGGAGCGAGGAACGACATCGGACCGTCGCGTCAGCGTAATCATGGATTACGCCGACGCTGCACCGATGATACGATTACGACGCTTTTGCGCTCGTTAATCGTATCATCGAGCCTTTACACACTACGATGTCGCATGCGATGCCGGAAGTGCGTCATTTTCAATTTGACCCCACCGACATCGCAGGTGCGATGTCGTAGTGTGCAAAGCCCGCCTTAGGCTACATTCACACTTGTTTTGTTTTGCATCTGCCGCAATCCGTCGCCTTAAGGAATTACGGTATCCTGCAAAAATTATGCGACGGATTGCAACAGATGGCCTCGCGTTGCATCTGCTGCGTGACGACAGACCTGATGGATTTAAAACAACGGAAGTGTGAATGTAGCCTAATACTAAAGCCAGCAAATCACTGCAGAAACGAGAATGAAGGATGAATTGCAGCCTTGGTCTTGTGGCTTTTCAGCCAGTCTGCTTTTATCCTTCAATAATTAAAGACTTCACAGATCATCTCACCTCTCTTTTCGTTGTTTCCCACAGCTGGCCTAGGCAGGACAGGTACTTTGATTGCTTGTTATATCATGAAGCACTACAGATTCACACATGCCGAAGCAATAGCGTGGATTAGAATATGTCGACCTGGTTCCATCATCGGGCCCCAACAACACTTCCTGGAAGAGTAAGTTATGTGTATGGATGATGGAACGCTCAAACTCTGGCATGAGCTCCCGTTACTCTAACTGGAGGCCAGCAACTTATGTGACACTTGAGTAATTAACACAATCTATTCAACATACCAGTGTCTCTAAACTGTGCCCCATTGTGTGTAGTCGCAGCCGCACACAACGGGGCACACCATATAGTCGCAGCCACACACACTGGTGCACACCATGTAGTTGCATCCACACACCAGTGCACACCAGGTAGTCACAGCCACACACACTGGTGCACACCATGTAGTTGCATCCACACACCAGTGCACACCATGTAGTCACAGCCACACACACTGGTGCACACCATGTAGTTGCATCCACACACCAGTGCACACCATGTAGTCACAGCCACACACACTGGTGCACACCATGTAGTTGCATCCACACACCATATAGTTGTAGCCACACACCGAACTCTTGCTGACTACAGCCTCTCTTTATAATCAGTAATGCTACAGAGACTATTAATGGCAACCATTTCAAATTGTAGATATACATTTTAAAAAAAATATCATTTTTTTATCATTTTATAGTAATTTTTAGGTTTTAGTGATAAAATGAATGTTAATTTTCTTATTATATGGCTTCTTTAGGGCTCTTTCACACGAGTGCAATCTGATATTTTGTCGGATAGCACTCAACCCAGAGTTTAAGCCGAGTATCATTAACATAATTGGGCAATTCTCTCGCATGTCAGAATATCCGCCCGTGTGAGCGAGCCCTTTGCAAATTATAGCTGTGACCAGAGTATATTGCCAAGTACGTATAAGATGCCTCTTCATGCAATAGAATTTCTTCAGCTGTGAATGGGACAATTTCTGCATTTTGTTGTTATCATTATAAGAACGGACTTAAGCTGTGGAAGACTAATGTCTTCTTGCCTCGTCTTTAGGAAGCAGGCTTGGCTGTGGTTGCAGGGAGATCTCCACAGGAGTAAACAGAAACAGATCCAACTGGAAGATGGAACAGTGAACCGGATCTTATCGGAGTTTGAAGATCTGTCTGTGAGCAGCAGGATCAGCCGCCATCACAGTATGGACAGATCAGGGGAGGTTAGTGTGTCCGGGAGTCAGTGGCATGTCTACATGTTACATCTGATATCCTCTAAATATAATTTATTGCACAGCTCTTCCATACTGTCGAGACCCATTTATGCATTATTGTTGTTGCCTTTTCCTCATTTGGTTCATATTTGTGTCAATGTAGCTTTGTGTTACCCAAAAATTAGGTGATGGGCCTTTATACCTGTTAAAATGTTGCATAATTATAAGGGAGTCTTGCAATTTATCATCAATCCACCAAATGAGAGCTACATATCTGATCTGTTGGGGCTCATACCATAGGACCCCCAGCAGTTATGAGTATGGAGGTTGTGTGTCCTGTACTAGAGTGAAGCATCAGCCATCCTTTGCCTAGAGATTGGGACCCAGCGATCATATACTTAACACGTATTAGTTTTTTAAGACATATAGCAAGGTTAGTACACCCATCATATTAAAGAGAATCTGTCAGTAGGATCAACCCCCTAAGCTGTATATATTGCCATTTAGGTAATAGAAAGCTGGATACAATAATACCTTGATATCTGTGATCTTATTCTAGAGAAATCCATGTTTTTACTGACATGTAAATGAGCTCATAAGATCTTTGGACTGAACACAGATATCTCCAAGAATCTGGCTCCAGAGCTTATTTTACATGAAACAGGGCATTACCAGTGTGAGACATGTAATGACCGACATTAAGGAATAACGTTTGGAACTCCATTCTATGTCTGAACTGGGTGCAAAAAACCTAAAAAACATCACTATGGGGAGATAAGGTATGCACACCAGTGACTATGGAAGGGGAATACATGTAATAGCAGAAACTGCTGTGTGAATACTGACATGAAAAATTCAATAGCTATATGTATAGAATGAAATTTGAAAAATGGAACCTGCATTACTGCCATGAATATATGAATAAAGAGAAATTTAGCTACTGAATTGATCAATGCAATAGAGCCCCAACACTACGCCAAAGTATTTCTCTACGTTGGGGTCCCTAGCTTGTGTGTGTCCTCTCATGCAGTTAAAAAACTTACCGTGTATGGGAAGCTGAGACCCAGGCTATATATACGATGTGGATTGGCAATAGGTGTGTATGGGGAGGGTTCACAAACGAAAAATTACTAACATTAAGGAATAACGTTTGGAACTCCATTCTATGTCTGAACTGGGTGCAAAAAACCTAAAAAACATCACTATGGGGAGATAAGGTATGCACACCAGTGACTATGGAAGGGGAATACATGTAATAGCAGAAACTGCTGTGTGAATACTGTGAATACATATATTCATGGCAGTAATGCAGGTTCCATTTTTACATTTCATTCTATACATATAGCTATTGAATTTTTCATGTCAGTATTCACACAGCAGTTTCTGCTATTACATGTATTCCCCTTCCATAGTCACTGGTGTGCATACCTTATCTCCCCATAGTGATGTTTTTTAGGTTTTTTGCACCCAGTTCAGACATAGAATGGAGTTCCAAACGTTATTCCTTAATGTTAGTAATTTTTCGTTTGTGAACCCTCCCCATACACACCTATTGCCAATCCACATCGTATATATAGCCTGGGTCTCAGCTTCCCATACACGGTAAGTTTTTTAACTGCATGAGAGGACACACACAAGCTAGGGACCCCAACGTAGAGAAATACTTTGGCGTAGTGTTGGGGCTCTATTGCATTGATCAATTCAGTAGCTAAATTTCTCTTTATTCATATATTCATGGCAGTAATGCAGGTTCCATTTTTCACATTTCATTCTATACATATAGCTATTGAATTTTTCAGGTCAGTATTCACACAGCAGTTTCTGCTATTACATGTATTCCCCTTCCATAGTCACTGGTGTGCATACCTTATCTCCCCATGTAATGACCGACAGCCTGCTCTACATGTCTTACACTGGTAACTCCCACTTTTATCTAAAGTAAGCTCTGGAGGCAGATTCTCTGGAAAATGTATGGATTTTTCTGGAATAAAACATCAGATTACAAATATCAAGTTATAACTTCATTCAGTGTTCTATGAACTACGTGCCCATATAGATGGCGTAGGAGGGTTGATCCTACTCACAGATTCCCTTTAAATTAATGTAGAAATGCACAAAAGCTGTGGCCAATATGCAGAGATTTGCATACAACGTGCGTTAGCACACTGCCATTAATAAATACAAGGATTGTACTATTGCTATACATGTAAGGAAAGGTCAGGTATCAAAAAGTTTAGAAGGCATCTATCAGTGACAAGAACTCATTGGATGGACCTTACATGCTTTAATTCTTTTTTCTTTTTGTATTGTGTATTGGGGTGTGGCGCCTTTTGGGGCCGTGCACCGCTATCCACCTATCTTTCAATTAGTGCTTAGCCAGATCTAATATTTTTCTCAATATTATTTACGGCTACTCTTGCACATAAGGTATGAAGTCGCCTCATGATGGGTGGATGGAGTCTTCAATTTTTTGATGAAAAAATGTTGAGAATTTGTAATTATTAGACAAGTTTGCATAAATAACAATATGCAGATCATGACGATGTGTCAGTTTATAAGGACTTATCCTCTATGGTAAAACCCCTTATTGATAGCTGAATAAAATATGTTTATTTTGATGGAATAGTGAAGACTGCCACTAACCGATGGCTGCTGATTGTCTGCAGCTGTCCTGTGACATTATTTATGTAATAGGACATAGGGTTGAGATCAAAAGAACAATTCTGGTCTCAGAGGTAAGTATTCTTTTTTTTATTTTGTTAATATGGGGCTGTCTAATACTTGTTACCCCATTCAGCAAGTATGACAGAAGATTCAGTGTAACTTTGTGTTGGCCTTTGGGGTAAAGGAGGTATCTGTGTACAAAAAGGTAAAGGGACAACCTTCGATCTCTGTACTTATGAACCTCACTCTTGGCAGCTAATTTTTAACAGACGTCTGAATGAGTGCTTAGTATAGGAGCCCAGAAAGGATTATGCTTGTTAAAATGCTTAGAAATCACCTTTCCAGCTAGCTTTTGTGAACACGAATTACATTATTGCAGATGATTAAAAGTTGAACTTTAAATCATGGTTAAAATATGCCTGAAACTCCGCGAGTGGAACATCTGGTACGCACTTGTCACGGATGACACAGTCATGTGATTTCTTGCAATAGAAGATCACAGCATTTGGCTACGCAAAATGCTCCGTGACTTTCTATTGTTTCTGCTGTCAGTATTCATTGTATTAGGTAGCTTTTCTGCTGGATTCATCTCTTCCCCTTTAAGACCCAACAGAGCCCTCCTTCCATCCAGCTGCTGATTATCAGTATTTTCCATGTGCTTAAATACTCCCATCTTCCCTGAACTTGTGCTGATTATATTACTCAGCGAATTCCAGCTCTAGATGCAAGCTGGTGGCTTGTACTCAGCTGGGGTGTTGTTGCTATAACTTTGCTGAACTTTTACCTGAGTCATATGTGGATAAGTAGTTCATGCATTTTTCCCTATTTGTCTTCCTATTGTCTTCTTTAGTGTTTAGTGGGGTTGACAAAGAGCTCATCCCTTCCGTTCCCTATTTTGGGCCCAGCACTATGGATACCTATGGCTTGGCGCATAAGTGCGGAGCCTATCTAGGGTGGTGAGGGACCAGCTGTAGGTTTAATTAGAGATTACCATCTCCCCCTTCCTTAGACACCTTAGACACAGGGGTCCTCTTCCCTTTTGCCGTTCGCTTGGTACTTCCCTGTACCTAGCATGACAGCACTATTACATAACGATCAGAGCATACACTACTGTATTCCTGGAAATAAATCATAAAATATAGATCATACAACATGCTATGAAGCTATTATGCTCAAATGATGAACTGGTAAACAAGGTGTTCTGTTGTATTGAGGTGTTACATCCATGCTGCCCCAATGGGTAATCTGCCGCGTGTAGGAAGCAGCTCAGCATCTGTAGATACACTGAGTTATTTCAGTATTTTGCGGCTGCTCGCAGTCCACGCTTTTGTGTAAGTGTGCTGCGGGGGCACAGAGCGCTCCATGTAAAAGCTTTGCTTGTCTTATACTAATCGCTCGTATTTTGTCCTGACAAGAAGCATTTTCCTTCCACATAACATAATGGAGTCATTATCCCTTTTAATAACAGACATTCCCGCGTTCTCCTGACGTCCTTGCACATTACCATCGCTCGGGCTCTGTTGGTGATTTCTCTTGATGATGATTTTGGCTGCCTTTCCCCTTGTACCTGCTTATCCCAGCGGAGGCCAACCTGCAGATGAAGCAGTCGTCATATCCACGCTCTTTATTCTTGTTACGTTGGTTTCGCTTGGGATTATTTTTTTTTTCGTAGCTAAATCAAGGTGAAACATTTCTTTGGCTCCATGTTCACTGCAGGTGATATAAGATTGTGCTGACTTCCATATTTGACATCACTTTTCATCCAAACGTACAATTTACCATTTTCTCAGACACAAGTCTGCTGCTGTGTTACACTCAGGATGTGTAAATAAGATCTTGTTATTTTCTTGCTTCCGAAGAGATGATCATGGGCAGAGAGGACAGACATTGATTGGGATTGCTTTATTCCATTCATTTCCTGCTGTTGGTGCCGCTATTTTGGGAGATTACTACATGCAGCCACATGTACTTGTATGCAGGTTTTTGGTATGTAAAAAAAAAAATCAGACCTAGAAAAATCATTTCAAAGCTTTTCCACCTTTAATGTTACCCACAATCTGTACAAATCCATCGAGAAACAAATTTAAATCATTTTGAGGGGGGAAATAAGAAAAACAAAACTAAGATAATTTGGTTGGAAAAGTGTGAGCACCATGTTATAATTGGGAAAGTGAATGTGTTCAGAATTAGTGTCACGCTTTTACGCTCATGTGCACTTGTTACGCAATAAGCATGACGAGCGCGTTCACACCAACAAATGTCTGAGGCACAACAAAAACACACCTCAACAAGACAACAAACAAAGGGGACACGGGAAATACAATAACAACGATGGGCCCTGGCACTAGTGAGAGGGTAGATGGGACACCTCCTGTCTTACTTGGTGCTGTATCCTGTACTCCTAGCCAGAATCTCTACAAGTTCCACATCTGTTACTGAGCAGGAATACCCGAAGTCCTGAAAAATCCATACTATAGTCCTGGCTAGGGAGTTGGAGGTAAGGTACAATTGACCCACCGCAGCACTAGTACAACAGGAGGGTAGGTAAGACAAATGGGAATAACAACTGAAATGGAGAAGATATGTCTTAGGATGAATCCACAGTAGCTTCTTCCACCAAGGCAGCCAGCATACAAATGGTTTTGTATAATCAGCAAAGAATGCTGGGAAACCCTGTTACTTAAACACAAAGGGATGTGGCTACAGAGCAGCTGCAGCTGACCTGCATGCACTGCTGGAAAGCTGCTAGCAGCAAAACTGACATTAACTGTTTTAGCACAAAGAGAAACAAAACCAAAATTAAATGAAGACTCTCAGATGGAGATGAAAGACTCCAGTCCTTAAGCTGTCACTACCCTCCAAACACAGGGAGATGTCAATGACATTTAACCAATCACCTTTACACTCATGTTAAATAGTCAGTACACAGCTGCCATAATTCAATGTGATTCTGATTAACCCCATATAATGCTTAGTTGTTCTAATAGAATTTTCATGTCGGGTTTTTTTTGCATTTTACCGCAAAAGCCATGGTTTTTAAACAGCTTACAACACAGCATAGGGATCTCATGGTTTAATGTTATCAGTCAGGAAAAGGGTAAAAAAAATATTAGGTATACATTGGAACACAGTGAAGACATCTTTCAAGTAGGGGCTTACCTTTGGCACAATGCATTGCCTAGAACTTGATGTCTCTCAAAAATTGATAAACAAAATAAGGTGAAAATTGGTCTGGGAGGCTGCCAAGAGGCCTACAACAACATTAAAGAAGCTGCAGGAATTTCTACCAAGTACTGATTTTGTACAGCTTGTGGCAACAAGCTTCCATATTCGACACCTGTCTGGCCTGTGTGGTAGAGTGGCAAGACAGAAACCTTTTCTTTTTTTTAAACTCGTTTTATTGAAAGTTAAGTAAAGCATTACAAACAAGAATAAATCAGCAAATTGTTCAGTGAGACAGTGTACAAGTAAACTGGTTGTATATCAGAATAATAAAGTAACAACAATCAAATCTACGTCCATTATTTTCAGCATATCCAAATAGCATCAAACCTAGCAAAGGTATTAGTTCGCGAGACACATCCAACTCAAGGCAAGAGAACCCATATCGTCCAGGAGAGAGCAACCCAAGCTTCGGGGAACTCGTGGTATCCCTCATATTTTGCATCACGGATCACATGTGTCTCCTTTCTGCATCTCAGGGCACTACTGGCTATTGCAATAATACCGATTGTAGGTTATCAGCAAGAGAACCAGGAGATCCGCCAGTCAAGGGCGACCTCATCCATCTACCCCAGATTTTGTCAAATTTAATTGGGGAGCCTCTTGACTTGTAAACAAATTGCTCTGACGGGATTATTGCGTTTACCAATGCAATCCAAGAGGCTCTAGTTGGGGAATGAGTGCTCATCCAATTTAGTATAATGCCTTTCCGGGCCAGAAAAAGAACCTTCTTTATTAATAGACTCTCATCTTGGGACCAGGAGCGTGCATCTACCACCCCAAATAGACATAGGACTGGGCACATAGCAACCGCTTTTTGAAATATGGCGGAAAGAGTCATTATGATCTCGCTCCAATAGGAGAGGATAACCCGGCAATCCCATATCATGTGCCAGAAATCAGCACCGTCTCTCCCGCATCTCGGACAGCCCATCCCCACCGAATTATTCAGCTTTTTCATTTTGTTCAGTCTCTGGGGAGTAATATAACTTTGGTGTATTATATATAATTGGATCAGTCTATTGTTAACAGCAGGAGAGACCAATGTGTGGGATTCGACAATGTCATCCCACACTACATCATCAATTTCAGGGATCCTGGCACTCCACCTCTCACGGACAGAAAGAGGATTATTCATGGCCTTGGCCCGAATGAGAGAGGAGTATAGTTTAGAGATAAGACCACCAGGGCCCTGTGATCTGATAATTCCAATAACTGGGAAGGAAGAGAATCTAACCCCACGACCAGAGAACTGAGCTCGAAAGGCGTGCCTAATCTGGAGATACTGAAACCCATGAGATTCCGGCAAGTCAAATTCTGTCCGCAGTTGCGCAAAGGGGCGGAGTTCACCATCCCGGACCAGTGATCCCAGGGAGATTATTCCGCGATTCCTCCATTCACCAAACCCCGGCAACCCACAAAAATGTGGAAGGTCCAAGTTATCCCACAAGGGCGTCTCAGTTGGTACATCACAAAATCCAAATATGGCTTTAGCTTCTTTCCAGATCCTGGCCCCCAATTTGTGTATCGGGAGGACACGACCCTCAGGGGACCTCCTGTGATCCGTCAGTAACGGCCACAGGAGCTCCACACCTGTGAACTCTGCCAGGAGTCCCTCCGGAGAACCCCCAACTCGAGGAAGGGTCCATGGACCCAAATATTTCACTTGTCCGGCCAGATAGTAAATATAAAGATCAGGAAGTGCCATACCCCCCATATCCTTGGGTCTTTGTAATTTGGCCAGTTGGACCCTTGACCTGGACGAGCCCCAGACAAAGGTAATCATTAGAGATTCCAGGGACCGGAAGAAAGAACGAGGAATCTGCACGAATACATGCTGGGTAATATAGAGACACTCAGAAACCTTTTCTTACAAGAAAAACATCGAAGCCTGGCTATCTTCAGCCAAAACCTACATCAAGTCTCCTAAAAAAATGTGGGAAAACATTTTATGGTTTGATTAGACCAAGGTTGAACTTTTTGGCCACAATTTCATAAGGTATGTTTGGCGTAAAACACTGCCCTCCCAGGGAAGCATTTTTCGCAGCTGTATTCGGCCAAAGGAAAAATATCACAGCATGCTACGAGTGGACAAGTAAATCAGACGAGACTCACTTATTTAAGCCTATGAGTGTGAGAAAAAAAATCAGATACCACACGGACCGTCCAAGTAGCATCCGTGTTTTACGGATACATTACAATTCTGTATCATAGAGCACTGTAAATGGTCCTGTAAATGATTGTACAATAAGGCTATGTGCCCACATTGCTTTTTTGTGTGCTTCTTTCCTGCATACAAAAAAGCATGTTTTGGCAGGAAAAAAGCAGCTGAAAAAACGTGCATTTTTTATTGTGTTTGTGTGTTTTTTTACTTGTGTTTTTTCCTGCTTCTTTTTGTGCTTTTATTTTAGTCATGGCGATTGCGGGGGTTCTGTAATCCCAGTGATCGATGCCGGGTCTCTGGCTGATGTTACAGCCGGGACCTGGCTCTTACTGCCCGGAGCGGTGCTTGTGCCGCTTCCGGCATTTTAACCCCCTGAATGCTGAGATCGGTGTGATTACAGCATTCAGAAGGCAGGGAGAGGAATCGCCTACCTCTCCCTGGTGATCGGTTCCCTGTAATGTGATCATAGGGACCTGATCGCTGCCATAGTAACCCTGGGTCATCACCATGAACAGAGCCTCACACTCCATACTGTCTAGGATGGTGTGTGAGGCAAGGTGCTGCACTATAATCCCCTGTAGTGACAAAGCATTGCAGGGGATTATAGAAACGCAGGAAGTAAACGCAGAAACAATTGACACGCTGCTTCTTTTCTCAGCAACAAAATCTGCAAGGAAAAATGAAGTAGCATGTGCACAGCAAGTCAGGATTCTCATAGATTTTGCTGGGATGCTTTTTCCTTGCTTTTATTGATTAAAATAAGCAAGGGAAAACTAAAAAAAAACCCTCCACATGGGTACATAGCCTACTAGCTGCTGAGATATACAACGGATTGCCAGTAGACAGTACACGGATGACAAGTGAGAAAAAAAATCATCCAACTTTTCTGGATGAAAATTGGACTGATTTTTTTTATATGCCTTATTAAAGCGTACCCTAAAGGTGGAAAAAGTTCTAAATTCTTATTGATAGGATTTTCTTAACATGACAAGAACCTGCCATTTTAACAGAGTATATAGTGTTTCTTTTGGTGGACATACACATTAGGCTAGTTTCACACTTGCGTTGAACGGTATCTGTTGCATTGCGTTGTGTGACGGATGCAATGGATGCGTTGCATATAGTGAGTGGCACAACGGATGCAGCGGATCGTACAAAACAACGTAATCTGCTTTTTTTTTTTCTTTACAGTTTTACCAGTTTTACCGGCGGAAGACTATTGTGAACGATCAGCTGATCACCCGGCCGCCAGGTGATCAGCTGATCGCTCACAGCAGCCGGCCACCGGGTGATCAGCTGATCGCTCACAGCAGCCGGCCGCCAGGTGATCAGCTGATCGTTCGGCCACCGAAAATGTGTGCGGGGGGGGCGGGGTGGGTGGAACCGAGCGGGGCCATGGCGCTGAGGACGACAGTGCCGGGGACTGCATGGCTGGGGACAGGTGAGTGCATGTGTGTGTGTGTGTGTGTGTGTGCATACGTGTGTCTGTGCGTGTGTACATGCGGAGTGGAGTGCGGGAGGGGGCGGAGCCGAGCGGGGAATTGTCGGGCTCCCTACACACGTAGCCAGGGTAAATATCGGGTAACTAAGCAAAGCACTTTGCTTGGTTACCCGATATTTACCTTGGTTACCAGCGTACACCGCTTAGCGCTGGCTCCTTGCACATGTAGCCAGGGTAAATATCGGGTAACTAAGCAAAGCGCTTTGCTTAGTAACTCGATGTGTACCCTGGTTACGTGTGCAGGGAGCCAGAGAGAGTATGCGCAGCGAAATCCTAAGGATTCCGCTGCTCACAAAACGTTACATGCTGCGTTCCTTCCGCCTGGTGGAAGCAATGCAGGGTCGGCCAGCGTAAGCAACGCAGGTCCATCAGTCGCAATCCGTCGTCCATACAAGTCTATGGGAAGCAGCGGAATCCATTAACGGATTCCGCTGTTTTACAAAACGGTGGATTGCGACTGCAGGAAAAAACGCAAGTGTGAAAGTAGCCTTAGATGAAAGTCTGCCAAGACAACCAATTTCAGCAGAGCTGGTCCACCATCGATGTGTGAGGGGTCCTCCACCTCGTCCCTGACAACAGTGTTGGGAAATAGAAGGATTATTTTTTCACACAAGGTCTTCATAATGAAACAGATTCATGCTCAACTGTGTACATGAGTATGGGGGGAAAGGGTCAGGAGAAATAGCTACTGGTCAAACGGATGTTCAGCCGTCATTACTTACCATTTCCACTTTTCCTTCATCTTCCATTATGATCCTCATCCCCAAACTCTACCTAGAACTTTCTTGCTCTTATTTTCTTCCTTGCACCCTCCATCCAAGTTTTTACAAATCACCTGCACTTGTAATAATACTGGTAATCCTTTCACTATATTTTACATTTCTAAATGACCCCATCCCTCCATTACTGTAAAATGCTTCCTCTGCCTTTCATTACCAACACCCCTTCTGTTTCAACATGCACTTTTTTTTTTAGTTGCGGCTCTTTTTTTTCATCCGCTGAGCCATTGCTTTGATAATTGTATTTTCCTGTGTGTATAATGCAGACCATGTTTTCACTTGCAGATTGATTCTGAGGAAGAATTGGAACAGAGAAATGGATTAACACAGGGAGACAAATTACGTGCCTTAAAAAGCAGGAGACAGCCGAGGTCGGCCACCACGGGGGCTCTGCGGTAACTGCAGCATTCACTATAGACTCTATTTCAAATGATCCTTTATAGTAGACCTCCGGTACCTCTAACTAAATTTGATATATTTTCCTGTATTTTCTACAGTAGTCTCTTATGTTATGCCTCTTTTCCCTATTTTTAGCTTATTTAACTGAGGCCAGAACAGCTTTTACAGAATACACTAGCTCCCATTACTAAAGGTGTTCATTTACATTCCTAACTTGTGAAACAATCTATCTTCCATTTCAGGCTAGAGGAAATGAAACCGCACACGAGATCTACATCACAGCCTTTCAGGTGATTTGCTTCAATAATTACTTGTGTGGTTTTTTTTGTTTTAGCTCGTCCAAAGGTCTCTTTATTTGGCCATAGATGTCACGATGACTGGAAAACCGGGAATTGGGCTCCTAAGATGTCCCTCAATCTATGGGGCCCTATGCTATCCCTAATCTCAGGGATACTTCTGATGGTGGAGATTCCTGAGTCTCCTTACCGGCCCTGCTCCCGACCAGTTTAATCTGATTCCCCCTCCTCCTAGGGCGGGACGGGACAGGTGTGTGATTAAGCCCAGAGATAAAAAGACAAGGGAAAAGCAAAATTCTTGTCAAACAGTACACACACAGTATAAGACCATAAGAGATTCAGGAGGAAATAAGATAAGGAAGCTACAAAACAAGAGGAGTGAACTCCACAACTGCACCAAACAATAAGCACACCTTTCTCCAGAGAGTCTGGAACACCACACCTCACAGACCAATGTAGACAAACTATAGCTGGCATGGGTGGAAGGGTTCAACCAGCATAAATAGGAGGGAAGCAGATGTGATAAGCCTCCCCTCAATATGTGATCAAAGGAGCCAACAGAGATTAACTCTTGCTTGCCTGCCTATGAATCACCAAACAGCAGGTCGATGCCCGAGTCTGCTTGTGGTGATCCCAGACACCAGAGAAGCTATCGGGCAGAGTGTCAGAATCTGCAATCTGAACAAAGCCCGATGCCGCCATGACAGTCGGCGAAGTTTGTGCAAAACTTCAGTCAGTAGACATTGGTTATAGTCTCATTCAGTTGATTACTAAGCACTTTCCAATTGATTTTATTGGCAACTGTGCCAGAATTGTTTCAATGTGAATCTCACAAATCTGTAGCAATATTGTGGAAAAATCCGCATTTGTCACGTGGGGATTGTGCTGCAGTTTGATAGTGGTTTTCACTCCATTACATTGAAGGAGTAAATCTCATTGTGAAAGTCTATCACATTTCTGCAGCATCCTGTGGATTTTAAAATCTAAAGCAGGTTTATTGTTCAGCTCAACATTTTGCTCAACAGGTGAATGGATCCACATTTATTCTACTGAAATCAGATGATTATTTACAGTGTGACCACTGCACGTGTATATTCACACATGGCAAGTACACAGTGTACTTTCTGTCAGGACTATTCCTAGAATATTATATGAGCAGAATAATTGATGGGGTTTTACCAAATATCATCAGTGCAATTGTGGAAAAAATTGACATGTGATGTGATTTTTATGCACATGTCTTTTATATGTCAGATTGTCACTACGAATTTCACCCTGTGCAATGTATATAACAGATGTGGATGTCGTAGATCTTAACATGAATTTGACAAGAATCCGCAGCAGAATATTTGTATGTGTGAACGTGTTCTTCACACAACCGTATGGTCAGCTTGAGTGCTCTTCGTGAAAAACAAAAAGAGACCACTGTCAGACTAATGTTATTCTATAGGGCTGTTCAGATGTACATTTATTTTTTCCTCAGTCTGACTCTGCAGGTGAAAAAATTGCAGCGTGCACTAGTTTCTTCCATATGTCAGATGAGACCCCCCCATTCAAGTCTGGTGCCTATACGGATCATCCATACAGCCTCCAATGTTCACGGATACTTTGCAATCATTAAATATAAGAAACTATATTTGGTCTTGTAAATTTTAATAACGGCTGCCGTAGGAAAGGATATTTTAATTCTTTACTAGCATGTTCCTATCCGTCCTAAAATTGTAGGTTTTTTTAACCGAAAGAGAGGGATTTGTTTGATAGGGACCCAACAAAAAGAGGTCGCCTTGCTGCTGGCTGTTGGGCTCATATAAAACTGGCCATTTTTGTGTGCAAAGTTATTTAAATTTTTACATTTTTTTTCATAGCAGTAAGGCCCTGTGCGCACTTGCCGGTTTTTGCCGCGGATTTCCTGTGGATTTGCTGCATGTTTCGCTGCAGAAAATGTTCATAACATCTCTGCAGTGATTCACCAGCAAATCCTATGGGAAAAAAAAAATGCTGTGCGCACTAGGCGGATTTTGACAGCTGCTTGTTTTGCTGCGGGATTCCCGCAGGAAAAACAATTGTATGTCACTTCTTTTCCACAGGTAGCTGGGGGATTTCACTCGATTGACTGCAATGTAATCGTGAAATCCCGCAGGGAATAACGCAGGTAGCAAATTCTGTGCGGTTCATTGCGTTTTCCTGCGTTATTCCCTGCGGTATTTCGCATTTTCAGGACATAATGTTCATCACTGCCCTGCGTTTTGCAGGGAAGTGATGTCATTATGACAGGAAGAGGAAGCGGAGCAGAGAGTAAACACACACATCACACTCACACACAGACACGGACATATAGAATACACATAGAAATCAAACGTACATATAAAAATAAAAAACAAAAAAAAAAAAACGCTGGCTCCGCTGTATTTTTACCGTCCAGCCGAGGTAAGCACGCAACAGCGGCCCGGTACTCTCAGGCTGGGGAGGGCAAGGGCCAGGGTTAATGCCCCCCCTCCTGCAGCCGAGAATATCAGCCCGCAGCTGCCCCGGGACTGTCGCATCCATTATGTGACAGTCCCGGAGTGTCCCCGGCTCTTCCAGATTGCCGTAATGCGGTGGCAATCCAGGTAATAATGAATTAAATGGCAGTGGATCGCTGCCATTTAAGTCCAGGCTTAATCATGGCAGCGTCTATGAGACAGCTTTCATGAATAACCCGTAAGTAAAGTGAATAAACACACACACCGAAAAATCCTTTATTTTAAATAAAAGCCCCTCTTTCACCCCTTTATTAACCCCTCCCAACACACAGCTCCGGCGTAATCCACGCAAGTCCCACGACGCTTGAATCCAGCCGCGACTGACACACAGTACTGAATGAAGCCTCGTAACGTGCCTGCAGAGGTAACTACAGGTCATTTCTCACAGTCGGTGATGTGAACACATTACCGACCATGAGAACTGCAGTGTGTCCTCACAGGGACTCTATCTATTGATAGATAGATAGATAATCAACAGATTGATCTGTCCTCTATCAATCTATCCTATCTATCTATCTATTATCTATTTATCTATCTATATCAAAAGGAAATTACCTTTTTTTTTTTCTTCAATGTGCTTTATTGCATTAAATGCATTAAAACAGATGTACCAACCCGAGGAAAAACCGCACCGAAACCGCACTAAAACGCAATAAAACGCCATTTTCCGAAACCTGTAACATTTTCAATTTTTGAGATATGGGGCTGTGTAATTGCCTATTTTTTGATCTCCAAGCTGACATTTTTATTGATATTATTTTGGGGTAGATTGTATATTTTGATTGCATTGTATTGCAATGTTGCAGCATCCACAAAAACGTAGGTCTGGCATTTCAGGGTTTTTTTCTTGTTACACGATTTACAGATCTGATTAATTGATTTTACATTTTGATAGATTGGACTTTTACAAACTCAGCAATACCAAATACAATTATTTTTAACTTTTTAAAAGCTTTTCTTTTTTACTTTTAATAATTTGATAGTATCCTTGGGGGACTTGAAGTTGTGGTCGTCTGATCACTTGTGTTATTTATGCCAGCGCTGATGATGCTATGTAAAGCAGTAATCACAATCTGCACGATCCAGTGTTCACAGGAAAATCATAATGACAGGCAAGGGGGTCATAAGCAGACCCCGGCTGTTATCACAACACATCAGGGCTCTGCAATCACGTCAAGGGCATGCCAAAGGTCATGTGGAATTACACACATTTAAATAACATAGGCTACTGGGTTAAAGGGAACCTGTCACCAGATTTGGTGACTATAAGCTGCGGGCACCACCACTGGGATCTTATATACAGCATTCTAACATGCTGTATATAAGAGCTCAGGCCGCTGTGAGAACATAAAAATGATTTTATAATACTTACCTAAACGGTCGGTGCGGTGCAGATGGGTGTCTCCATTCTCCGGGTGTGTCGCCTCCTCTTTCGGCCATCTTTGTCGTCCTTCTTCTGAAGTCTGAGTGCATGACACGTCCTACGTCATGCACACAGGCCGGCATTGAGGTCCTGCGCAGGGGCACTTTGATCTGAGCAGGGCAGGTCAAAGTATTGTAGTGCGCATGAGAGGGACCTCAATGCCAGCCTGTGTTAATGACATAGGACGCGTCATGCACTCAGGCTTCAGAAGAAGGAGGACAAAGATGGCCGAAAGAGGAGGTGCTGAACCCGGACAACGGAGACACCCATCTGACCCATCTGAATCATACTGACTGTTTAGGTGAGTATTATAAAGTCATTTTTACGCTCTACACAGTGGTCTGTGCTCTTATATACAGCATGTTATAATAATGTATATAAGAGCCTGTTGGTGGTGGCCGCAGCTTATAGTCACCAAATCTGATGACAGGTTACCTTTAACACTGTTTGATCAAAAAGTGTAAAAGCCATCCCACCACGACAAGGTGTACCCAATCAGTACTACTCTACTATTAAAACCTTACCTGGTGTCAGTGATATAATTGTGAATCAGGGCAGAAAAGCTCAGTGCTCCGACTACAGCACCTGTCCATGGGAAGCGATATAGGTGATATGTCCAGCTCGGAGGGAGGGACCTCACCCCCATTTGTACCGAGATAAAAAAAATACAAAAATAAAGGATAACATCCGAACCAACCACAATCCAAATCTGGGCAGCAGAGGCTCTAAGTAGAATTGAACTGTCTTTCTGAAATATTATTTATTATCCTCTTATGATTATAATTTGGTAAATAACTGTTTTATGATCTTCCTTAGAATAATCGCCTCTAACAGCACACAGGGCTCCATGTCCCCATTGAAGTCATCTAGGGTGTCTGCATCCACATCAGCAGTTGCAAGAAGAGTGGGGCAGAGCTCGGGGTCTTCAGCCAGCAAGGTGAAAGGGTGAGTTTCAACCATTAGATATGGGCAAGGTTACTAGATTGTACTTTAAAGCACAATCTTTTATTAACTTAATATCTGTTCTACTGAAGCCTTTCGGTGAAGCCTCTATTATTGTTACCATATATGAGCTGGTTTCATCACAGATTTTAATGACATATCCTGTGGATATGACATTAATCTCTGATACATGATGGTTCCACCATTGGTGGTACCCACACCTGTATTGAGAACAGGGCCAGGAAAGCAAATGTTTACAGCTTTTCTCTGAAACTCCCATAAAAGTATATGGCGAGAGCTGAACTGGCGCAACCACATCTCCACCGACACTCCAAGACAGGGTCTGATCTTTAAGGTAGGCTGGGACATCGAGACTCTGTTCTGCACAAAAAACTCCATAAAGTCTGTCACAGGTTCTGGTAGATTTGATTGGAAAAATAGCTCTGCATTAGAACACATTGATGTCAGTCAGGCAACATTGGTATCTATCACCGGATGGGTCTCTCTTATAGAAACCTCTACGCATTTGTGAACTTATCGTCACTGTGGGACACGTTTATCTGGGGTTTATACAATTTTAATGTGTACTGAAAGAATATTAGATGGAAAGGTGCAATAGTGCCTAACACCCCTAAAATACACCTTAGATAACTGTCCATTTGGCTGATTGTTCGGCCGACAGCTATCACTCCCGTCTTCTATACACAGGAGCCATCACTCTACTGCACTTTCCTCGGTTCGCTATGAGAAAGCTGCTGCCAAATATCTCTGCCGACGACTTACTTCCTAGAGGATAAAAACATCAGCTGTCCAAAATCAGAAATGCTGCATCCTTATCTTCCCTAACAATCATCTGTTGGGAGCTCCTATACACATTAAACTGTCGACCAAACCCGTCGATATCTGCAGGTTGGCCTGACGTTAGTCTAATGCAGATGTAGGCTTTAAAATTATTTTTATAAGAGCATTAAAATAATGGATATTATAAACAGATATAGTTGTTTTTATAAATACGTATTACAGTCATGGTCAAAAATATTAACATCCTTAAAATTGTTCCAGAAAATGAAGTGTTTCTCCAAAAAAATGATTGTAATTACACATGTTGTGTCATACACATGTTTATTTCCTTTTCCTTTTCCTTTTTATATAAAAAAACAAACTGAGCAAAAAAATTAAATTGGACATAATTTCACACACAAGCCCCAAAATGAGCCTGACAAAATTGTTAGCACCTTTCCAAAATTGTGAGTAAACACCTTTGTTTCAAGCATGTGATGCTTGTTCAAAACTCATCTGTGTTAAGTGACAGGTGTGGGCAATATGAAAATCACACCTGAAACCAGATAAAAAGGGGAGAAGTTGACTCAAGTTTGTATTGTGTGTCTGTGTTTGCAACTATAAGCATGAAGAACAGAAAGAGGTGAAGAAAACTGTCTGAGGACTTTAGAATCAAAATTGTTGAAAAATATCAACAATCTCAAGGTTACAAGTTGGTCTTTGGAGATATTGATGATCATGGTGCACAATATAGTCAGGTTTACAACCCATGGCACTGTAGCTAATCTCCCTGGATGTGAACGGCAGAGAAAAATTGATGAACGGTTGAACGCAGGTTAGTCTGCATGGTGGATAAGCAGCCACAATCAAGTTCCAAAGAAATTCAAGCTGTCCTGCAGGCTCAGGGTGCATCAGTGTCAGTGCAAACTATCGGGTTGACATTTGAATGAAATTAAACGCTATGGCAGGAAACTCAGAAGGACCCCATTGATGACACAGAGACATAAGAAAGCTAGACTTCAGCTTGCCAACGTGAGTAAGCCAAATGTCTTCTGGGAAAGCGTATTGTGGACAAATGAGACCAAGATAGAGCTTTTTGGTAAAGCACATCATTCTACTGTTTATCGTAAACAGAACAAGGCCCACAAAGAAAAGGACACAGTACCTACAGTCAAAAATGGTGGAGGATCAAAGATGTATAGGGGTTGTTTTGCTGCCTCTGGCACTGAGCACCTTGACGGCATGCAAGGCACCATGAAACCTGAAGATTACCAAAGTTTTTTGGGTTGCAATGTAGTTCCCAGTGTCAGAAACCTGGGTTTGCATCCTGGGTCATGGGACTTCCAGCAGGAGAATTATCCCAAATATACTTGAAGAGGACCCCAGAAATGGATGAAAACAAAACAATGGAAAGTTCTGAAGTGGCAGCAATGAGTCCGGATCTAAATCCCATTGAATACCTGCAGAGAGATCTTTCTTCATCGTTCCTTATGGGAGACCCAGACCATGGGTGTATAGCTACTGCCTCCGGAGGACACACAAAGTACTACACTCAAACGTGTAGCTCCTCCCTCCGGCTATATACACCCCCTGGATGACAATCTAACCAGTTCAATGCTTTGTGTTTCAGGAGGTCACACACACACACATGCATTCTCTGATTTTTCATTTTTAAGATTTTTGATATCAAAGATATGGAAGAAAAGCGGGTCCAGTCTGGACTCCCGGCATGTCCCTTCTCACCCCACTGTGTCGGCGGTGCTGTTAAGGTTGACTTTATAAGGCTGGAGCCTTCACATGCCGTGCTCCTTCGCCATCCCATGGGCTCTGGCTTGAAGTGGGAGCCATCACGGTTCTTTCTGCCTTGCAGAAGACCGGTCTCCATCCGCAGCCCTGTCTGGTTCCTGTCGGACGGAGCGTTTAACAGCCCTCTCCCAGGGACTTGGCCCTGCGCCTCAAAGCTAAGTATTGAGACGCTTTTCAGGGGTCCCGGGTACATTTATTGTGGGGAGAGTGTGTTTTGTTACTTTGTTGTGATTTCCAGCCGGTTCTCTGGGTTTTTCCTGAGAACCGCGCCGACGGTGCCTGCTCGTTGGCCACATGTTAAAATCTAGGCCCCGGCTTCAGTTGCGGCCTAGTTTCGTTTTCAGCTTCCCCTGCATGATTCATGCAGGGGAAAAGTGTGGCGCCACCCACCGGCCGTTCAGCAGAGGGGAGGACACTCCTCTCTGAGGAGATGTTTCCCTCCCCTGTATCTCTCCTTGGCCCTCCATTTTCCCGCTCCTGGGCTAATCCCCGCCCCCCCTCCTCACTCCAGCGCCATTTTATCAGCGTCTCCACACTGATCGGCGCTGGCTGCTGCAGCTCTGCATCCTGGAAGGCAGACGCTTCACTGGGGGTCCGAGCTGTGGAATCCGGAGGGCACACACAGGGGTCATTCGGTCTGGTAAGCCACAACCTCTGGTTGTGGGCTTTTATTATACACTCTCAGGGGTCATTCTACAGGAGTGTATTATTATTATTACTGCAGAGCCTCCACCTCAGCAGCATGTCTGTCACTAGGAGCAAGAAGACTGCTAAGCTGTACGCTATATGCACTGCATGTCAGCTCATTCTGCCAGAACCGAGCACATACCCTCATTGTGAGGCCTGCTCTAACATGGTGGTGCCTCAGCCTGGAGCCTTCTCAGGGGTCCCTCAGGCTGCTCCGGCACCGGTGGCTGAACCCCCGGCTTGGGTAGCATCGTTTTCTAAGGCTATCTCACAGTCCTTTGCCGACTCCATGGGACAGCTGTCCCGGACTCTGTTGTCCATGCAGCAGCCCCCTTCTCAGGGTGCCTCTGCTGCTCCGAGCTCTGCAGAGCTCTCAGAGCAGGTGTTAGGACCCCGTCCTCCTAAACGGAGACGCAGGGACCTTTCTCCTTCCTCGTCCCACTCTGATTCACAAGCTGAGGTGCAAGGTGAGGAGGATACCTTTACTGTGGGCTCAGACGCTACCTCTATGTACCCCATTGATTTATCTGAGGGTGATGCGGATGTTAGTGACTTGATTGCATCCATTAACTCCGTACTGAACCTCAATCCGCCAGTGTCAGAGGAACAAGCCTCTCTGGTAGAAATACACCAGTTTACCTCTCCTAAGAGAGCTAGGAGTACGTTTTTTAACCACTCCAGTTTTCAGACCACTGTTACCAAGCCCAGGGCCTGTCCTGACAAACGCTTTCCAAAGCGTAGTTCTGATGACCGTTTTCCCTTTCCACCAGAGGTGGTTAAGGAGTGGGCTCAGTCCCCAAAGGTGGACCCTCCGGTGTCGAGAATCTCAGCCCGGACAGTCGTATCTGTGGCCGATGGCACCTCTCTTAAAGATCCCACTGACCGCCAGGTTGACCTTCTGGCCAAATCTGTATATGAGGCGGCAGGAGCCTCGTTCTCCCCGTCTTTTGCAGCAGTGTGGGCTCTTAAGGCAGTCTCTGCCTCTCTGGCGGAAATACATTCCCTCGCCAGGGACTCTATGCCCGAGATGGTTGCCTTGACCTCCCAGGCTTCGGCTTTTTCATCCTACGCCATGTCTGCCATTCTGGAGGCCTCTCACCGCACGGCGGTGGCTTGCGCTAATTCTCTCGCGATCCGCAGGATCTTGTGGCTTCGAGAGTGGAAAGCAGACGCTTCTTCTAAGAAGTTCCTTGCTGGGCTCCCCTTTGCTGGGTCCCGGCTGTTCGGTGAACAACTGGATGAAATTATTAAGGAAGCTACTGGCGGGAAGAGTACTTCCCTGCCTCAAACTAAAACCAGAAGACCTGTCCAGGGCAGGAACCAGTCGAGGTTTCGTTCCTTTCGTTCCTCTAACTGGTCATCCTCTAAGCCCTCAGCTTCGTCCACTACCTCAGCCAAGGATCGTAAACCCAACTGGCGCGCGAAACCGCGTCCTCAGAAGAACGGAGGAGCCGCTGCCACTAAGGCAGCCTCCTCTTGACTATCTGGCGGCGCCAGCAACGTCCTTGGTCGGTGGCAGGCTCTCCCGCTTTGGCGACGTGTGGTTTCAACACGTCTCCGATCAGTGGGTGCGGGATATCATCTCCCACGGCTACAGGATAGAATTTTCTTCCAGCCCGCCAAACAGATTTTTTCTGTCCACTCCCCCCTGCTCCAAGGCCGCCGCCTTCTCTCAGGCCGTGGCATCCTTGCAGGCCAACGGAGTAATTGTTCCGGTTCCCGCCCGGGAACGGTTCAGAGGTTTCTACTCAAACCTCTTCCTAGTCCCCAAGAAGGACGGTTCCTTCCGACCCATCCTGGACCTCAAGCTTCTCAACAAGCATGTTCAGGTGCGGCGCTTTCGCATGGAATCTCTGAGATCGGTCATTGCCTCAATGACCCAAGGAGATTTTCTAGCATCCATCGACATCAGAGATGCCTATCTGCATGTGCCTATTGCGGTTTCACACCAGCGTTGGCTACGCTTTGCAATCGGAGAGGAACATTTCCAATTCGTGGCTCTCCCCTTCGGGTTAGCCACAGCCCCTCGGGTATTCACCAAGGTCATGGCAGCAGTGGTTGCGGTCCTGCATCTCCAGGGGTTGGCAGTAATCTCCTACCTGGACGACCTTCTAGTCAAGGCCTCATCCAGTGCAGACTGCCAGCGGAGTGTTTCGCTCACTCTCGCCACGCTTGTTCAATTCGGGTGGCTTGTCAATCTGCCCAAGTCCACTCTGACCCCGACCCAGGAACTTATGTACCTAGGGATGCAATTCGAGACTCTGCCGGCACTTGTGAAGCTGCCCTTAGTCAAACAGCAGTCCCTTCATCTGGCGGTGCGCTCTCTGTTGAAGCCCCGCCGTCATTCCATCAGGCACCTCATGCAGGTGCTGGGTCAGATGGTGGCGTCAATGGAAGTGGTTCCCTTTGCCCAGTTCCATCTGCGTCCTCTGCAGCTGGACATTCTCCGCTGTTGGGACAAGCGGACCTCTTCCTTGCACAGGCTAGTGGCTCTGTCGCCGCAGACCAGGAGCTCTCTTCAGTGGTGGCTTCGGCCCCTCTCTCTGTCACAGGGACACTCCTTCCTGACTCCGTCCTGGGTGATTCTCACCACGGATGGCAGCCTTTCCGGCTGGGGGGCAGTATTTCTCCACCACCGAGCACAGGGCACTTGGACTCCGTCCGAATCAGCCCTCTCGATCAATGTGCTGGAAATCAGGGCTGTTCTTCTAGCTCTCGTGGCCTTTCACCACCTGTTGGCGGGCAAGCACATTCGAGTCCAGTCAGATAACGCGACAGCGGTTGCCTACATCAATCACCAGGGCGGGACTCGCAGCCGCCTGGCAATGTTGGAAGTTCAACGAATCCTTCAGTGGACGGAGGACTCCAAGTCCACCATATCCGCGGTCCACATCCCAGGCGTAGAAAACTGGGAGGCCGATTATCTCAGCCGTCAAACCGTGGACAGCGGCGAGTGGGCCCTTCATCCGGCAGTGTTCAGATCAATCTGCCGCAAGTGGGGCACTCCGGAAGTGGATCTAATGGCATCCCGGCACAACAACAAGGTTCCGGTTTACGTGGCTCGCTCCCACGATCCTCAGGCCTTCGCAGCGGACGCGCTGGTTCAAGATTGGTCCCAGTTCCGTCTGGCCTATGTGTTTCCCCCTCTAGCTCTCTTGCCCAGGGTTCTGCGCAAGATCAGAATGGAGGGCCGTCGGGTCATAATCATTGCCCCGGACTGGCCCAGGCGAGCTTGGTACCCAGATCTGCTCCGTCTGTCCGTAGAAATGCCGTGGCATCTCCCGGACCGCCCAGACCTTCTCTCTCAAGGTCCGTTCTTCCGCCAGAATTCTGCGGCTCTCAGATTGACAGCGTGGCTCTTGAGTCCTGGATCCTGACTGCTTCAGGCATTCCTTCCGAGGTCATCTCCACTATGACTCAGGCTCGGAAGTCTTCCTCGGCCAAGATTTACCACAGGGCTTGGAAGATTTTCCTGTCCTGGTGTCGCTCTTCCGGCCATGCTCCTTGGCCGTTTTCCTTGCCGACCATCCTGTCTTTTCTTCAGTCCGGTCTACAGCTAGGACTGTCCCTCAATTCCCTCAAGGGACAGGTGTCGGCTCTGTCGGTATTATTCCAGCGGCGTATCGCCCGACTGGCTCAGGTGCGCACCTTCATGCGCATCTCACATCATTCCTCCTTACCGGCGGCCTTTGGATCCTTGGGATCTTAATCTGGTGGTCCTCACAGCTTTACAGAAACCCCCCTTTGAGCCTCTTAGGGAGGTTCCCTTGTTTAGACTTTCACAGAAAGTGGTCTTTCTGGTGGCCATAACTTCTCTCAGGAGAGTCTCTGATTTGGCTGCGCTCTCTTCGGAGTCACCTTTTATGGTTTTTCACCAAGACAAGGTGGTTCTCCGTCCGACTCCGGACTTTCTCCCTAAGGTGGTATCTCCTTTCCACCTTAACCAGGACATTTCATTGCCTTCCCTTTGTCCGGCCCTTGTGCATCGCTTTGAGAAGGCGTTGCATACCTTGGATTTGGTGCGGGCGCTCCGAATCTATGTGTCACGCACCGCCGCTTTTAGGCGGTGCACCTCACTTTTTGTACTAACCACGGGTCAGCGCAAGGGTCTCTCGGCTTCTAAGCCGACCCTAGCTCGTTGGATTAGGTCGGCCATCTCCGATGCCTACCAGCATTCTCAGGTGCCCCCACCGCCAGGGATTAAGGCGCACTCGACCAGAGCTGTCGGTGCCTCCTGGGCTTTCAGGCACCAGGCTACGGCTCAGCAGGTTTGTCAGGCTGCCACTTGGTCTAGTCTGCACACCTTTTCGAAGCACTACCAAGTGCATGCTCATGCTTCGGCAGATGCGAGCTTGGGCAGACGCATCCTTCAGGCAGCTGTCGCCCACTTGTGAAGATAGGTTTTGCCTACTTCTCAGTTTTGGTTATTTCCCACCCATGGACTGCTTTGAGACGTCCCATGGTCTGGGTCTCCCATAAGGAACGATGAAGAAAAAGAGAATTTTGTTTACTTACCGTAAATTCTTTTTCTTATAGTTCCGACATGGGAGACCCAGCACCCTCCCTGTTGCCTGTTGGCAGTTCTTGTTCCGTGTGTTTCACCGGCTGTTGTTGTAGACAGAGGTTCCGGTTTTTCCGAGTTTTACTCTATCTCTTCTTATGGGTGGATGTCCTCCTTCAGCTTTTGCACTGAACTGGTTAGATTGTCATCCAGGGGGTGTATATAGCCGGAGGGAGGAGCTACACTTTTAGTGTAGTACTTTGTGTGTCCTCTGGAGGCAGAAGCTATACACCCATGGTCTGGGTCTCCCATGTCAGAACTATAAGAAAAAGAATTTACGGTAAGTAACAAAATTCTCTTTTTTATTGGTGTTGGGAGAAGACGCCTTCAAATATGAGAGACTCAGGGCAGTTTGCAAGACAAGAATGTTCAAAAATTCCAATTGAGAAGTGTAAGAAGCTTGGCGATTGTTATGGGAAGTGAGTGATTGCAGTTATTTATTCCAAAGGACGTGCAACCAAATATTAGGTTGAGAATTCCAACTATTTTGTCCAGCCCATTTTTTGGTTTTGTGTGAAATTAGGTCCAATTTGACTTTTTTCTCTGACTTTTTTCTGTTGTTGCAATACATAAAAAGGAAATAAATGTGTGTAAGTGCAATAGTTTTCTGGGAGAAATACTTCATATTTGGGAACAATTTCGAGGGTGGCAACACCTTCGGCCATGACTGTATATATCAGAAATATGTAGTTAAATAACATACTTTTATCATTATGATAGGGTGTAAAATGGTGTGAAGCATCATACTGTCTTTACACCGTTAATTTTTTGTAAATTTAACTTAAACGCATGAAGCTTCAGGGAATGAACAGCATAGGCCGTAATCAGAGCTAATGACTGGCATTGAACATGTTAACACCTTTTGTCGCTCTTGGATTCTGACTTTTGATTTTCTGCGTGGGATAATGTACCATGATTGCATGTGACAATACTATTATGTCATTGTACTAATGACTATCAGAAGAAAGATTTGACACATAACTATAATGTGGAGGTACTATATATAAATATATTTCCCATATATGTCTGCCATTATACATTATCAGAAGCAGAATTTTCAGATCAGTTAAAGGGAACCTGTCACCAGATTTGGTGACTATAAGCTGCGGCCACCACCAGTAGGCTCTTATATATAGCACTCTAACATGCTGTATATAAGAGCCCAGGCCGCTGTGTAGAGCGTAAAAATCACTTTATAATACTCACCTAAACGGTCGGTTCGGTGCAGATGGGTGTGGCAACTCCTGTTTCGGCCATCTTTGTCCTCCTTCTTCTGAAGCTGCAATGCATGACGCGTCCTACGTCATGCACACAGGCCGGCATTGAGGTCGTGCACAGGTACACTTTGAGTTGCCCTGAGCAGCGCAGATCAAAGTATTGTAGTGCTATTATAGATCAAAGTATTATAAAGTCATTTTTACATTCTACACAGCGGCCTGGGCTCTTTTATACAGCATGTTAGAATGCCATATAGAAGAGCCCACTGGTGGTGGCCGCAGCTTATAGTCATCAAATCTGGTGACTGGTTCTCTTTAAAGTGAATCTGTCAGGTCCAATATGCACAGCACCACGAGCAGTTCTGGGTGCATATTGCTAATCCCTGCCTAACTCTCTCAGGCTATAGTAGCATATTAAAGAGATCTTTAGAAAAAATATTTCTAAAGATCCTTTATGATATGCTAATGAGCGCAAGGACTAGTCACAGGCATTATTTCCCTTGACTAGTCTGCCGTCTTAGCATGTTAGCACGCCCACAGGGGCGTGCTAACACGTTATTCCATGCCCATTGCCCAGCATCATCGGCGGTGACGCACGTACCTGTGTCCATTGGCACCGCTTCAGAACGTTGGGTTTACGCTCAGTGCACATGATCAGAAGTCCCGGCACTTCCGGTCATGCGCACTAGACCTCTCTGAAGCTGGGACGCATACACCTGGCTTCATAGTGTGCGTGACCGGAACAGCAGTGACTTCTGATCATGTGCAATGAGTAGTTGAGGGAAATAACACCCTTCCGACTAGTCTCTGTGCTCATAAGCATATCATAAAGGATCTTTAGAAATACTTTTTCTAAAGATCTCTTTATCTATGCTACTAGATACAGTGACGGTTAGGCAGGGATTAGCAGTATGCACCCAGAACTGCTCGTGGTTCTGGGTGCATAGGGGACTGACAGGTTCACTTTAATCATGGCGAAAATTGAGCACTGTAGTGACCTCATTGTTATCACTGGCATGAGTACAATAAAAAAATCACTCCTATATAGAAGACACTTACAGTAGGTGATAACCTTAGCTTAAGTCCTCCCCCTCCCTGCGCAGTGACCAACGCATAGGTGACCGAGCATGCCCACAAAA